>NC_132919.1:66003756-66311991 GCF_047675955.1 Chlorocebus sabaeus
CGCGAGGTCAGGAGATTGAGACCATGCTGGCTAACATGGTGAAACCCCATCTCTACTAAAAAATACAAAAAAAAAAAAAAAAATTGTTGAGATCTAGCGTTCCCCATGGGTTAAACTCTCCTTATCCACGGACTGGAGTGCACCTGTCATGGGATCTCAAGTCTAAGTAATAAAGCTACGACTGCAAGGGTGAGTAGGCGCTGCCTCAGAGCATCCCCCAATGCTGCCATCTCAGAGGCTAGGACACATGCCCTGTCTGCGGAGCCAGGGTTTGCTGTCCTGGACACCCCGTGTATCTGCTGTGACCTTTACTGACAGGAAAGAATCTTGCTTTCTTGACACGAATCTGCACTCAAGACATGCTACTCAGAAATCCCACTTAAGTCCTTTTTATTAAACGTGTGCGCATGCGTGCAACATATGTGTATGCGTATACATTTCCCCCAAAACTGGAATGCTGGATGAGGGCCATTTCTGCTGTACCCACCACCTTGTACGCTCAGTTCTTTCCCTCTGAAGCCACCCCCAATGCTCAAGGCTTCTTTCCATCTACTACTGAGTTGGGGTCTGGGGAGGGTGACCTCCAGCAGCCACAGCTGTGCACCCCTCTGTGTGAACTTGGCTTAGACAAGCAAGTGGGAAAGTAAGTGGATGTGGTGACATAAGCCCTCCCTACTTCCCCCGTTCTAAGGGACATCTTGCTAGTGAAGGCACAGCTGACCCCAGAAGTACTGTCCCCGACTCAGAGGACAGAATGTGGAGGGTTTGACCTAGACCCTGAGACACATGGAACCAGCTACCTGGGGAGCAAAGTAAGTGCCAGGGGTTCTGGGACTGCAGGCCAGGGCCAGACTCTAGGTCTGCCACCCCTTGCTCCCCCAGTGCCTGGCACAGTGCGTAGCCCACAGGAGATTCACAATAGACACTGGTGGAATGAATGAGCTTGGACAAGATCAGTAAACAGAACCTTAATTTCCTCTCCTCTAAACAGGAAATTAGAGGAGCATCTGCTCCTCTTACCAATGTGTTGTGGGGAGCAAAGGAGGTCAGCTCAAGTGAAACTGATTTGAATCCCAGCTCTGCCCCTTTCTAGTTGCACTACCTCAGGCAACTGCAACCTCTTGCAGCCTCAGTTTCCTCATCTGTACAATGGGACCAGTTGCAAAACCTTCATGGGGGTGGAAGCTCAGTGTTTGGCATATTAGGCATTCGCTACTATTTTCATCATGCTTATGAAAGTACTTTGAAAATTGCAAATGCTTTTCAAATATGAATTGCCATTTTCTTTTTTCTTTTTTTTTTTTTTTGTCCAGGGAATCCATTTCAGAGAACCAAATGTACTTTAGGGAAAGTTTATATGATCAACAAAACTAACAATAATCCTCATTGTCCTTATTGAGCGTCTATTGAATGCCAGGCATTATGCTGGCTTCTTAAAACACATCACGTCGTGGAAGCTATGGGTCCCCTATTGCTCCTATTTTGTAGGTGAGGAAAATGAGGCACAGAGAGGTTGAGCTACTTCCCCAAAGTTACAGAGCTAGGAAGCAGGGCAGCCAGGATTTTGAAGACCAGGATCCCAGGCCTTCTCTCTTGTGAACCCAAGGGCCTCTGAGATTTACCGGTGCATCCTGGGAAAAGCTCTCAATGGACAGCAGTTGTGGGTGAGTGGGGCTTTCTAGAACCAGGCCCCTTCTTTATCCTCCACTCGGATGGCTCAGGATTCTGCTCTGTCTGGCTCTGCCCCGAGCACTGTTCCTCATTCACTCTTACCTTATGTAAGAGTTCCCGCCCCCCACCCCAAGGATTATATAAGGCAGCCCAGTAAACACCCTGCAGGCCTTAGGACTCCTGGGGAGAACTAAGATGGTCTACAAATGTGACCTCTCACCCTCACCCCTTCTCAGGACCCCACTCTTGCTGGCTGTTTTCCTCCTGAGGCACGAGCCTGCCTGTGCCTGTGAGTGTAACTGCATGTGTGAGCATACACTCACGCCATGTGCCCACGTGTGCAGACTGGTACACCACAGGGGAGCCAAACACACGTTAGTACACACCCATCTTCACTTCTTTTTTTTTAACAGTGGGAAAATCCTGCAAAGTGTCCCCACTAAGGCTTTCCTTTTCAGCAAATTCAGAACCGTTAACCTTGCTTTGTCAAGGAACGAAGGAAGGAAGGAAGGAAGGAAGGAAGGAAGGAAGGAAGGAAGGGAGGGAGGGAAAGAAGAAGGAAGGAGAGAGAGAAAGAGAGAGAAAGAAAGAGAAAGAGGAAAGAAAGAAAGGTAAAGAAAGAAAGAAGAAAAGAAAGAAGGAAGGAAGGAAGAGGGAGGGAGGGAGGAAGGGGAAAAGAAAAGAAAGAAAAAAATGATAAAAGTTTTTTTTTTTTTTTTTTTGAGATGGAGTCTCGCTCTGTCACCCAGGCTGGAGCACAGTGGCATGATCTCGGCTCACTGCAAGCTCCGCCTCCTGGGTTCACACCATTCTCCTGCCTCAGCCTCCTGAGTAGCTGGGATTACAGGCGCCCGCCACCACGCACGGCTAAGTTTTTGTATTTTTAGTAGAGACAGGGTTTCACAGTGTTAGCCAGGATAGTCTCGATCTCCTGACCTCGTGATCCACCTGCCTTGGCCTCCCAAAGTGTTGGGATTACAGGCGTGAGCCACTACACCTAGCGATAAAGGTTTTTAAAAAAGAAATTTGGCCAGGCGCAGTGGCTCACACCTGTAATATCAGCACTTAGGGAGACAGAGACGAGTGGATCACCTGAGGTCAGGAGTTTGACACCAGCCTGGCCAACATGGCGAAACCCAGTCTCTACTAAAAGTAATTAAAAATAAATTAGCCAGGCATGGTGGTGCAAGCCCGTAATCCTAGCTGCTCAGGAGGCTGAGGCAGGAGAATCGCTTGAATCTGGGAGGCAGGGGTTTCAGTGAGCTGAGATTGTGCCACTGCACTCCAGCCTGGGCAACAGAGCAAGACTCTGTCTCAAAAAAAAAAAAAAAAAAAAAAATTAACTCTTGACTCACTGTCTTCTCACTCCAGTCACATTTAGTAGCAGACCCATTTTATTAGAGGAGAATTCTCGTAATATTTGCTCTAACTTGGCCCGGTGGAAAAGTGTCTAAGCCTGTGTTCTTTCTGAAACCATTTTCTGGTCATTCAGGGTTTTACGTGAATGCCTGTAGCTGTCTGAGCTGCATTCCTCAAGCCACTGGGGGCAGCCCAGGCTCCAGATAACTGTACCACCTCACACGATGAAGCCACTTATCTAGGTTGCCTGAGTCAGTGAAGGCTGCTGTCCCCAGATCAGGCTGGACTTCCTGCAAGTCACACCAAACCATCAACAGAACATTCTCTGCATTCGGGGTTTTGCCCCCAGAGACACTTTACAAGGAATCTCAGCTCCTGGCCTCACTGGCCTAGCCTGGCCCGAATTCTCCCAGGTCTGAGATTTGGTCCCAGGGTCCAGGGACAGGGCACATCCTGATCATGATGATTCTGACTGCACAGGAGCACTTGGGAGCCAGGACGACTCTGGATCCTTCATAGCCAGGGACCATCTGTGCCTTCGAGATACTCCCCCACCCCACCTGTGCCAAGCCTCTCCCTAATTAAACTAGTGCCAAAGACACGAGATGGCATTCCCTTTGCTTCTCTTAGCTAAAACCAGCTAAGACTTCAGTCACCTTCGTCCTTGTTATTCTTCACTCCCACCCACAGCAAAAGAGAGAAGAAAGGGAGAAATCCAGAGTCTCTCCCCGAATCTTCCAAGAACCGCTTGAGTGGGGCTGGCACTAGGACAAAGGATGGTAGGGGATACATAGGCCAGAAAGCCCAGCCTTCTCTCCTCCGGTGTCCCCAGGTCCCCCTGTCCCCCACTTCCAGAGAGCAGAGCTGTCCTCTCCCTGTCCGCCAGGGAGTAGTCAATTCTTGCTGCTCCACACTGCTGCAAGGGAAGTTAGCACCTGCAGGAGGCGTGGGTTTCTGGGCAGCTGGGGCATCCTGTAATGGGAGGCTCCAAGTCCCCTGCAGGCAACTGCGCTTGGAGGCCATTTTCTCCATTTTATAATAAACATTCTGGGACTTCCCCACCACAAAGCTGCCAACCCCCACCCCTACAGGATGCAACAAGGGGGTTTCTTCCGTCTACTCACCTGCCCGCTATAAGGGTAGGGACAAAGCAAGCACTTAGAAGGGGCTTTTGGCCTTATAATTAAACTTTTAATTAAATCTAGTTTTTCTCCTTTGCCAAATTGAGTTTTCCTTGTTCACGTTTTCTCCGTTTTGGACTCAGCTGACTGATTTTGTTTCATCTCATAGAAGACTCATATATCCAGTGATTTAATTAATCTCACCAGCTGTCTGGCTGTCCCACAGGACCTGCCTTCTCCGCTGTTGGCCTTAGAAAACGATTCCCTTTCCCTTTCCTCGCTCTGGCCTCGGCGTGGAGCCCCAGGATCCCCTGACCTGCGCTGTGGGCTCCCCAGTCAGGCGTCCACGCAGGGACTAGATATCTCCCAAGGGGCTCAAAGGGTCCGCCAGGAGGGTACATGCCCTCGGCCCCGCAACACACACACACCCCACAGGCGCGGGGGGAAGCTGCCTGAAGCCCTACGGCTGCAGTTTTATTACAAGATTTCTTTCCAAACGCAAAATCAGGCCAACAAGCTTAGCGACTCTGACGCTTCACATCTTCACCCACTCTCCCCGCACCCTGCTCCGAAACCACCCGTACCAACAACGTACACACAAAACTCCCACGCGAGCGACCGCAGTCCCAAATTGCATCCCCACACCCACTCCCACCCTGCCCCGAACGTCTTAAAAAACAAACAACAACAACAACAACAACAACAACAAAAACTGGTAAGAACCCTCATCCCCCACTCTCCCACCCCGCCACGCTGCAGCCCACACAGGACGGAGCCAGGCGTCCAAGTCCCTTCCTGCGCCCCCGCCGAGAGTCTCGCCGCGTCCCCGCCCTGGCGCCCCAGGCACGTAGCTGCCCGCCCGGAGGCAGCGCAGAGCGCAGAGAGCCGGGCGAGGGTCCGGGTCTCCGGGGTCCTTCTTGCAGCAGCGCTGGCGAGGGCGGACCCAGATGACGCTCAGTACAGCCCCAGGATGGCGGCACCCACGTCCTTGGAGGGCCGGCGCTCCTGCACCAGAAAGTTGATCATGCTCTCGGACTTGATGAGCAGGTTGCAGCCCAGGAAGAAGACGCCGAAGACCACGGTAAGCGACAGCACGCAGAGCACGGCGATCTGCGCCACCCGTGACACCCACAGGCTGCGCTCGTCGGGCGCCAGCCCCGCGGGGACTCCATCGCTGGCGGCCAGCGGTGCGCCCCCGGGACAGCAGCCCAGCCACGTGCCCAGCCCGTGGGTGCGGTTCCCCAGGGCGGCCCCGGCGCCGCCGCCCACGCCGCCCACCTCCTCCAAGCCGCTGTGGTTCAGGAAGGTCGCATTCATCGCGGCGCGGCGCCGGGGGTCTCGGCGCGCAGTCCCGGGTGCACTGGGCTGCTCGCCCACGTCCGCGCTCTCAGGGACACTCGGGGCTCCTCCGATCCGCTCGTGCAGTGCGGGGAGGGGACGAAAGCGGGAGGCTCCCTGCGCGCTCTCGGGCCGCCTACTCCTGCGCACCGGGCGGGAAGCGGCTGCCCGGAGGAGCGAGCAACAGGCGGCGCAGGAGCTGGAGCCGGAGAACCTAGTGTGCGTCGCGGTCGCCAGCTGGGTTCCTCGCACGCCCGGCCGCCCCTCCCCTAGCGACGGCCCGGCCCCGCCCCGCCGGTCCCTGCAACATCTCCGAGGGGCGGGAATCCCGCCGCGGGCGCAGCCTTCCCGGAGTCCCGATGCCGGAGGGGGTCCGGAGATCGGGCAGCCTCTGTCCTCTGGCCGGCGAAACTCCACCCCCTCCTGATACCCGCTGTCCGTTCTTGTCTAGAAAATCTCTCCAAGGTGCCCATTCCAGGATTTGATACCCTTAGCAGTGAAGTTATTACGGAAGTCTGCCCTGACTCTCTTGGCTTATTATTTAAACCCTTGTAAGCCTTGCTAGACATCAGAGGAGTCGCCGGGACTCCTGGCGCTGCCCACCCCACTGGCCCCGGGTCTCCTGGGCGGTCCTGCCTCCCAGCTTTCCCAGGGTGAAAGCTGTCGCAGCGAGGCGGGCTCTCTGCCTCCTTCCCTACACCCCCCCAACTTGGTCCCATTTAACTTTTTTTTTTTTTTAATTAAAAAATAAATTACTGGGGTTTTTTTCCTTTCCTTTTTACACAAACATAGTCATTGTAGACTAGTTAGAAAACATGAATTACCAAAATTACTCTAAAACCTTATAATCCTGCTTCCTAGAGAGTGTCGATGTTATCACCTGGGTATAAATTCCTCCCAGACTTTTTCTATTTGTGCCTCTCTCTAGATAACAGATACAGGGATGCACTGTTCCTGCTTACTGCCTCCTAACCTTTCCTCACTTAACAGTGTAACTTTCCATAGCGATGGTCGTCTACAACTATGGCTCTGAATTGCCTTGGAGGGTTTATTAAAACCCAGATTGCTTCCACCTCCTGCACCCCACTCCCCGCACTCCAACCACCAACCCCAGGAGTTTCTGAATCAGATGTGGAAGGGGCCCCAGAATGTGCATTTCTAACAGTTCCCACGTGATGCACAAACTACTGATCTACAACATCATTTTTAGTGAAGGAATGGCATTTTAAGGTATGGACTACACAATTTATTTAACCAAGCTTCCTGTTGGATGTCTGAGTTCTTTCCTTCTTCCTCTTTCTCCCTTTCCTTCTCCCTTTCCTTCTGTCCTTCCTCCCTTCCTTCCTTCCTTCTTTCTTTTCTTTTCTTTATTTCTTTTCTTTTTCTTTCATCAGAAACAATATTACCGTAAGGAGCCTTGTAACAAAGTATTTGTGCCAGAACTGATTTTTATTTAGATGACATTTAGAAAAATGGTACCTGTAGAATCAAAAAGTACTTCCTACTAAATTGCTCTCCAGAAATATACTAGTGTACAATCATGCTCTGTGGCGAAAGGGGGCTCCCCACTTCCGACATCGTTATCATTATTTTAAGTCTTTGCCTGAGTAGGGAAGGGGCAGGGGTGGTTTCCCACCCATATGTTAATTTGTATGCTTTGATTGTTGCAGGAGAGTAAGGACAACACTTTGTTATTGCAATAATGCAGGCAAAAGACGCTGCCTGGAGACCTGAATTCCGGTAGTGGCAGCGAAGTGGGAGACAAGGGGGTGGAAACGGCTTGGCAAACTGGAGTGAAGGGATTCAGGATGCCCCCACACACAGGCATCACAGAGCCTCTGCTCCCTGTTATGGTTTGAATATGTCTCCCCAAGTTTATCTGTTGGAAACTTGATCCCCAATGTGGAGGTGTTGGGAGGTGGGGCGGGCGTGATGCTGCCATTGTTTGGGTCAGGGGGCACCACCCTCATGAATAGATTAGTGCCATTGTCTCAGGAGTGGGTTCTTTATAAAAGGATGAGTTCCACCCCTCATTCTCTTTGTCTCTCTTCTCTTTCTGGCATGTGATGTCTTCTGCCATGTTATAATGCAGAAAGAAGGCCCTCACCAGATGCTGGTCACTTGATCTTGGACTTCCCAGTCCCTAGACTGTGAGAAATTAATTTCTATTTATAAATTGCCCTCTTTATAACAAGCATCCTGTTATAGCAGCACAAAGCAGACTAAGACACCCATACCCATCCTGATACTCATTATTTGTGTGTATATCCTGGTAAGTCATTAAAATTATTATTTTATTATTATTATTTTTTTTTTTGAGACAGGATCTCACTCTGTTGCCCAGGCTGGAGTGCAGTGGCACGATCACAACTCACTTTAGCCCCGATCACCTGGCTCAAGTGATCCCCTTACCTCAACTTTCTGCGTAGCTGAGCCCACAGGCATGTGCCACCATAATTTTTTATTTTATTTTTTGTTGAGACAGGGTCTCACTATGTTGCCCAGGATGGTCTCGGACTCCTGGGTTCAGATGATCTACCACCTCAGTCTCCCAAAGTGTTGGGATTACAGGTGTAAGCCACTGTGCCTGGCAAAATTATCACTTTAAAGATGAAGAAACTGAGGCACACACAGACACTCCAGACTGGGGAACAACCTGGCTCAGGCTCCTCAGTCCTGGGAAAGCTGGCCTGGCGCAAAGGCACGCAGTTTTCTGAGCAAGACTCTCCCTGCCCTGATCACCCCTCAAAGCCAGGACAGAACAGGGAGTGAGCAGGTGTCTGGCCTGAACATTCTGTCCTCTGCTTTGGCCCAGTTGGATTTCTGTAGAGAAATGTTCAGTTATATCCTTTGTCTGAAACCAGTCCCTGGCTTTTGCTATACCCTGGACTTGGAGTCCGTACCTTGATTGCATCCAGATGAAGTCAGACTGCCTGATGTAAAGGAAAGGGGTGGGCTGAGTGAGGATGCAGAATGGGGGCCTGCCCACTCCAGCGAGTTGTGAAGAGGCTGGCATGGTGGCTGACCTCTCCTTTATTAAGTACCTATTACATGTCCAGTGCATTAAATATATTACCTCCCTGAATTCTCACACCAGCCTTTGGGTTCTGCCGAACTGTCCCCTTGACATGAGGAAACAGCAGCACTGAGTGTTTAACTGACTTACTCAAGATCACGCAGCTAGTTAAGTATCAGAGCCAGAATTTCAGCCCAGATCTGTCCTGTTCCAAAGCCACGCTCTTCATTATCCCCGTGCCCCTCTCTTCCATCATCCCTGGGGGAGGTACTGGGGAGGGACAAAGACGTCTTTGACCTGGGAGCAGGAAGGGAGAGAGAGACCTTGGGCTTGTGGACATAAACAAAGACCACCCAAATGACAGCAAGCAAAGGTTATTTATTCAGAGCCTGCTACAGTAAGGGAGCCAGCCACTGTCACTTGCTTTTCGTGGAGACTCAAAGGCAGGCAGAGGGAGAAGGCTTTATAGTGGAAAAGGGGAAGGCTTCAGGTACGTCCTGTTGGTGGTGCAGGAAAGTTACAGTTGGGCTCATTAGAAGAGGGGCACCCTAAGTAATTGGTTAGGGGAGCATATTTGGCTTTCTCCAGTTTGTCCTGAATTGGAAGTGGGGACAAAATTAGGGAAGCTGTCAGTTACCATCAAGTCCTGGCCATTTGGGGCTGATTGCTGCAGGGGTTGTTCTTTGGCTTCCCGGGCTGTTGCTGTAGGTTTTGGGGCAGAGTTCTATTTTCATATGTGGTCTGGCCATTGTCCATTTGCATATTTGGTCTCCCAGACCCATCCACGTCAGGAGCAGGACCCCACCTGGCCTGGACCCAGCTAACCACTCCTCCTTCTGTGGTTTCTGTCTGCCCTTTCTTCTTCTTCTTTTTGTTTTTGTTTTTTGTTTTTTGAGATGGAGTCTCACTCTGTCGCCCAGGCTGGAGTGCAGTGGCATGATCTCTGCTCACTTCAGCCTCCAGTTCTCAGGTTCAAGTGATTCTCCTGCCTCAGCCTCCCGAGTAGCTGGGATTACAGGCATCCACCACCACGCCTGGCTAATTTTTGTATTTTTAGTAGACACGGGGTTTCACCGTGTTGGCCAGCTGGTCTCGAACTCCTGACCTCAGGTGATCCTCCCACCCCGGCCTCCCAAAGTGTTGGGATTACAGGCGTGAGCCACTGCGCCCGGCCCTGTCTGCCCTTTCTTGAGCCTCTGGTCCCAGCAAGTTTGGTTGTAGTTTGATGTGTATTAACTCTTAATTCTTATAATAACCTTGAAAGGTAAGTGTATTTGTTATTTATTGCTGCATCACAAATATCTCAAATGGAGCAAACATTTATGATCTCACATGGTTTCTGAGGGTCAGGAACCTAGAAGCAGCTTAGGTGGGTGGCTCTGGCTCATGGTCTCTCATGAGATTGCCGTCAGGGCGTTGGCCAGGACTGCAGTCATGTAAAAGCCTGAGTAGGGAGGGGCCATTGGCTTCCAAGGTGACCCCTTACATGGCTGTTGGGAGGCCTCTGTTCCTCATTGGCTATCGGCAGGGGCATCCTCTGTTCCTCGCCATTGGACCTCTCCATGGGGCTGCTTGAGTGTCCTCATGACATGGCGGCTGGCTTGCCTCAGAGTCACTCTTGAAGAATGTGCTAGAAGGTGAGGACCTGGATAGAAGGGAGAGGGACAGAAGAGTAAGGTTACAGAGTGAAACCTGTCGGCTCTCATTGTTATTTAATCTTCACAGCAAGACTTGTAGAAAGAAACAAGTCGACAGATGAGAAAACAGAGGCCTGGAAAGGAGAAGAATTTTGTCCCAGGTCACGGAGCTGGTAATAGCACAGCTAGGATTTAAATCCTTAGTTACCTTACAACTAAGCTGAAACTCTTTCCAGCACTTCCGTATGTGTATGTGTTGGGGGTGGGGGTGGGGGTGGGGCTGCTTCATTGTTGGGGAGAGACTCCCCTGAGCCTGGGCTTAGAGGGGCTCAGGAGCCTAAGGGTGAGTCTGTCAACTGACTGCCTCCCCCTGCTCTAGAGAAAAGGAAGCCAGTGCCTCTGGGCCCAGCCACCACCCACACGGGACTATTTTTACCCTCCACCTCAGGGACAAGTCTGCATTTCCCAGCTCTGGAAGGGCCATCTGGGCAGTCCGGCTGCCCCAGGAAGAGCTGCCACCCGGAGCTTTATGCTCTGCTGTCTCTGCAGCTGTTTCTAGATGAACCTTTAGCCCTCTGGCATGCCTGAGCCATCCAGAGTCAGTAAGAAGTCCCCCTCCTCCAGATCTCAAGGTTAATAAAAGCTCCTAATTAGTATCACTTGCTGGATGGACCCGCCAGAAGGAAAATGCTTAAATCTGCAGAGATTTTAAATTGTTCACATTTGTCAACAAGTGTTCTTCGTATGAGCCATTTTAATGAAGAGGTAAGAATGATTTGATTTGCATGTTCAACTGTAAACCACCCAGATGCCTTCAGAAAAATGTAAATAGATGACCACTGTACGACAGTGTACTTCAGGGAGGCCCAAGAGCCTTTGGACATCATTTATTTTCTGAATTGGTTTTAAACAAACCCCCAGGACCCTGTTTACACTCTTCATTTGTTTGGCACACTCTTCCTGGAACAGGCAAAGGTTGCCTTCTGCCCGTTTGCCCAGTTCCTGTCCAAATGATCTCACGTTTCAAATTGGCAGAGGGAAAGTTAATTATGTTTTACTGCATCTGGTACGGAATTAAAATAAACATGGATTGTCCTGTTCAGCCTTTGACCCCTAAGAGACTTCGAGGTTGGCCCCTGCTCAGTTTACCTACAGAGGTTGAAGGCAGAGGGGAGTACCTAGGCAGTTCAGGCCAACCATGCCTGTAATCCCAGCACTTTGGGAGGCTGAGGCGGGTGGATCAAAAGGTCAGGAGTTTGAGACCAGCCTGACCAACATTGTGAAATCCTGTCTCTACTAAAAATACAAAAATTAGCTGGGCGTGGTGGTGCACGCCTTGTAATCCCAGCTACTCAGGAGGCTGAGGCAAGAGAATTGCTTGAACCTGGGAGGCGGAGGTTGCAGTGAGCTGAGATCGCACCACTGCACTCCAGCCTGGGAGACAATGCAAGACTCCATCAAAAAAAAAAAAAAGAAAAAAGAAAATTTAAAGAAATGCCTTGCAGGTTGGGTGTCTACGCAGTAGCAGAAAGGGAACAGTGCCTGGGTAAGTTCTATACAGTGGAGAGTGAGACAGGTATCCCAGGTGACATGGAGCTCACAACCCAACAGAATATCTGGATTTTGGACATCTATGATCTACTTCTGCCTCTGCTCCTAATTGGCTATGTGACATTGGACAAGACAACCATCCTTTCTGGGCTTCCATTGGCTCATCCATTAACTATGGGAGCCGAATCAGAACACCTTCAAAAAAGCTGTATTTACAAAAACAGGTAGTAGGCCAGATGGGCCCTTGTCTGTCTTCTTCCCCTCTATGCTTCTTGTGAGCTTGAAGACAGTGAGGAGCCGAAGGTCTGTGCCTTGTCTACCCCAAAAGTACTGCCTGGGCCTCTGGTATCCCATCTGTAAAATGAGAAAGTTGGTCAATACCAATGTTCTCCAAAGTGTGCTCTTTGGATAAATAGTTCTGTGAGGTCTGCAACAGAAGAGACATTGACCTAAACAGGTTTCATTGCTGTAGGATTTCTCAGGACCTTTAGTATGTGGATGTACATTGTGAATTTCCCCAGGGGTGGGGTGAGGGGGGATGTGGGATTCAGCATTTGTCAATGGAATCCTTTTTTGCCAACCCCGACTAATATTTTGTGACACTATGTACCATTTAGCACAGTTTGGGAAATGCCCTGAAGCTTCCCCCAGCCTCAGTTTCCTTCCCTATAGACCAGGGATGATGATGGTAACTGCCTCCTAGAATTGTTGGGAAGGTTAAACAAGGTACTGCCTGGAAACAGGCCTGGCGCAGTGCCTGGCACAGAGTAAGTGCTCAATAAATGCTAGCAGCTATTATTTATAATAAGGCCCTTCCTTTACAGCTCTGACATTCTGCGCTTCCCACTGTAGGGTGTAATTAAGCTCTAAAGCATCTGGCTGCCCGAGTAA
Organism: Chlorocebus sabaeus; assembly: GCF_047675955.1. Classification (NCBI taxonomy): domain Eukaryota; kingdom Metazoa; phylum Chordata; class Mammalia; order Primates; family Cercopithecidae; genus Chlorocebus; species Chlorocebus sabaeus. Next base: position 66,016,341 of record NC_132919.1, read on the forward strand.
AAAGAAGAAGCCTGGAGGAAGGAAAAAGGAAGAGAAAGCTCCTTCTGGGTTGCCCATTTGTTCACAAGCCTCACTGCCAGCCGTCACAACAAGGGAATGTAGCAAGATGCCAACTCCTAATGACGGAGCTTGGGTGGGTTGGTGGTTCCCTGTTTAGCTTAGACACTGTGGGGACTATCTGAGACTGCAAAAAGTGAGAGGTAAAACCAGTGCTGCTTATGGTCAATCAGTGAGACCTAACTGCATCCTATGTGGGTCTTCCTTTTCCCTCTGTCCTGGACACAGTGATCCTGGCCACTTTCACATATGTGTGACCTGCTGGGGGGAACAGTGACAAGGAGAGCTGAGTCAGAGAAGGTAAGTGGGATAGATCAGACTGGAAGGGCAGGAAGGGCAGTCCCACAGAGGAATAGCAGCTCCAGTGACTCAGAGGCTGGAGGAGTGCATAACTGTAGTTGCAGGCCAGGCGTGGTGGCTCACACCTGTAATCGCAGCACTTTGGGAGGCCAAGGTGGGCAGATCATTTGAGGTCAGGAGTTCAAGACCAGCCTGGCCAACACGGTGGCCTGTCTCTACTAAAAATACAAAAATGAGCTGAGCATGGTGGTGCACACCTGTAATCCCAGCTACTCGGGAGGCTGAGGAAGGAAAATCGCTTGAATTCGGGAGGCAGAGATTGCAGTCAGCCAATATGGTGCCACTGCACTCCAGCCTGGGCAACAGAGTGAGACTCTGTCTCAAAAATAACAATAATAATAATAATAACTGTAGTTGCAGGGGAACAGGCATGGGGAGGCGGTGAGGAAGAGCATCAGAAGAGATGGCTAAAGAGGCACGTGGGTGCCAGGACGCTCAGGACTTCATCCAAAACACAGAGGAGACATATGATCAGCCTGGCATTTACATCTCCCCAGATTAAAAATAAAGCAACTCTTTTTTTGCACAAAACAATTGACAATAGATTTTACAATAAGAAATAAAATTGTATTTTTTGAAAAAGAAAGGAAGATGGTGAACACTCTTACAACCGTATGGAGGACAGAGTGGACTGGCTCTAGGAGGCCGGTTTGGGGGCTACTGCAATAGACAAGGCAAAAGGCACTGACGAGCGACCCCACTCTAAGTATACACCCAAAGAACTGAAAACTGGCACTCCAGCAAATACACACACGTGCATGTTCATAGCAGCACTATTCACAACAGCCAAAAGGTGGAAACAGCCCAGATATTTATCACTGGACGAAGGGATAAGCAAGATGTGGTTTATCCATACAATGGAATATTATTCATAGAAAAGAGTGAAGTACATATGCATGCTATAAATCTTATAGCATGTACTTACACATACTTTAATAATGTGGATGAACTTCAGAAACGTTACGTTAAGGCCAGGTGCGGTGGTTCATGCCTGTAATCCCAGCACTTTGGGAGGCCGAGGCAGGCAGATCACCTGAGGTCATGAGTGTGGGACCAGCCTGGCCAACACAGTGAAACTGTGTCTCTACTAAAAATACAAACATTAGCCAGGTATGGTGGCACACGCCTATAGTCCCAGCTACTCGGGAGGCTGAGGTAGGACAATTGCTTGAACTTGGGAGGTGGAGGTTGCAGTGAGCTGAGATCGCATCACTGCACTCCAGCCTGGGCAACTAGAGCAAGACTGTCTCAAAAAACAAACAAGCAAGCAAACACATTATGTTAAGTGCAAGAAGCCAGACTCAAAAAATAACATTATTTCATTTGTATGAAATACCCAGAAAAGGTAAATCCGAAGAGAGAGAACTGAGATTGGTGGTTGCTGGGGCTGGGGAGAGAGGTGAGTGGGGTACAACTGCTGGACAGGTACAAGGTTTCTTTTTGGAGTGCTGAAATGTTTTGGAAGTGGTGATGGTCCGACATTGTGAATGCACAAATTGCCAAAATTGCCAATACATTGTTCACTTTCAAACAGTTAATTTTATGTTATGTGTATTTCACCTCAATTTTTTAAAAAGGCAATGATGACCATGAACAAAGGCAGGGAAAGAGTAGAAAGGGGTAGGGGATTCTGGAGCCTGTGGACCTGAGGAATGGTTCCAGATTTCTGGCCTTCACTGGGAGTGAACAAGTGAGCGGAGTAGTCGGGCCAGGGTGGAGTTGAGGGGCTCAGGGTTGAACATGATGAGTCTGAGGTGACCATGGGATGTGCATGTGACAGTGTCAGGCAGACAGTTGGAAGCACGGTTGGAGAACTTAGAAGAGGGACCCTGGGGCTGGAGATAAAGGTTTAGAAGTCATCAGCTTGTTCACCCATTCACTGAACATGCACTGAGCATCCGCTGTGTGCCAGGTCCAGCTAAGTGCTGGGAAATCGCGGCGAAAGCCAGTCCCTGCCTTCAAGGAGCTCAGTCTGGTGAGGAAGACAAGTAGACAAACTAGAGGATAAGCTGTGAGAAGGTGCGAATAGAGGAAGACATAGCATGTGGTGGGTGCCCAGAGGGGACACTGTGGCCGCAGGTCAACAGAACACCGGAAATGAGTGCTGCACTCTGTCCCTGAGCAGTTTCACAATGCCAGCCGCTCCTCGAGCATGGGCAATCATTTCCAGACTCTGCCAGCATAGCCAAGGACTCTATGCAGATACTGCGAGGTGGAGGACTTTTGAGCAGGCATGCTAGTCAGATGCCTTCCCGGTGAAGGACAGGACATGTTGTAAGGACTCCTGTCACCTGCTTCAGGGTCTGTGAAGAAGGCAGGAAATAGAAACACATTCAGGTCAGGACAAGTGCTGGGGACTACCCCCTTCGAACAGATCCCACGGGTGGTGGGGAGGGGGAGACACAAGCATAAGGCAGGTTGGCTCTGGCTGAGTTGTGCTCAGAATTGTGAAGACACCTGGCCCCTGGGGAAGCAGGTGTTTATTGTTTTGTCTGCTCTAAACATCACCTGCTTTCTTTTGAGGAATTGTTCTTCCCCATCCCAACCAGTTAAGGTGGAACCTGCCAATTCCCCTGCCCCCCAGATATAAGGGGACGCATGATCGAGGCTGGGCCAGTCTTAGTACTCTTCTGCCTGACCTCGATGATTAGCTCAGGGACAGGGATGTGACCCACGACAGGCTGGTTGGTGGCCACCAATGCCCCTGACCCCAGGTATCACACTCTTGTACCGTCACCCCCACAGTGATGCTGGGCTGGGCTATGTGATTGGCTTTGGCCAGTGGGACAATTGAAGGCGTAATGTGAGCAGAGGCTTGGTGAGTGCTTGCACAATGGGGCTGGTCCTCCTAAAACACTCACTTCTGGAACCCAGTTGCCGTGCCAAGAAGCCCAAGCTGGCTATTTAGAGAGAGCATGTGAACAGGGCAAGTTCCTAGCTTTTAGCCATCCTCGCCACGGTGCCTGACATTTAGGGAAACTATTTTGGGCACTCCTGTCCCATGAATGACAGAGACCAGCAGAGCTCTGGAGCTGAGCCCAAAACCCCACAGAATCATGAGAAATAATTAAATGGTTATTGTTAAGCCATTCCGTTTTGGGGTTGTTTTTACACCATAAGGAACAATTAAAAGATAAGCCAAAATGGGCCAATCTGAAAACTTCCCTGAGAATTTCTACATGGAGCTGGTGGAAAAGAGCTCTATTGTGTCCAGTGACAAGGCTATAGGGACGCAGGCCTATTATATTCCTCTCCACAGTGGAAAGATAGAGAAAACCTACCTGCGACAGAAATGGTGAAGTCCCAGACATAGAAGAGTCAAAACAATAGTGAAAGAAAGCCCCAGCATTTAGAACCCTGAACCCTCCTGTAGTTTGGTGTCATAAGCTATTAAATTAAATCCCCCTTTATGGCTTCAGCTACCTCAAGATAACTTTTTATCAGTTACACAAAAGGTCCTATGTAATTCACCTGATAACATGTCGTAAAGACCTTTGCCACCGTCCTTAAGTCAAGAATAAAGTGATCATACTATTGATGTTGTTGAAAGCTTTGTTGAGCATGTACAATGTGAGAATATTGAAGGATCTCCCCCCGGTTGTTGTAAGGGGTAAGACAAGGGAAGGACATCGTTCACACCACACCAGGAACCAGTGTCCAGGGTATTCACCTGTCAAGACCAGCTGGATGCAGGCAGGTGTTCACACTCATTTCAGTATTAGAAACACGTTTATTTCTCTCTTTCTGTAGGACAAGTCTTTTTTTTTTTTTTTAAGATAGAGTCTTGTTATGTTGCACAGGCTGGAGTGCAGTGGCACAATCTCGGCTCACTGCAACCTCCACCTCCTAGATTCAAGCAATTCTTGTGCCTCAGCCTCCCAAGAAGCTGAGATTACAGGCATGCGCCACCACACCCAACTAATTTTCATATATTTAGTACAGACAGGGTTTCACCATGTTGGCCAGGCTGATCTTGAACTCATGGCCTCAAGCAATCCTCCCGCTTCGGCCTCCCAAAGTACTGGGATTACAGGTGTGAGCCACTGCACCTGGCCACAAACTGCTTTTAAAAGGTTCAGGCCCTTTGCTCCAGCAATTCCACTCCAGGAATTTATCCTATTGCAATGATTTTCAAATTGTGTTCCCGGTGGAACCCTGGGGTTCTACAGAGGTGCTTTGCTAGTTCTGCAAAACTTTGATTTGAATGTCACTGGTGCTGAGGCTGATTTAAAACTATAGTTGTCATCTTCTGAGATGTCATCTTGAGATGACATCTAACTGGTCTAGAAGACCCCTAACTGGATTTCTAAATACTGCATATTTGAATTTAAAAAATATTTTTATATGACTTCTTACCTGTTGCTTATATGAGTCTTATTAAGTTTCATTTGAAGACGGGTCCTACTTCTAAAAAGAAACCGTATAGGCCAGGCGCGGTGGTGCACACCTGTAATCCCAGCACTTTGGGAGGCTGAGGTGGGTGGATCACCTGAGGTCAGGAGTTCGAGACCAGCCTGGCCAACATGGTGAAACCTCGTCTCTATTAAAAATACAAAAAAGTTAGCCAGGTGTGGTGGTGCATGCCTGTCATCCCAGCTACTCAGGAGGCTGAGGCAGGAGAATCGCTTGAACTGAGGAAGCAGATGTTGCAGTGAGCTGAGATTGCGCCATTGCACTCCGGCTTGGGCAACAAGAGTGAAACTCCATCTCAATAAAATAAAATAAAATAATAAAATAAAATAAAATAAAATAAATAAAATAAATAAATAAAAAAAAACAGTATAAAACCACTGTCACAAGAAAAAGATCATTTCATCCTAGAAGATTTAGCTTCATGAAGATGTACTACACAGTGTTTACACAGAGTTGGTTCAGTGAACCATGGCTCACAGGCTAGATCTGGCCACCACCTGTTTTTCTAAATAACATCTGATTGAAACACAGCCATGTGCATTCATGTTTGCATTGTCTGTGGCTGATTTTTTGCCATAACGGCAGAATTCAGTAGTTGTAACAGAGAACTTGTGACCTGCAAAGGCCAAAACAAATGCCAGCTAGCTCTTTACAGAAAAACGTTTGCTAATTCCTGGTTTATAATGATATAAAAATTGGAACCAACCAAAATGTCCAAGAAAAGTGGATTGATCAAATTACAACCCATCCCTTCAGCAAACGGAATGCAAGGCCCTTGTTGAAAAATAATGCTGGCTGGGTGTGGTGGCTCATGCCTGTAATCCCAGCACTTTGGGAGGCTGAGGTGAGTGGATCACCGGAAGTCAGGGCTTCGAGACCAGCCTGGCCAACATGGCAAAACTCCATCTCTACTAAAAAAAAAAAAAAAAAAAAAAATACAAAACTTAGCCGGGTGTGGTGGTATCTGTAATCCCAGCTACTTGGGAAGCTGAGGCAGGAGAATCACTTGAACCCGGAAGGTGGAGGTTGCAATGAGCCGAGACTGCGCCACTGCACTCCAGCCTGGGCAACAGCGCAAGACTCCATCTTGGAAAAAAAAAAAAAATGTGTAGTTCAGCAGCGCTTAGGTTTGGCTGCATACTGAAACTATCTGGGGAGTTTTAAAAATTCCAAAGCTCAGGCCACCCCAGATGAATTAAATTTGACTCTAGGGGTGGAACCCAGGCATTGCTATTTTTAAAGCTTCTCCAGGGGTTCTAATGCAGGACCACTGTTGTAGAAGAATATTTAATGAGGCCAGGTGCGATGGCTCACGCCTATTATCCCAGCACTTTGGGAGGGCAAGGTGGGAGGATCACCTGAGGTCAGGAGTTTGAGACCAGCCTGGCCAACATGGTAAAACCTCGTCTATACTAAAATACAAAAATTAGCCAGGTGTGGTAGTGTGCACCTGTAATCCCAGCTACTTGGGAGGCTGAGGCAGGAGAATTGCTTGAACCTGGGAGACAGAGGTTGCAGTGAGCCGAAATTGTGCCATTGCACTCTAGCCTAGGCGACAAGAGTGAAATTTCATCTCAGAAAAAAAAAAAAAGAATACTTAATGACACACAAAGATGGCCACTACATATTATTAAGTGAAGATAAAGAAGATTTTCTAACAATGTGTAGCATGTGACTCCTTTCTGGTAAGTTTCTACACACACATGCAAACACATCACGTGTATGAAAATATATGCCGAAACATTGACAGTGGCCATCTCTGTAGGCTGGGACTAGGAGAGATTTTGATTTTTTTTTTGCTTATCTGTATTTTTTTAGATGTTCTACAATGAATTTATAAAATATACTTATGATAACAGAATGACTTCTTATCTGTTGCTTATATGAGTCTTATTAAGTTTCATTCGAAGAAGGGTCCTACTTCTAAAAAGAAGCAGTATACACACCTGTAATCCCAGCACTTTGGGAGTCCGAGGTGGGTGGATCACCTGAGGTCAGGAGTTCATATAATAGGTGCAAAAAATAAAGTTGTCAATAGCTTAAAAAGCCATGTACTTTTTGTTTTAGGCAAAACTACAAAGAGGAGCATCTAATCAAACAACACATCCCTGGATGACTCCTGTAGGCAGCATGCCTTCAGGCCTGCACCCAACAGAGGCAGATCCCAGGCCCATGGGGACACCAGGTTTTCCTTGGTAAGGAAGTCAGGCACTGCAGCCTCCAAGCCTCAGGCTCCTCACCTGTTAAAAAGGGATCAGTCTGCCTGCCCCCAGGATTTAAAGCAGGCATGCATGGTGTCTGGCACATAATAGGTGCTCAAGAAAGGTTGTTTATTTCTCCATAAGCAGCTTTAGTGTCACAGCCTGCAGCCAGTCAGCTTCTTGGTGTTCTTTTCAAAGGAAGATTGGCTTTGCCAAAGCTGGGCCTGCCCAAGTGCATCCACAGCCACTGGTCTCTGACGCTGTCCACCTCGGCTTGGAATATCTGTTGCTCTTGGAATTTTTCTGTGTTCCCTAGAAGGACTGTGACCTCTCATCAACACAACCTGTATCCCCTATCCCCAGAATGGGTTCCATGTGCGTAAAGGAAGGGAGGGCTTTAAGTCTTCCTAGGGCTGCTCACTTTGAATAAAAACAATAGTGGCTGCCACGTATCAGGAGCCCCTACATGTGCCTGGCTGACATCCTCTATCTCTCAGCCCCAACTCTGCAGGAGTATGATAGTGTTCCCATTTCCCAGATGAGACTCAGAGAGATGAAGGAACTCCTTGAAGGTCACACCGCTGGTCCATGGCAGGTGCCACACTGCCTTCTTAGCTATCTTGGTTCCATCTTCTACTTCAAAAGACAGACATTCCCCAGCGGATTCTAATGTGCAGCCGGGTTTGAGAAGCATTGTTATGAAAGGACTGATTCTCAACATTGACTATACTGTGGAGTCACCTGCACCGATTTACAAAAATGCTGGTGGGGCCGGGTGCGGCGGCTCATGCCTGTAATCCCAGCACTCTGGGAGGCCGAGGCAGGTGGATCACCTGAGGTCAGGAGTTCGAGACCAGCCTGGCCAACATAGTGAAACCCCGTATCTACTAAAAATAAAAAAATTAGCTGGGTGTGGTGGGGGGTGCCTGTAATCCCAGCTACTCAGGAGGCTGAGGCAGAAGAATCGCTTGAACCCGGGAGATGAAGGTTGCAGTGAGCTGAGATCATGCCATTACACTCCAGCCTGGGCAACAACAGTGAAACTCCATCGCAAAAAAAAAAAATGCTGGTGGGGGCTGGGGGCTGAAGAGTGGGGAGGGTGGAAAGAGGACAGGAAGAAGGGGATGGGGGAGGCTTCTGAAGTTCTGGATAGTGTTCTATTTCTTGATCTGGATGCTAGCTACTTGGGTGTGTTTATTTTGTGAAAATCATTGAGCTGTACTTTTATGATTTATGTACTTTCCTATATGGATGCTATTATATAGTAATATTTTAAGTAAAGAAAAAAAGAAGCTATCATCAGCCACATCACTGCCTCCTAGGAAAAGGCAGTCCGTGGCCTTGACCCGTATTTTGAGGATGCTTTTCTCAGCATTAAGCAGTTGTTGGCCTCTGAGTCTGCGCCTGTCCCTGACAATGAGCAGACTAACCCTACTTTCTTGCCACTGAGGCTTCTTCCTGGGTTAATGCTGGGTTAGCTACAAAAAAAAAAAAAAAAAAAAAAAAAAGCCAGGTGCACTGGCTCATTGCCGTCCGTAATCCCAGGACTTTGGGAGGCCAAGGTGGGTGGATTGCTTGAGTCCAAGAGTTTGAGACCTGCCTGGGCAACATGGCGAAACCACGTCTCTACTAAAAATACAAAAAATTAGCCAGGCATGGTGGTGTGCGCCTGTAGTTCCAGTTACTGGGGAGGCTGAGGTGGGAAAACTGCTTGATCCTGGGAGGTAGAGGTTGCAGTGAGCAGAGATCAAGCCACTGCCCTCCAGTCTGGGCGACAGAGTGAGACTGTTCCCCCACTCCCCCAAACAATACCCACGGTTGTTCTGGTCGCAGGTACTCAGACAACCAGGCACTGTGGTGAAGCTGCACGGCCCCTCCCTCCCACAGTGGGAGTCCTATGACCCCATCCCGCCTAAGCCCCAGGACCTAGGGCAGCAGGGGTGTAAACGGCTTCAGTCGAGCATCCTTGGCAGAACTGTGAGTTCCCTGGGTGACTTCTGCCGTGTGTCATAATTTGAGTCACTACAGGTACCTTCTCTTGTTCTTCAGCTACAGGTCCTGATTTTTAGCTAGGCTCATGAATATGTGAAAGGAAAACATTTCCAGCCCTCCTTTGCAGCTAGGCATGGCCATATGACTCAGTTCTGGCCAAAAGAATGTAAATAAAACAGTCTGTGCAATTCTGGGAATTGCTGTAAAAAAAAGGAGAGTACTCTTCTCCTTCCCATACTCCTTCCTGATACCTAGAATATAGCATGGAAAGGCCGAGCTCCAGCCGCCATATTGTACCATGGGGTAGAAGTCATGTTTGTGGTTAGCAGAGCAGTAAGACAGGAGCCTAGGTCCCTTCTCCCTTTGCATCATGGAGCACCCTGTTGGCTCTGGAATGATTCCCTCAGGACAGCTAAACATGAGAGAGAAACTGAGCTTCGAACTTGTTTGAGCCAATGATATTTGAGGGTTTTCATTCTTCTCAACCCAACTGAATCCTACCTGATAAAGTAGGATTTGCTCCTTGGGCCTGAGTTCCTGCCTTGGTCACCTGCCCAGTGTGAGGAGGAGGGGCCTGGCCTGCTCCATCCTACAACTGGAGTTCTACCCTTGGCCCAGCTCAATGGCTGGCCCCTGCTACCTGCTGGAACCCCGTCCATGCTGCCTCCCCACCCAGCAGGATCCTGTTCCTCGGCTGGTCCCTTGCCAGGGTGGATGGCAGGCCTCCCACTCTGCTTGCTTTCCTGGATTGGGTTCTGCTGCTGGCCTCTCACTCCCTGCTTCCCACTTATCCCTGTGCCCTTGGCTCCTGCCCTGGGCCTGCCAGGGTGGCTTCTTTCTGGATACCCCACTGCCTCCAGTATCTTCCCCAGGAGCAGCCTGTTCCTGACATAAAGAAACAACGGCTCCTTCATTCATTGACTCATTTCAACAGATATTTACCAAGCATCTGTTATCAGCATTGAGAATACCACAGGAAATAAGATCAGGTCAAATGGTGGGCCTACTGCAAGTGCTTACAAGTACAGGCTTTAGAGTGAGAACATCAGGCCCAGCCAGCCAAGACACTGAAACCCATCACAAGGACTTTTCAGGAGTTTCCTTTAAGGATATGCCCATGACCTGGGTTATGTGTGCAAGCCTTGATGAGTCACTACACCTCCCAGTCCTCAGTCGCCCCATCTGCACATGGCGAGGCTGAACTGCATGCTCTTGGTGACTCTGCACAGGTCTGACCTCCTGTGAAGGGAGGAAAGGGCCCAGGGGCTCCTAGGCCTGGTTTTGCCCCACATGGGCTGCTGCCTGATTTAGGGCCTTAAGACAACCACTTTATTATTAATTTCTTTAGAGAGAGGGTCCCACTCTGTTGCCTAGGCTGGAGTGTAATGGTGTGACCATAGGCCATGGCAGCCTCAAACTCCTGACCTCAAGCAAGCCTCTCACTCAGGCCTCCCAAAGCCCTGGGATGACAGGCATAAGCCACCACATCCAGCCCTCGCTTCTTAATTATTTATTATGATGTTATCGGTTGACTGGGGCCAGCCAATTCTGCTGGTAACAGTTCCTTCAGCCCCTCTGACCTCTGGCCTGACATGGAAGTGGGGATAATCCACGTACCCAGAATCCTCCCAGTATTGATGAGATAAGACTCCAGGTAATGGAATAGTTAATGAGAAGGAGTTTCTCTTTAGAAGTAATCCAGCTAATATGAAGACAGGATGATAGAATTAGAATATTACCATTTCTGGGCCAAACACAGTGGCTCATGCCAGTAATCCTAGCACTTTGGGAGGCCGAGGCCGTCTGATTGCTTGAGCTCAGGAGTTTGAGACCAGCCTGGGCAACATGGTGAAACCCTGTCTGTACTAAAAATACGAAACATTAGCCAGGTGTGGTGGCACATGTCTGTAGTCTCAGCTACTCAGGTGGCTGAGGCACGAGAATCACTTGAACCCAGGAGGCGGAGGTTGCAGTGAGTCAAGATCCTGCCACTTCACTCCAGCCTAAGTGATAGAGTGAGACTCTGTCTCCCCACCCCACCAAAAAAAAAAAAAAAAAAAAAAAGAATATCACCATTTCTAACCCCCAGTGAAGTAACTGGTCTAGACATTGAATGTCAATAGCTATTAATGTCACAAAAAGGAAGTCGCTAGACATTCTGTGCCTTCTGTGGAAGAACATAATACCTACTAAGAACAAGTCTTGCCAAAAACTCAAAATCTTCATCTGCTCAGGCCTCTAGATTCAACTATCCACTTATAGGAAATACAGAAGACAGAGAAACATGTATAAATGACATCATGGATTTGCAGTAATCAAAATCCAGATCATGGGTGATATCTGCAGGATGCATGATAGGGCTTATTCAAGAATAAAAGAAGGCTGGGTGCGGTGGCTCATGCCTGTAATCCCAGCACTTTGGAAGGCCTAGGCAGGTGGATCATTTGAGGTTAGAAGTTTGAGACCAGCCTGGCCCAGATGGTGAAACCCCATCTCTATGAAAAATACAAAAATTAGCCAGGCATGGTGGCAGGTGCCTGTAATCCCAGCTACTCAGGAGGCTGAGGCAGGAGAATTGCTTGAACCTGGGAGGTAGAGGTTGTAGCGAGCTGAGATCGCACCACTGCACTCCAGCCTGGGCAACAAGAGCGAAACTCCATCTGAAAAAAAAAAAAAAAAAAAAAAAAAAAAAAAAGAATAAAGGGAAAAAGAGAAAGATGAAAGAGGAATCATGGATTAAAAGATTTAAGAGACATCAACGAATCATATTGTGTGCATCTTGTTTGGATCTTGATTTAATCAAAATGTTAGAAAATGCTTTCTGACATAAAACAGTTGGAAATTTGAACACTTACTGAATATATAATGGTATTAAAGATTAATTGCCTTAAGAAACACAGAGAGAGATAACGTGTGACCAACACTTGATAAAGAAGAACCCAGCAGCAAAATCTTTCATTAGAGAAGGCTACGGGGTATGCTGGGAGTCCTAACCCCAGCTAGCGTACTATGTATCTGGTCTTGGCTGAGTCCCTTTCCCTGCCTAGACCTTGCTTTTCCCATTTATGAAGTGAAGGAGGGGACCCAAGGGGCGCGTTTAAGTCTGGCCTTCTTTTTTTTTTTTTTTTTTTGAGACGGAATCTCACTCTGTCGCCCATGCTGGAGTGCGGTGGCGCCATCTCGGCTCACTGCAAGCTCCACCTCGCTCCACCTCCCGGGTTCACGCCATTCTCCTGCCTCAGCCTCCTGAGTAGCTGGGACTACAGGCGCCCGCCACCGTGCCCGGCTAATTTTTTTGTATTTTTAGTAGAGATGCGGTTTCACCGTGGTCTCCATCTCCTGACCTTGTGATCTGCCCGCCTCGGCCTCCCAAAGTGCTCCCAAAGTGCTGGGATTACAGGCGTGAGCCACCACGCCCGGCCACAACTCTGGCCTTCTTTTGCTTTGTCTTGTCACGGGCAGCCATGGAGCCTTTAACTCGGGGCCTGTGTCAACACCACCATGCATCCACAAGAGTATACAATGGGCAGAACAGTGCTTGATGGGCACAAACCCAGAGCTGCTGGCTTCTGCAGAACCCAGAACAGGAAGGGTCACCTCCCTGAGGCACCTGGCCTGGAGAATCAGCTGCATAATCCCAGGTAGGCCGGGTCAAATCTAGGGGGAAGGAGAAACCGCTGGAGGACTTCCTCCCACAAACCGTGGGCACGTGTTGTCTGCTCACCAGGATGCTTCGACCTTGTTCTGATGCCTGGGGGCTTCTGGTGAGTTTCCTGGGCCTCCATCCTGGTCTGGTCACCTTCTCAGGACTCCAGTTGAGTTGGGCTGCGTGTGACAGACCCCCGTGAGTGCAAATGAACAATGTCACTGGATTGCTGCATCATTGACCCCTCAATTCCATGTTGCTGGCCCCTGCCCTTCAGATACTGTCATCATGGAAGTATCATCCTTAGCATGGAAACTCACACACTGTAAATGCTTCACGTAAAGTGGTGAAGGGGTGGAGAGGGAACCTCCCTCCCAGACCATCACAGATGCTTAACATTCTCTTGAAGCCTGACGAGCTTTCTCCAGAAAGCTGAACTACAGTACTCACCATCTGCTGCCAACACCAATGAGTTTAACACATGAACTAAATAATGGAGAAGGACACTTCCATTTAAGTGGGTACTATAGAGCCGTAGTGAGGCCCACACGTTAGTGTCAAATCTGGATGCAAATCCTTGCACTGCCTCCTACCAGCTCTGTGACTTTGGGCGTTCTTAACCTCTCTGCAGCTTATTTAAGAATGCTGTGAAGATGAGATGATTCCCTTCATACAGTGTTTGGCATCGTGCCTCACCCACCAGAAGGGTTCAATGTGTGTCCACAATTGCTTTTTTTCTTTGAGACAGGGTGTCACTCTCACACCCAGGCTGTGGTGCAATCATAGCTTACTGCAGCCTCAAACTCCCAGGCTCAAGGGATCCTCCTGCCTAAACTTCCCATGTAGCTGGGGCTACAGGCACACGCCATCATGCCTGGCTAATTTTTGTAACTTTTTTGTAGGGACAGGGTCTTGCCATGTTGTCCAGGCTGGTCTTGATCTCCTGGGCTCAAGTGATCTGCCCACCTTGGCCTCCCAAAATGTTGGGATTACAGGCATGAGCTACCACGCCAGACCCATTAGGCGTTTCGTAACCTCTCTGCATTTAGTCTCTTAACCACTCTTATTTAGTAGGAGTGCTGTCAGCCGGGAACCGTGGCTCATGCCTGTAATCCCAGCACTTTGGGAGGCTGAGGCAGGAAGATCACTTGAGGTCAGGAGTTTGAAACCAGCCTGGCCAACATAGTGAAACCCTATCTCTACTAAAAATACAAAAATTAGCTGGGTGTGGTGGTTTTTACCTGTAATCCCAGCTACTCAGGAGGCTGAGGCAGGAGAGAATCGCTTGAACCTGGGAGGTGGAGGTTACGGTGAGCTGAGATCACACCACTGCACTCTAGCCTGGGCAACAGAGCGAGACTTTGTCTCAAAATAGAATAGAATAGAATAGCATAGCATAGCATAGCATAGCATAGCATAGCATAGCATAGCATAGGAGTGCTGTGAAGATGAGATGACTCCCTGCATAGAGTGTTCAGCATCATGCCTCACACACTGAGGTGGCTCAATGTATGTTCACAATTGCTTGTTTTTTGCTTTTTTTTTTTTTGTTTTTTTTTGAGACAGAGTCCTGCTCTGTTACCCAGGCTGGAGTGCAGTGGTGGGATCTCGGCTCACTGCAGCCTCCGCCTCCTGGGTTTCAGTGATTCTCCTGCCTCAGCTTCCTGAGTAGCTGGGGTTACAGGTGCACGCCACCACGCTCAGCTAATTTTTGTATTTTTAGTAGAGATGGGGTTTCGCCCTGTTGGTCAGGCTGGTCTTGAACTCCTGAGCTCAAGTGATCTGCCCATCTCGGCCTCCCAAAGTGCTGGATCACAGGCCAGAGCCACTGTGCCTGGCCCACGATTACTTTTTTGGGGGAAGCTTCCATTGCAGCACCCATGGGCGCTCCACTGTCACGTCCCCTACCCCTCAATTGAACCTTCTCTCCTTTCCCTCTCTCCTATAAAAATGACCCTTTGGTACATCATTTTCTCACTGACATGCAGCATCTGATGATACAACTTTGACCTGCTTTATAATCATGGGTTTCAGGCAAGGTGGGAGGCCTTCCAAAGTCACCTTGGGAATCATAACTCTTTGGTGCCATCTGCAATCCTCCATATCAGCCCTGCAGATAACAGACAGGGCTCTATGGCTGCTGCCTCACTGGAGTAGGACATTCTTTTAAAAAGATCTGGGAGCACTTTGGGAGGTTGAGGCAGGTGGATCATGAGGTCAGGAGTTTGAGACCAGCCAGACCAACGTGGTGAAACCCCATCTCTACTAAAAATACAAAAATTAGCTGGGCATGGTGGCGGGCGCCTGTCATCCCAGTTACTTGGGAGACTGAGACAGAAGAACCGCTTGAACCTGGGAGGCGGAGGTTGCAGTGAGCCGAGATGGTGCCACAGAACTCCAGTCTGGGCGACCTTTCTGTACTCCCGGTGTGGGGGGACCAACAAGGCGTAATCAGGAGCCAGAGACCAAGGCCCAAGTCTCAGTTCTGAGTATTATGGGATATTAACGCCCACCTCCCAGGATAGGGAGCACAGAGCTGGAAATTCTAAGTATTAAAGCCCTGAAACGCCCACTTCCTGTACATGAGTCGCTGCTGTCCTCTAGTGGCCACTGAATAAATTGCACAGCCCGCTGGCTTGAAAAAGGGAAAGTGGGAGATGCTTTTCTCCACTTCTGAATCTACCTGATGCTGGGGTTCTCAACCATACTCCACTCATGACTTCCTTTTCATAAAATATATTTTGTATAATTACAGTAATTTTTGAACGCTTTAGACAGATTTATTGAGGTACTGACATATAATAAACTGCCTATATAGAGATTACAATTTTATAATACCTGACCCTTAGTATACAGCTGAAATCATTATCACAATCAAGATAGTGAAGAAAGCCATCCTCCCAAAAAATTCCCTTGTTGCCCCTTGGTGATCCTGCTTCCTGCCCTTTCTACTTCCCCCTCACCCCCAAGCAACTACTGATCTGCTTTCTTTCTCTTTTCTTTTCTTTTTTTTTCTTTTTTTTTTTTTTTTTTTGAGATGGAGTCTGGCTCTGTAGTTTTTGTGGGTACATAGTAAGTGTATGTATTTCTGGAATACCTGAGATGTTTTCATACAGGAATGAATCACATCATGGAAAATGGGGTCTCCAGTCCCTCAAGCATTTATCCTTTGTGTTACAAGCAATCCAGTTATACACTCTTAATTATTTTTATTTTTATTTTTTATTTTGTTTTTTGAGACAGTGTTTCACTCTTGTTTCCCAGGCTGGAGTGCAATGGCGCTATCTTGGCTCACTACAACCTCCGCCTCCTGGGTTCAAGCATTTCTCCTGCCTCAGCCTCCCAAGTAGTTGAGATTACAGGCATGCGCCACCAGGCCCAGCTAATTTTGTATTTTTAGTAGAGACAGGGTTTCACCAGGTTGGTCAGGCTGGTCTTGAACTTCTGACCTCAGGTGACCCACCTGCCTCAGCCTTCCAAAGTGCTGGGATTACAGGCATGAGCCACTGCGCCTGGCCATTAGTTATTTTTAAATATACAATTAAATTACGATTGACTATAGCCAGCCTATTGTGCTCTCTAACACTAGGTCTTATTCATTCTTTTTTTTTTGTACCCATTAACCATCCCCGCCTCCCCTCATTACTTTTTATTGCTGAGTGCTATTCCACAGTATGAATGTACCACAATTTGTTATTCATTCAGAATGATAGTAATTTTAAAAAATCAATATAATGCCCTAACTAGAATATACAACAGAAACTAACTCAAAGGCGAGTTCTGTATAAAGGCTCAAGGAAGCTGGGAGTGATGGTTCACAACTGTAATCCCAGCACCAAAGCAGGTGGATCACTTGAGGCCAGGCGTTCGAGACCAGCCTGGGCAACAGAGCCCCCTGATCCCCCAACTTCTACGAATATTTTTAAAAATTAGCCAGGCTTGGTGGTGCAGGTCTGTAGTCCCAGCTACTCAGGAGGCTGAGGCAGGTAGATCACTTAAGGCTGGAAATTTAAGGCTTCAGTGAGTTGTGATCGTGCCACTGCACTCCAGCCTGGACAATACAGGCTCAAAAAACAAAAAAAAAAAGCTCAGCAATGACCACCCTGACCACTCTGGAACATACAGATACAGTCAGGCACCTGTATACTATACATGTACTAGCTACAAATACAGCCAGGCAGAGGTGGGCCAGATGGGCTCATCAGCTACTAGCACCATTGTCCCGGACATCCCACAACAGGGGGTCAGGGCTGGGCCTTGAGCCCAGGTTTGTTTGGCTCTGAAGCCCAGTGGCTGGCCATTCCGTGCAGGAAGGTACAGTGCTCTGTGGCCCAATGCATGGGGACTGGTGTTGAGCAGAGAAGATGGACACAGGCAGATTTTAGCTGGATGGAAGTATGTGTTTCTCACAGGGCTGACCATTGCGGTGGCATGTTCTTTTTTTAATTACGTGGATGGCGTGTTTGGGCTGGCTCACCCTGGGATTTCTCCCGTCCAGCTGTTACCCAGACTCATTCATTAAGGTCCATATTTGCCTTTTAAAAGGTATGTTTGTACTTCACTCCCTTTGCATTTCACAGTGACCCAATCCAGGGGCTTTTCCCTGGCACTTCCCACTGCACAGACCCATGCTCCTTCCTTGCCCGCTGCCCTCAGGGGCCAGCAGCAGGGGTTGACACTTCACAGTCCCACTAGGGGCCTCCCTCAGGGCAGAATATAATTTTATGGAAGAAAGTGTTTAGCAATGCTTTCTTGAGACACTCTCGTTCTGTCACCCAGGCTGGGGAGTGCAGTGGTGCAATCATAGCTCACTGCAGCCTTGACCTGTGTTCAAGTGATCCTCCCACCTCAGCCTCCCAGGTAGCTAGAACTGTAGACACACACCACTATGCCCTGCTAATTTACTTTATTTTATTTTTTGTAGAGACGGCGTCTCACTATGTTGCCCAGGCTGGTCTTGAACTCCTGTGCTCAAGCAATCCTCTCGCCTCAACTTCTTGAAGTGTTGGGATTATAGGTGTGAGTCACTGCGCCTGGCCCATAGCAATGCTTTTGAGACAGCAAGAATTTAAAACCTGCTACCATAAGATAATCAGTCATATTTACCTTCTGGGGTAATTTACCTACTGTGTTATTATTAAAGGAGTCTGTTGGTTGGTGGTAACCCCTTGGCTTCAGAGTGGCCTGTCCTTGCAAGGAAACTTTGAAGAATTTAGTCCAACATTAGTGTTACAGAGAAGGACCCAAGGTCCATAGTAAGTGGAATGTAATACACAAGTTCTCCAGTCATTTCCTCACTCAGTTCTTAACATCTCCTCCCAACAGTTTCCCCTGGATCCAATTAAATGTGTAAGTCACGCTTTTATTCTTAAGCTTTGCTTCTTCCTGTTTTCCTTGGAAATGTTTTCCTTCTGCTCCTTATAACGTTTTGGGTTGAATGCTCAGTTCATTTATTTTGTTTTATTTATTGGATTTTTGGGTTTTGTTTTTAGTCCCATTTCCTCTCCGGTGTCGCTCACAGTGCAGGCAACTTTGTGCAGTGGAAACAGTGCAGTCTTTGGAGGCTGAAAGTGTTTTGTTTTGACTCTTGGTTCAGCTTCCCAGGGGCAACTGTTAAGTCTCAGTTTTTTCGTGTGTAAAAGGAAGGCAGTGATAGCCCCTCTGCAGTGCTTTTGGAGGGTTAAGTGGGATCGTGGTATGTAAGGAACATTGCGCAGTGCCTGATACATGGCAAATGCTCGTCGGATACCTGTGTCTCCTGATCGTTTCCCACCTCCACGTTCACAACGCCCACCTAGCTCATAAAACAAGCAAAACCCCATGGTTTCTTTCCTGGGTTGTTTATGTTAGTGCTTCTTGCTTGTAATGTCACAGTGCCTGAGCTGAGAGATAAGTGGCCAGGAATGAGACGGGGACATAGCATAGAATAGCTATTAAAATGGGGGATTCTGGAGTCTCTCTGCTTCTTTCTGTCCCAGGCTTCTCCACAGACCAGCTGGATTAAGAAAATAGCATCGAAGCCTCAGGATCCTGCTCTTTTGTTTTATTGGAACAAAAGCAGTTAAGACAATGAATTTACTTCTAAGTATAGTTTTGGTTAACTTGTAGACACTTTGATATGTAATGCTGTCTTTTTCATTGTTTTAGAAACCTGCTATTTAAACTTTTAAAATTTAATTTATTTTTTGAGACAAGATCTTGCTCTGTTGCCCAGACTGGAGTGCAGTGTCCCAAACACGATTCACTGCTGCCTCAACCTCCTGGGCTCAAGCAATCCTACTGCCTCAGCCTCCCAAAACGCTGGGATTAAAGGCGTGAGCCACCGCGTCCCACTGAAACCTGCTATTCTAGATCTGAATTTGTCTTTGACGTAAGAACTTTTGGGGATATGTGTGGGTTTTTTTTAAACTAAAGAAATTGTGGGATTTTAATTGTAGTCAGAATAGGGAGCCTCTATAATTTCTTCTTGGAAAGCTTGAGGTATTATTTGTAACACAGTTTACATCAATTTGTATAAATATTCCTGAACGATTTGAGAAGGCATACGTTCTGTGGAGTAAAGACAAGCCTGATAATAAAGCCAAAAATTCAGTCTTATTAATTATATGATTTGAAATATGTCTAAGTGGTGACGGTCTTTTTGTGTGTTGTTTTGGAACAGGGTACACCTGTCAGCTCTGCGGACCCACCTTTTGTCGTCTCTGGGGTCTTTGTCCAGAATATCTGTCATTCAACTTCAGAGCTCCAATCTTTGTTGTCCCTGGCCATCCTTCTCTGGTTTACTGTTTCACACCTTTCTCCTCTGCCTTCTCGAGGAATGTCTCAGGTGTGCGACTCAGCCTTGATTGATTTCATTTTTGTCACTGGATTTCAGTTCCTTGGAAATTCTTTTATCATTGCTGTCAGAATTTCAGCAGACTGTATCATTTTTGTTTTTTTCTTATATTTTATTCAGCATTCAAAACAGACATTTCCTTAAAATTTCATCTGTAGGCTGGGCGCTGTGGCTCACGCCTGTAATCCCAGCACTTTGAGAGGCCGCAATGGGCAGATCACAAGGTCAGGAGTTTGAGACCAGCCTGGCCAACATGGTGAAACCCTGTCTCTACTAAAAATATAAAAATTAGCCAGGTGTGGTGGCAGGCACCTGTAATCCCAGCTACTCGGGAGCCTGGCAGAATTGCTTGAACCCGGGAGAAGGAGGTTGCGGTGAGCCAAGACTGCGCCATTGCAC
The DNA here is from genome assembly GCF_047675955.1 of Chlorocebus sabaeus. Lineage (NCBI taxonomy): Eukaryota > Metazoa > Chordata > Mammalia > Primates > Cercopithecidae > Chlorocebus > Chlorocebus sabaeus. The sequence continues at coordinate 66,036,244 of NC_132919.1, forward strand.
TCCACCTCTGGGCCACAGAGCAAGACTCCATCACGGGGAAAAAAAAAAAAATTTCCTCTGTTTTCTACAACAGTTTACTTACAGAAGCATATTTTCCCAGTCCTGTCCTTAGAGCTGACAAGAGGAGCCCCTGACTGGGCCCTGCAATTTAGAGAACTCTACATACAAAAAAAAAAAATTAATTAATTAAGGACTACAGGGCCGGGTGCGGTGGCTCATGTCTGTAATCCTAGCACTTTGGGAGGCCAAAGTGGGCAGATCACCTGAGGTCAGGAGTTCGAGACCAGCCTGGCCAACATGCCGTCTCCACTAAAAATACAAAAATTAGCCAGGTGTGGTGGTGCACACCTGTAATCCCAGCTACTCGGGAGGCTGAGGCATGAGAATCGTTTGAACCCGGGAGGCAGAGGTTGCAGTGAGTAGAGATCGCACCACTGTACTCCAGTCTGGGTGACAGAGCAAGACTCTGTCATAAATAAATAAATAAATAAATAAATAAATAAATAAATAAAGGCCGACAGGATGCCTCTGCTAGTCTGGATCTGGTGCCTGGCATTGGCGCAGCACCAGCTAACTCTATGCATCCTCTCTTGACTGACAATGTTCAGGCCCCAGAGATATGCTTCTTCACATCTTATCCTCTGTCTATGGGAAAAATAACTACATCTAAAGGTTGAATGGGGCCTCTGTTAGGCATTATTTTGAAAGTACAGAGAAGCTGTGGGCAGAAAAGGACTTAGATAAAAGACAAGTTAACATGTCTACCAGATCTTTCCCCTCAGATAGTGTGAATACAACCGATTCAAACACGATGAAGTACCATTTCCGAATAGTGCTGAGGATACCATTTCTTCTCGTTTTTGTGCTCCTATTCATGGTTCCAGAGATTCTCAAGAGTTAGCACAGTATTTCCCTCAATTGCACAAAAGCTGAGGAAAAGTTTGCAATATTAACCCTTTTCCCATTTAGGAAAAAAAAGGGCAGCTCACTGCCAGAGCTCATTTAATTTTTTTTTTTTTTTTTTTTGAGACGGAGTCTCGCTCTGCCGCCTAGCATGGAGTGCAGTGGCCGGATCTCGGCTCACTACAAGCTCCACCTCCCGGGTTCACGCCATTCTCCTACCTCAGCCTCCCGAGTAGCCGGGACTACAGGCGCCCGCCACCGCGCCCAGCTAGTTTTTTGTATTTTTTTTTAGTAGAGACGGAGTTTCAGCGTGTTAGCCAGGATGGTCTCGATCTCCTGACCTCGTGATCCGCCCGTCTCAGCCTCCCAAAATGCTGGGATTACAGGCTTGAGCCACCACGCCCGGCGAGCTCATTTAATTTTACAGAAACATGCTCTTTGAGGCTGAAGCAAATCTGACTGATTTTCCTTTTTTTTTTTTTCTTTCTCTTTTCTTTTCTTTCGACAGAGTCTTGCTCTGTGGCCCAAGCTGGAGTGCAGAGGTGTGATCTCGGCTCATCCCAACCTCTGCCTCCTGGGTTCAAGCAATTCTCCTGCCTCAGCCTCCCGAGTAGCTGGGATTACAGGTGTCTCCTACCACGCCCAGCAAATTTTGGTATTTTTTAGTAGAGGCGGGGTTTCACCATGTTGGCCAGACTGGTCTGGAACTCTGACCTCAGGTGACCCACCTGCCACTGCCTCGCAAACTGCTGGGATTGCAGGCGTGAGCCACCGTGCCTGGCCGCAAATCTGAATGATTTTCAGTTTGAAAATAAAATATAAAAAATGTTATTGGAATTATTTCTAAACAGAACTAACATCAGAATCAGCTGAATCATCAGAATAGTCTATTCTGGAAAAATCAGATTCATCAAATGAATCTTTGGCCAACAACTGTTTGAGAATGATGTTAGTATCACGCGTAGGAATGCTACATTTTCTAGGATTTGATATTTTCAGCCTTGGACAATTACTGTATTTTGTAAATGGAAATCCTGCTACTAAAAACACAGTGCTATAAACAGAATAATCTCTTTTGTTTCCAAAGTGGATATACTAGAGTGATGTGAAAATAATAATAAAGCGAGATATTTTGTGGCAAAGTTATCTTGGGGAAAACGTCTCAGCTGCAGATGCCACCAGTGAGTCTTCTCTGGGCAAACGAGGAAAGGATTAAATAAATCACATTACACATTACTCTTAAATTTGTATCTATGTCTAGCCCTCAGACAAACCGTGATGCTTATTCTTTGCATTGGCAATGAGGTGGTCATTGAATGCTAGAATTATGAATTTTAATTTCATAAAATTTAATTAAGTTTTCAAAAATCAAAATAAAATGGATTTATTTCAATCATTTTGATGTAAAAATTTGATTAATTCTTTTTTTTTTTTTTTTTTTCTTGAGACGGAGTCTCACTCTTTCGTCCAGGCTGGAGTGTAGTGGCATGATCTCGGCTCACTGCAAGCTCTGCCTCCTAGGTTCATGCCATTCTCCTGCCTCAGCCTCCTGAGTTACTGGGACTAGAGGTGCCCACCACCACGCGCGGCTAATTTTTTGTATTTTTAGTAGAGACGGGGCTTCACCGTGTTAGCCAGGATGTCTTGATCTCCTGACCTCGTGATTCACCTGCCTCGGCCTCCCAAAGTGCTGGGATTACAGGCATAAGCCACCGTGCCCGGCCCAAATTTGATTAACTCTAATTTGTATGTTGCATTTTTGTGTAATAAATACTTTTCTTTTTCTTTTTTTTCTTTTTTTCTTTTTTTTTTTTTTTGAGATGGAGTCTCGCTCTGTCACACAGGCTGGAGTGCAGTGGCACGATCTCGGCTCGCTGCAACCTCCACCTCCTGGGTTCAAGCGATTCTTCTGCCTTAGCCTCCCAAGTAGCTGAGACTACAGGCACACCACCATGCCTGACTAATTTTGTTTTTGTATTTTTAGTAGAGATGGGGTTTCACCACATTGGCCAGGCGGGTCTCGAACTCCTGACCTCGTGATCTGCCTGCTTTGGCCTCCCAAAGTGCTGGGATTACAGGCGTGAGCCACTGCGCCCAGCAATAGATACTTTTCAATATTTGAAAAGAATATTGTTTGAGAAAATATTTCTGACAAAATTAAATTTTTTACATAAACATATTTTTGATTAAAATATTAAGATATTTGTACTTTCAACATGATTGTTTTAATCCTTACATGTATTTTTAAATCTTGACAATAATAACATAATTGATTTTGCTGAAAGGAAGATAAGAAAAATAAATTTCATGGAATAGTTTCGGTAATTTATAAATTATACCTATCTTTATTTTATTACTCATTTCAATATTAAGAATTGCTTGAACCTGGGAGGCAGAGGCTGCAGTGAACTGCGATCACATCACTGCACTCCAGCTGGGGAAACAGAGCGAGATTCCGTCTCAAATAAAGAAAAAAAAAAAAAAAAGCAAAGAAATTTTATGATCTTTGACATTTTGCTAACTTTCTGTCATCTACAAATCATAGCTTCATACACATTTAAAAATTTTATCCTTCTAAAGGAATATTTGTCAGGGGTTGAGGCTAGAACATACTTTATTTAACACTCTGTTAATTTAATGTATAAATTGCAAATATTTAGACAGATGGCCTGTGGCATCCATCTGTCCCCTTGCCCTGAGCTGCACATCCAGACTTGACTCATGGGCCCCAGCTTGGGTTTTCCAGTTCTTTGAATGGATAGGAATCTACCCAGGGCTCATGTTTGTCACAGCTGGGGGGCCGGGGGCGGAGGGTCCCTCTGGTCCCCCTGTGAATGCTGCAGGCACCATCTTCTCTCAGATTTTAAGCTGCAGAGACCAAATTTCCAGCATGTGGTCTTGAGCTGTGGAAACCTCGCCTCCTGCCCAGGACTCTCACTCTACAGAGATGAGTTCATTCAGGTCCCCGAAGCCCCTGTAGAGTTTTGGCCATAAATGGTTCCTCGTAAAGTGGTGCCCCCAGGATGTTCAGCCTCCCCCCGGCCCCTGCAGGCCTCCTATCCCAGGGTGCCATGTGCTGCTGCCCTGCTGGGAAGAGATGTCCGGAGGGCACGGGGCAGCACTGCCGCTTAGAAGCCCCTCGTACTTTCTTTCTGTCAGATCCTGCCGCCCTGTTTCAGAGGGAAGAGTGGGTTGTCAGTAACAAACTGTTTTCTCCCTTGCCCCTTTTTCGCTACAGTTGGTAGAAATTTCTCCCAGACTTCCTTGGTGACTAGTGGTGTTGGGATGTTGTGGCCTTCACAGGGAGGGGACAGGTTGTCAGGTCACCGTTTCACAGATGGTTGACCGATGCTGACTGTAATTGGTAGGTCTCTTCTGGCTGCAAGTGACAGAAACCCAACTCAAATTTGTCCTGCAAGTAGGGACATTTATTGCATCTCAGACTTGAAGGAAGGGGAAGGGTGTGTTTGGGTCCCAGAAGCCAGATACAAAATGCCATGTTTTATGTAACTCCATGTATATGAAATGTCCAGAATAGGCAAATCCATAGAGACAGAAAGTAGATTAGTGGTTGCCAGGGATTGGGAGGAGCGGGGTGGGCAGTAACTACTAAATGGGGTTTTGTTTTAGATTGGTGAAAATATTCTAAAATTGAGTGAGGTGGTAGTTGCACAACTCTGCAAATATACTAAAAAACCATTGAATTGTATACTTTAGTAGAATTAATTGTATGATACATGAATTATATCTCAATAAAGCTGTTACCAAAAAATATTGTTCAAGATCTGGCCAGGCAATGCCCCTTTGAGCTAGCTCTTGTGTCCATTTGACATGCCCCAATCCATACTTCGAGCACTTTTTAAATTTCTGGTACAACAAGAATCCAGACTTATCTCGTAACCCTTTCCTGCTACAGCCTGGGAATCAGCCATATTCCCTAGAGTTGTGGTTCCTTGTTGTGTGGAATGTGAACCAAGATCTGGCCATTATTTCATTTAATCATCACATCTTGTTTTCTGCTTTTAGAAACCAAAAGAATGTCTCATTGTGGGCTGCTACCATCATATGCAGGAAGTTTTAGAATGAAAAAGATTCTGAATTGATCCTTGCTAACTTTATTTCAGAAAGTGGTAAAATAGCTGTGGAGTATAGACCCAGTGAAGAGATTGTAGATGTCGGATGGGAAGAAGAACTACACGGTTTAATTCAAGTATGTGGAGATAAAAACTCAGGAGTAACAGGGCTGGGCGCTGTGGCTCACACCTGTAATGCCAGTGCTTTGGGAGGCTGAGGCAGGCGGATCACCTGAGGTTGGGAGTTCAAGACCAGCCTGACCAACATGGAGAAATGGTGGTGCATACATCCCAGCTACTCAGGAGGCTGAGGCAGGAGAATTGCTTGAACCTGGGGGCAGAGGTTGCAGTGAGCCGAAATCACACCCTTGCACTCCAGCCTGGGCAACAAGAGTGAAACTCCATCTCAAAAAACAAACAGGCCAGGCGTGGTGGCTCATGCCTGTAATCCCAGCACTTTGGGAGGCTGAGGCGGGCAGATCATGAGGTCAGGAGTTCAAGACCAGCCTGGCCAACATGGTGAAACTGCATCTCTACTAAAAATACAAAAATTAACTGGGTGTGGTGGTGGGCACCTGTAATCCCAGCTACTTGGGAAGCTGAGGCAGGAAAATCGCTTGAACCTGGGAGGTGGAGGTGGCAGTGAACCGAGATCATGCCACTGCACTCCAGCCTGGGCGACAGAGGAAGACTCGAGAAAAGAAAAGAAAAACAACTCAAGGGTCAGATAACATAGCCAGTGTAATCATAATTCAAAACAAGCAGCAGAATTTGGAGGATAATTTGTTTCATTCTCAGGACAATGTGAAACTCCGAAACTGCTTTTTGAGTGCAGGGTATTTCTGGGGCTTTTCCTAAAGTCTTGACCCTTGGCTCTGACCCCTTATTTGGAGTTTGGAGACAGAACTGAGGATTGTGTTACTACAGCTGTGGACACAGGAGAGGGGTTAGTCTCCCCCGGCCCCAGGAGTAAGGGAAGCTGGGCTGCTTGAACACAGGCCTTTTTAGAACTCCCTTCAAACAGAATCCCAGAGATGTGGGGAGAATGTAAGTGGCCTTAAGACTGATTGTGCTACAGCTTTCGAAAACTGTAATGCCTTTCAAATATGGCTTATTAGTTGGATCTCAATATCTCAATATCTCCCATATACCTTGGGTGGAATATTTTGCTGAAGATTTTTCTGTCAATCATTTACAATCATGTGCTGCAAAATGAAGTTTCAGTCAACAATAGACCACATATATGATGGTGGTTCTATAAGAGTATAATGGAGCTGTTCCTATACAGGTATACCATTTTTATCTCCTTTTTTTTTTTTTTTTTTTTGAGGTGGAGTCACTCTGTTGCCCAAGCTGGAGTGAGTGCAGTGGTGCGATCTCAGCTCATTGCAACCTCCACCTCCCAGGTTCAAGTGATTCTCCTACCTCAGCCTCCTGAGTTGGGATTATAGGCACGCACCACCACACTCAGCTAATTTTTGTATTTTTAGTAGAGACTGTTTTTTGCCATGCTGGCCAGGCTGGTCTCAAACTCCTGACCTCAGGTGATCCACCCACCTAGGCATCCCAAAGTGCTGGGATTACAGGCATAAGCCACTGCACCCGGGCCCCATTTTTATCTTTTATACAGTATTTTAACTATACCTTTTCCAGGTTTACATACACAAATACATCCTTCCAGACTTTTTCCCATTTGCCTACATACATATTTACATAAAGCAAAATAGATTTGCTGTGTGGTTGTAAAAATTTTTTCTTTACATAAATGGTAACATCTTGCAACTTGATTCTTTGACTTCATGACATGCCTTAGATTTCTTTCCTTCCCAGTACTCAGAGGGACACCCCATTCATTTAAACTCCTGCATCATCCATAGTCTGGATTCATCGTAGTTTATTTAATTATTCCCCCATTGATGAATGTTTAGTTTAGTTTTCTTGTTACATACATTGCTGCAATGAAATCCCTGTACCTGCTTCTTTGTGAACATGGGCAAGTATTCCTGTAGAATAGATATCTAGAAATGGAATTGTTGGGGTGAAGACTATGTAGATATAAAATTTTAATTGCCCTTAAAAATGTTGTCCCAACTTGCTCTGTTGTCAGCAGAAGATGACAGCATTCATATCCCCACACCTTTCACCACTGGGTATTCTCCAACTTTTTGTTGAAGTTATGGATGAATAAAAGGGAGTCCATCTAAATTTGAATTTTTCTGATTACTCATGAATTTAATTAAATATCTTTATATGTTTATAGAGCACTTGTGTTTCTTCTATGAGTTTTCTGGCCTTTGTTCATTTTCCGGAATCAACTCTTAACCACTTAGAGCCTCATCACTGAGATTGGGAGAGGGACAGGCTGCTGTAACTGGCATTTTTCACTACAGTTTGTGTATCATATCATTAGTTCAACGTATATAGACAAGTCATGCATGAGTTCTAAATTAAAAATAAAACACGTGCTAGGCACAGTGACTCACGCCTGTAATCCCAGCACCTTGGGAGGCCAAGGTGGGCGGATCACCTGAGGTCAGGAGTTTGAGACCAGCCTGGCCAACAGGGCGAAACCCCGTCTCTACTAAAAATACAAAACTTAGCCAGGCGTGGTGGTGAGTGCCTGTAATCCCATCTACTTGGGAAGCTGAGGCAGGAGAATTGCTTTATTTTTTCAGATGGAATTTTGTTCTTGTTGCCCAGGATGGAGTGCAATGGCGCGATCTTGGCTTACTGCAACCTCCTCCTCCCAGGTTCAGGCGATTCTCCTGCCTCAGCTTCCCGGGTAGCTGGAATTACAGGTGCGCACCATCACGCCCAGCTAATTTTTATATTTTTAGTACAGACAGGGTTTCACCATGTTGGCCAGGCTGGTCTCAAACTCATGACCTCAGGTGATTCACCTGTCTTGGCTTTCCAGAGTGCTGGGATTACAGGCGTGAGCCACCACGCCAGGCCAGAACTACATTTTAAAAACAAGAAAATTATTACAAAGGTCAGGATAGTGGTTACCTATTAGGGTTAGAGAGAGGGATATGATGGGAAGGGGCATGCTGGGGCTTCTGGGATGCTAGCAATGATCTTTTGTAACAATGTTTACATGGGTATCTGCTTTATAATTATTAAACTGAATATTTGGCCAGGTGAGGTGGCTCATGTCTGCAATGACAACACTTTGGGAGGCAGAGACAGGAGGATCACTTGAGCCAGGAGTTTGAGACCAGTCTGGGAACAAAGTGAGACCCTGTCTCAGAAATTAAATTAAATTAAATATAAAGAACATTGATGTCCTGTGCACTTTATGCACATTGTAGTTCTCATATTTTTTTTTAATGGGGGAAAAAGGTTGAATGGCTTCACTTGCAGCCCTGACATGGTTCCATGTGGGGCTTTCATAATAAGGTTTAGAGAAAGAGGAGGAAATGGACGTTCTGCTGATCTTGGTGCCACCCAGAGGTGGATTCTGAAAGAGATTTTGTGATCTAGAGAGGAGGCACGAAATACGCAGTTTGGTGAAAAGAGTGGGTAGCAGTGTGCTTGTGTGTGTGTGTGTGTGTGGTGGTGGTGGTGGTGGTGGTGATGGTGGAGAGAGATGGACACAAAAAGGAAAATGTAAGAAAAGGTTTGAATGAAAGCAGAGCAGATACCACCGTCTTCAAATGACCATGATCCAGCTTTCCCCCACATGCAGGACATAGTCCTGTGCGGCAAATAGTTGTACTTTGCATTTTAATCTAGAAATAACTTTTTCATTTTCCAGAATTCTGAATGAAAATTATTTGACTGAATTACATAAGGATTCATTTGAAGGCCTGCTATCCCTCCAGTATTTGTAAGTTAGTTAATCACATTTATGAGTTTTTAGTCAAATTATCTGTAAAATGAATAAGGGATTCAAATTAGATAATCTCTAAGATTTCTTCCAGCAACAAAATTCTGCAATTCTGTAAGTTTGTGTAGGGTCTCAGCCCATCTCTAGCATTAGCTACATCCTATGCATTTTCAGTTTTTAAATTATCGAGATGCAATACAGACAGAAAAAAATTTCATATAGTAATAAGATCTGAGCAGTGACTGACACCCATATTGAACCTTGTTTTATAAGTGTTCACACACCATCTTCTTCTATTCAGTCTACAATCAATAAATCAAATCTAATCTATGGTCTATTTTTAAATAGTCCATTAAGAATGGTTTCTGCATTTTTAAAAGACTGTGAAAGAAAAAGAAAAGAAACAAAGAGAAATATGTGACAGAGATCACATGTGGCCCAAAAAGTCTAAAATATTTACTGTCTGACCTTCACAAAAAAAGATTTGAAAAAGTTGGTTTAGTAGGACGAAAAGAATTAAAGTTAACTTCAGATTGTTGCCTAAAGGAGAAGAAAATATAGACCACCTACATTCATTTGAACATCATTAATCCAGAGTTTTTTGGTAATTTAATTGGAATTAAATTAACATTTAAATATTAAAAATCAGCTGAATTATGTAAATAATATTATCAAGAATATTGAGCTACCAAGAGAATAGACTGGTATTAAGGATTTCAGTTCATGAATTGTTATATGAAAACAGATGTTTAAAATGATGGTTAAGTGGTAGAGCTAGAAATGATTACACTCAGAAGCATACCAGAAATGCTCCTGACTTTTCACTAATTTAATCTCCTCAGCCCTGTTACCAAGAAAGGGATACCTGCATAGTATTTCTGTCTGTTTAGAGTCAAGAAGATACTATGTTCATTGCTATGGAAGCTTGATTCTTATCCTTTGTTCATAGAGGTGTGTATGTCATTAATCCTTATTAAGCTCATCAGCGATGCTCTTTTGCAAACAGATTCTTTCAAATGTAGAAGGCTTAAGGAAAGTGGGTGTAAAGACCCTCAAGTGGATGCCAAAGTGCTACAGAGGCCATGAAGTAATAAAACTACATTTCCTTTAAAATAGTCATTTTCCTTCTACTCACTCCCTCAGCTATTCATTTATTTTACAAATATTTGAGTTTGCTTTATTTCCACGTGTCAGTTTTAAATATGGTGGGCAATGCGGATGAGAAGACCTAGTCCATGCTTGCAAGGAGTTTATGCTCAGAAGAAATGGGATAAAAAATAACTACATTAAAAGGAAGAAATGGATGTGGGCACTAGGAGGGATACATTGTTTCTGCAGCATAGGAGGGATAAATTATTTCTGGAGCACAGAAGAGGAGAAAATGCCTTCAATCTGGACCCAGGAAGATGTTACTAGAACAATGCCATTTGAATTGGACTTTGAAGGGCCATCGTGTAACATTGGACAGACATCTTGGGGACAATATTCTAAACTTGCAAAAGGAAAATGGGAGAAGGGCAAAGCGCAGGAAAGTGTTCGAGGAATGCCATCAGTACCTGTAGAGTACAAGGAGGGAGAGTAGGAAATTGGAGCCAGATCTTCTAGGGCTTTGAATGCCCAGCTGAGGAGCCATCATGGGGAACCGTGTTACCGCAGCAGTGCTGTAGATAGATCTGCATCACAATCACTGAGAGGGCGCGTTTAGAACTCAGTTCCGGACTCCGCCCTCGTGGTTACTGATTCAGTTGGTCTAGAGTGGGACCAAGAATTTGCATCTTCAATAATTTCCCAGGAAATGCTGGTCTTTGCAAACCACTTGTGGAGAGTTTATCTGATGACTGTGTGCAGGATAGTTTAGGAAGGGAGAGACTAGAGATGGAGACATCAGCCAGACAGCGTTACACCATCCAGGTAAAGAGGGAGGGACCAGTCCCATCACTGTATAACTGAAGAAATTGCTTTCATGAAATATTAAAGCAATATAAAACCAAAAATGAATTTCTATTAATATGATAGAAATTGATTCTACTAATATGATTTGAATTAGTTCAAAGTTATATATTAGGTAAAGGGGTAACTTTCTTTCAAATGATGTGAAAGGATTTTTTTTTTTTTTGAGACGGAGTCTTTGCTCTGTCACCCAGGCTGGAGTGCAGCTGTGCAATCTCGGCTCACTGCAAGCTCCGACTCCTGGGTTCATGCCATTCTCCTGCCTCAGCCTCCTCAGCAGCTGGAACTATAGGCGCCCGCCATCACGCTCGGCTAATTTTTTGTATCTTTTAGTAGAGACGGGATTTCACCATGTTAGCCAGGTTGGTCTTGATCTCCTGACCTCAGGATCCTCCCACCTCGGCCTCCCAAAGTGCTGGGATTACAGGCATGAGCCACCGCACCCAGCCCGACTATTTTTTCTAATATTAGAAATTATACATAGAGATAAAAACTTTGAGCTCATAATCTAGGATTTGATGAAACTACAAAAGGGCATCTAATCAAGTCTACTGCTCTCAGGAAAAATTCATTCCAAAGTTTGTTAAGTTGTATATTTATTAAAACCATGAATGTGAGACTCTAGGAGAGGTATGGGCAGAGTTAGGGGCTCTGGAAAGTTCAAATCCAAGCCCAAACCTTTAGAGTTGAGATGAAAAATGTGTATTCAATATTATTCTACACTACTGCTATTATTCATACTAACTGACATTTAATAACTAACCAAGGCGATATTTTCCTTTTGCTTTTTCTAGAGATTTATCCTGCAATAAAATACAGTCTATTGAAAGACGTACATTTGAACCACTACCATTTTTGCAGTTTACGTAAGTTACACATATGACTTTATTAAATTTGGAATTTTTATAAAAATTATAAACCTCTTTGCTATTCATTTTGAAATATGATTGAAGTTTTACCAGTAGAAAGCTACTAAAATTATAGAGCAAATCCTTTTTGTCTCTAGCAAGGATTCTTGTGAGAATTATTACACACATCATAGTGAATCATCAGAGAGCAGTGGTTCTCAGCTGGTGTGATTTTCTACTCAGGTGGCATTTGGTAATGTCCGGAGACAGTTTTGGTTGACAAAACTGTGGGTGTGCTCCTGGCATCTGGTGGGCAAAGGCCAGAGATGCTGCTCAACATCCTCCAAGGTATAGGACAAACCCCCATGGCAGAGAGTTATAGAGTCCAAAATGTCGATGGTACTGAAGTTGTGAAATCCTGTTCTAGAGAAATAAAGATCACTTCACACAGGTATTTACTGAGCATTCACTGTTTTGTAGCTAATGCACCACATGTGCAATGTTAAAGTATAAATCATAAGCCAGTATCTTCCACAGTGAGATTTCCTTAGTGCATGCAGGAAGGATTGAGGTTATGTTCCATCTTATATAAATTAGAATCATGGAAAATGATAAATGTTCTGAAATAATATTTTTTTCTTTGGCTTGTGTCTTTTTTTTGTAGAAATCTTGGTTGCAATTTACTCACAGAACTGAGCTTTGGAACATTTCAGGCCTGGCACGGAATGCAGTTTTTATACAAGTTGTAAGTGAAATAGAAGATAAATACATGTAAACAACTATTTATGCATAAAAACTCATACAATTATTGGTTAGCTGGGTATAAGTCTATTATGAACTTTGAAAAGTTTGTCTTAAGATCCATTCATTTTTCTCAAATGGGGAAACTAAGGTACAAAGAGGCCAAGAGACGTACATAGCTTATATATGACCTGCTCTGCTTCTCCTAGTTCTGACCTACGGCATGGTCAAGAAAAGGCATCAAAGAAGTGACTCTCAAATTAGCCTTGTTGCTGGGCGGGGTGGCTCAGGCCTGTAATCCCAGAGCTTTGGGAGCCGAGGCGGGCGGATCACCTGAGGTCAGGAATTCAACACCAGCCTGGCCAACATAGTGAATCCCCATCCCTACTAAAAATACAAAAAAATTAGCTGGGCATAGTGGTGCAGCTTTTTGCTCCCTGGAGGACTTTGTGTAAGCTTCCTTCCTTGCAGCTAAATGTTGCAGACATTTAAGCAGTTAGAAACTCTGCATATGAGCGGGAATCAAAGTTAGATCCAAAGTGTAGGGCCAGGTGTGGTGGCTCACACCTATAATCCCAGTACCTTGGGAGGCCGAGGTGGGAGGATCACTTGAGGTCAGGAGTTTGAGACCAGCCTGGCCAACATGGTGAAACCCCATCTCTACTAAAAATACAAAAATTAGCAGGTCTTGGTGGCAGGCGCCTGTGATCCCAGCTATCGGGAGGCTGAGGCACGAGAATGACTTGAACCTGGGAGGTGGACTGCACTCCAACCTCCCCACCAGGCTGGTCTCGAACTCCTGTGACCTCAGGTGATCCGCCCACCTCAGCCTCCCAAAGTGCTGGGGTTACAGGTGTGAGCCACCATGCCTGGCCAAGATCATGTTTATGTTAAGCTATCGTGCAAAAAAAATTTTGTAAAGAAAATACATCACTGTATCTGAATTCCATATACTTTCATGACTACTCTTCCACCATAAGTGCAAAAGTTCTATGATTTCTCTGTAGAACATACCCAGCAAATCAGAGTGGGTATATTCAATGGCCTGAAGGGGACTTTAGACTCAAGGTGAAGATTCTCCTCGACATCTGACTTTAGAAAAGACTTTCCACCTCTCTTGTGGTTCAGAAATCTAGTTTCACACAGTTCATTTTGAGGTAGAGGGAGGCATTCAGGTTGTGTCTGAACTAGAGCAGCAGTTTCTGCAGATGCTCCTCTCTGTCCTCATTAATTTGCTGATGCCTAACTTAGGAAAAGGACACTGAGGGTCTGTTTCTCTTTTGCCCTCACACCAGAGAACAGGCTCATTAGGTCCCTCCACCAACAGGTTTAGGGAGCATCAATACAAATGGCTTAAACTCACCACCTTTACTAAGCACTTTATAACACTGGGAGTCCCTCATAAGAATCTGGTGGCCAGGAGCGGTGGCTCATGCCTGTAATTCCAGCACTTTGGAAGGCTGAGGTGGGTGGATCACCTGAGGTCAGGGGTTCAAGACCAGCCTGACCAACATGGTGAAACCCTGTCTCTACTAAAAATACAAAAATTAGCTGTGCATGGTGGCAGGTACTTGTAATTCTAGTTACTCAGGAGGCTGAGGCAGGAGAATCACTTGAAACCAGGAGGCAGAGGTTGCAGTAGCCGAGATCGCACTATTGCACTGCAGCCTGGGCGACAGAGTGAGACTCTGTCTCAAAGCGTCACCACCATCATCATCACCACCTAGCCAGCTTCACTACAATCATGTAGGAAACGCCAGGAAAACACTGGAATCACGGTTGATAAAAATTAATGAATTCACTCAAAAACATTCACTGAGTGCCATGTCCGTTTGTGCCAGGTACTCTACTAAGCGCCGGGGGTAAAAACTCCATCTCAAAGACACACCAAGATGGGGACTTTGTCCCCAAGGGACTTTCATTCCTCAAGGAGGAAGCGGATGCGGATGGGAAAACATACAGAGAGCCATGTGGGGATCTGTACAGCAGGGTGACCAGGAGAGGACAAAGCAGGAATGGGTGGTGGGTAAGAAAGACTTGAGGAGACACTAACTTGCTTATCTCCAGTTTGTGTTCATCTTAACAGAAAAGGGCATTTGCTTCATGGTGATGAAAAAATCAGAGCCAGCTGATACTGGAAATTAATACTCATTTCATATAAACAGAATAGAGCTGAGCCCTTCAAACTAAGTCACAGTTACTTTCAGAGATTGGCACAAGGGTCTCCACACACCAAGTGTGTTAGGGGCTGGGCTCCTTTGTTTGGGTCAAATCTTTCTGGTAAACAAAGCTACACTGCAGAGTCATGTTTGGTACATGTGACCTATAGGCCCATTGCATTTCTTTCCAAAGGCAAGTTGCCAAGGGAAGGTGCCAGTAATTTTATGACACCATTTTGTGGTGTTTGTAAGTTGAAACAATATATTTCCTGGCATTACCTAAGTTTGTAAAAAACAAACAACAAAAAGAGGCCCCAGCTGTGGTTGCTGGATGATGAATTGAATAGAGCCTAAGCTTCAGGGCTTCTCACTTGCACAGGCCCTTCCAAGGTCCTGGGAGGGCCCCTGGAAATTTTTGTATTCATACTTTTTTTTAAATGTTTTTACTGGATAAGGTTCAGGCCCCACAAAATCCTGAAATCATCCCTGGGTTCCAATAGTTACAGCATAGTAAATCTCTTGAATAAAGCCTCTATGTTATTGACAAATACTGACTGGCCAGGTTAGCAGTGTGATAGGGTCAGTCCATTTGGAATCTGAAATCCATCTCAAAGACAAACCAAGAGCTTATTAGTGGACTTAACTGGGTTCTGCTGGCCCAAGCGCAGTAAAGCCAAACACCCATATCGAGGTTTTGCATTGGGGAAAGGAGGACATTTATTTGCAGGGAATCCAAGCAAGAAGGACCAGGCAGCTAACTATCAAAGTCCCCCTGTGAACGGGGGCAGTAATCTTATCTCTTACAGATGAAATGATGGATGAAATGGTTTATGGAAAAGCAGCAATGGTTGATAATCCTAAATGTTAAGTAAGTTTATATTTTTTCCCCGACTTTAAAGTGCTTCTTCATTCCCATACACAGGTCCAGACTGATGGCTTATTTTTAAAAATTCTCTTAGTCACTTCATTGGTTCTAACAATAATTTTAGAAACTGGATGACTTTGCAGTGTAGAAAGGCTATACTTTATTCCGATAGAGCACACTCACATATTGGCTTGTCTGTGGCGCATCAATATCATGCCAAGAATGTAAGCCCTAAGAGAGAATAAGAGCAAAATCCAGGCTTTATCCCTATTGCATTATTTATCCCACTATTAGAATATTAGTGAGGTAGGTGTGGCCACCCTGTGATGGCAAATTGAGCTTCGTTCACAAACATGCCTTGTTGTGCCCCCCAGTCTAGTGACATCAGCTTCCTTTACACAGCGGTAGATGCACAGAAGTGTGCGCAGTTGAGGGTATTGTCATCATGCTTTGGTATGTATTGGAACCCTGGCAGCTGCTTCTCGGATTCAGAGAGGCGTAAACATTAAAGATGAAAAGAACAACTGGGGTCTGTCCTTAGGGTGATTTAGGGTGGCTGTTTAAATTTGTAATGGTTGAAAAGTCTTGAGATTGTCACACGTAGCAACTCTTATACTTTTCTTCTCAGCTGCAGCTTATTCTTCTCACCTGTGTAACAAGCTGTCTTCTCTTCTCACAGAAGCTTAGCATTTCTTCCTCTGCCCCATAGCAGTTTTTCAGTACTTACATTTACTAGGTCCTGTTTAGGTTGTAGGCACCTAAGTACTTATACAAGTGAGATAACATGTCCAAAGTTCTTAGAACAGTGCTTGCCATATGGTAAATGCTCCATACGTGTTACCTCCTATGATATCTCACTTTCATTTTTCCAACAACTCTTGCGATGCGGTTGTTATTATCATTTCTATTTTGCAGATGAGGAAGTTGAAACTCAGAGACGCTAGGTGATTTGCTTAGGTTCACATGGCTAATAAGTGGCAGAACCACTTACAGGCTTTGCAGGTAATTTTCGATGCAGCTCTTAGTTCCCCTGTAATAGGAGCTGAATGATGACAGTTTGGCTTTGTGTGCATTGTATCTTACTTTCGAACTTGAATAGGACTTTTAGAGCAGTGAGCTCCGTTTCCCTCTGAGAATCCCATGCTTCCGGAGCTCCTGGCTGTACCAGCTCTGGGCATCCCCAGGGTTCATGCTCACTGGTCAGTGCTGGTGTGACATGATGTCTGAGCACCGGCACTGTGTCCAGCGCACTGCTAGGCACTATACACATGCTCTTTCATTGCTTCCTCAAACTGCCTTGTGCTGTAAATGCTACCCAGAAAGGCTCATGTTCATTACTCAAGTCACTTCACCAGAAAGTGACAGAGCCAGAATTCCAACCCAGGTCTGCAGATTCCAGGTCCGTTGCTTCTCCTGTTGTTCCTCATTGCCAGGGAGTCTTCTTCAAGGTTATTCTCAGGACTTTGATTAAGATATAGGCTCACAGCTCGGCATGGTGGCTCATGCCTGTAATCCCAGCACTTTGGGAGGCTGAGGTGGGTGGATCACTTGAGCTCAGGAGTTCGAGACCAGCCTGGCCAACATGGTGAAACCCCGTCTCTACTAAAAATACAAAAACTAACTGGGCATGGGGATGGGCAACTATAATCCCAGCTACTCTGAAGGCTGAGGCAGGAGAATCACTTGAACCCAGGAGGTGAATGTTGCAGTGAGCCAAGATCACACCACTGCACTCCAGCCTGGGCAACAGAGTAAGACTTCATCTCAAAAAAAAAAAAAAAAAAAAAAAGAAAGAAAGAAAGAAAAAAGAAAAAAATATAGGCTCACCATTTCAGATTCTCTAGACTTTGCCTCTGAGAAAGGGTTTACGTGATGCAGTTCGAGGTCTTGTATTGACCAGCTTGGTGTGGGGACATGTGTTTTCATGACTCATGAACCTATGTAGATGAGTAAAGAGGTTACTTTCTCCCCAAGTACATCACACATATTGGATGAGGGTCTAGGTCATCTGCTTATTTCTTTGACTACCTTCCTCCATGGAACCAGTTTTCCCTGACTGCCTTGGGATTCTAGAATAGATCATTTTGGAGTTTGTCTTTTAAATTTGTTTTCATGGCCACTTTGGACATTTTTTCAGCTAAAACTGTTAGGATTTCAGTACATTTAAGACAGTGATGACATGCTTCAGTTCTTTCATCTCTGTCTCCTCAGTTAATAGAAAGGAAATGTAGCCCATCTGTCTGGACCTGAACAGAAGAATTTGGAGAAAAAAAAAACAGGCAAGAAATGTTCTCTTATTTTGTGAGCTACCTTTATTCTGTCCCATTGTTCTACAGCAAAAGGCTTGTACAAAAATATTTCAGCTTTCCTCATCTAATAAGGCATATTTTAAAAAATTATTTAGAGCAATACTTCTTAAACTTTGACCAACCTTTAAGTATGTTGATTTTCTCTACTGTTTTCCTATTCTCTATTTCACTTATTTCTTCTCTAATATTTATTATTTCCTTTCTTTGGGTTCAGGTTGCTGAGAGCTTTTTTCCCCTAGTTTCTTCCAGTGGAAGTTTAGCTGCTTGACTTGAGATTTTTTAAATATTTGTGTGCTGAGTGCAGTGGCTCATGCCTGTAATCCTAGCACTTTGGGAGGCTGCGGTGGGAGGATTACTTGAGCCCAGGAGTTCAAGGCCAGGTGGGGCAACATACTGAGACCTCATCTCTACAAAAAAATTTAAAAATTAGCTGTGCATGGTGGCACACACCTGTAGTCACAGCTACTCAGGTGGCTAAGGCAGGAGGATCTCCTGAGCCCGGGAGGTTGGGGCTGCAGTGTGCCATGATTTTGCCACTGCACTCCAGCCTGGGAAAGACAGTGAAACCCTGTCTTGGAAAATGAAAAATAAAAAAACAAAATGTTTGTGGCCAGATGCAATGGTGCGTACCTATAATCCCAGTACTTTGGGAGACCAAGGAAGGAGGATTGCTTGAGGCCAGGAGTTGGAGACCAGCCTGGGGAAGATAGTGAGACCCCATCTCTAGAAATTTTTTTACAGTTAGTCGAGTATGTTGGTGCACACTTGTGGTCTCAGCCACGTCTTAATTATATAAGGTTGTAGTTCAGATTAATACCAACTTTGTTTCAATAGTATATAAAAACTTTGCTTCTCTAAGGCTCCACTCTCACCCCCTCCTTTATCCTGTTATTGTCACACATTACATCATTATACACTTTATGTTCATCAACTAGATTTATAATTATTGCAAGTTTATAACTATTGCATGCAACTAGATTTATAATTATTGCAATTATTTATAATTATGCAAGTATCTTTTTTTCTTATTATTTTTTCTTTCTTTGGGGACAGAGTCTCGCTCTGTTGCCCAGGCTGGAAGTGCAGTGGCACAATCTTGACCCACTGCAACCTCTGCCTCCCAGGTTCAAGCGATTCTAGTGCCTCAGCCTCCTGAGTAGCTGGGACTGCAGGCATGTAACATCACACCCAGCTAATTTTTGTATTTTTAGTAGAGACAGGGTTTCACTATGTTTGCCAGGCTGGTCTCAAACTCCTGACCTCAAGTGATCCTCCAGCCTCAGCCTCCCAAAGTGCTGGGATTACAGGCTGAGCCACTGCGCCCAGCCAGTGCTTTTTATTTATTGGTGCAGATTCACGTTAGTATTTATTTATTTATTTATTTATTTATTTGAGATGGAGCCTCGATCTGTCGCCCAAGCTGGAGTGCAGTGGCGTGATCTCAGCTTACTGCAATCTCAGCCTCCCGGGTTCAAGTGATTCTCTTGCCTCAGCTTCCCGAGTAGCTGGCGCCTGCCACCACACTCAGCTAATTTTTGTATTTTTAGTAGAGATGGGGTTTCGCCGTGTTAGCCAGGATGGTCTCTATCTCCTGACCTCATGATCTGCCTGCCTCAGCCTCCCAAAGTGCTGGGATTACAGGTGTGAGCCACCGTGCCCAGACTTTGGTTAAATTTCTAGAGTTCTGAAAAAGTTTATTCTGGTCAATTTTTTTTTGTGTGTGTGTGCCATTTTTTTTGGTTGCTGTTGCTTTTATGATGGGATGAATTTCTTGATGTCTTTATTCCACCATTTTCACTGATGTCATTTACAACATGGTTTTAAATCTCTAAAGGCTCACCAGGCACATGCCTGTATTCCCAGATACTCAGGAGGCAAAGGAAGAAGGATCCTTTGAGTCCAGGAATTCCGGGCTGTAGCATGCTATGCCGATTGGGTGTCCTCACTAAGTTCAGCATCAGTATGGTGACCTCCCGGGAACAGGAGACCACCGGGTTGCCTAAAAAGGGGTGTACCAGCCCCGTTCGGGAATGGAGCAGGTCGGAACTCCCATGCTGATCACTAGTGGGATCGTGCCTGTGAATAGCCACTGCTCTCCAGCCTGGCCAACACAGTGAGTGAGAATGTGTCCCTTAAAAAAAAAAGTCTAATTGCCCATAGACTAATTAACTATTTAATCATGGGAAATGATTAGGGGAAAGACATAAAATCTTTTTTTGCTCTATCACCCAGGCTGGAGTGCAGTGGCTTGATCTCGGCTCACTGCAACCTCCGCCTCCTGGGTTCAAGCAATTCTCCTGCCTCAGCCTCCTGAACAGTTGGAACTACAGGCAAGCGTGGCTGTGAACTGCTAATGAGAAACTGTAATTCTCACAGAGGCCCTCCCAGAGGAGAAGAAGGTTGAAAGGCATTTCTGTATTTAGTCTTCTCAAAATTAAGGCTGGGCCCAGTGGCTCTCACCAGCACTTTGGGAGGTCAAAGCAGGCAGATCACTTGAGATCAGGAGTTCAAGACCAGCCTGGCCAACATGGTGAAACGCCCATCTCTACTAAAAACACAAAAATTAGCCAGGCGTGGTGGTGCGTGCCTACCGTCCCAGATATTTGGGAGACTGAGGAAGGAGGATTACTTGAGCTTGGGAAGTGGAGGTTGCAGTGAGCCAAGATCACGCCACTGTACTCCAGCCTGGTCAATGGAGCGAGACCCTGTTTTGGTGGGGAGGGGAGAGGAGAAAGGAAAGAAATAAAATAGAGAGAAAGAAGGAAGGGGGAGGGAAGGAAGGAAGGAAAAAGAGAAAGAAAGAGAAAGAATGAAGAACGAAAATAAAAATTTTTTAAAAAGTAAGGTTAAAGTAAACCCTTTTTCTTCATACAGATTGAACACATGAGTTCAAATCACAGCTTTGCTGCTTAATAGCTGGGTGACCTAGGACAAGTTATATAACCTCTCTGTGCCTCAGTTTCCTCATTTAAAAATAGGGCAATAATAATGTCTACCACATAAGGTTATCGTGAGGATTACATGTGAAATGCTGAATCCCAAATACCTGGCAACCCAGTAGATACTCACCGTAATAATTATTATCTGTATAATTTCTGCAGAAGTACAGTGATGATTCTTTGGTTAACCTAAAGGCAGATTTTCTATTTCTTCCTGTTTCTTTTCTTTTTCTTGTTCACTTTAAAGAATTGAACAGAAAATCAATTCCAGCATTTTGGAATAATAATTTGCATCAAAATCAATGTATTCATTTTATTGACATGTAAACAAAATGTCATTTGTTTATTCAATAAACATTTGTTAAATGCCTAATACATTTCAGACATCATGCCAGGCACAGGGATGACAGGGCATGGTGGTGGGCACCTGTAATCCCAGCTACTGGGGAGGCTGAGGCAGGAGAATTGCTTGAACCCGGGAGGTGGAGATTGCGGTAAGCCGAGACTGCGCCACTGCACTCCAGCCTGGGTGACAGAGTGAGACTCCGTATCAAAAAAAAAAAAAAAAAAAAAAAAAAAAATTGTGGTCTGTGCCCTCAAGGAGCTCATAGTCCGGGAGACTGACAAGTGGCAGGTGATTACATGCAATGTAAGAAAGGCTGTGATGTCATACAAGAAGAAAGTGGGAGTATGGTTTTGACCAGTTCCTCCTATTAGATTTATTCCTTTTTCTTTGGCTATAAAGCCATATTTTTTTAAACTGTGCAAATTAAACCATAAATTTAAAAAACTTTATAAAGATAAAAGACAAGCAGCCAGCTGCAATGGCTCACGCCTGTAATCCTAACAGTTTGGGAGGCTGAGGCAGGTAGATCACCTGAGGTCAGGAGTTCAAAACCAGCCTGGCCAACATAGTGAAACCCCGTCTCTATTAAAAATACAAAAATTAACTGGGCGTGGTGGTGGGCGCCTGTAATCCCAGCTACTCGGAAGGCTGAGGCAGGACAGGAGAATCGCTTGAACCTGGGAGGTGGAGGTTGCAGTGACCTGAGATTGAGTCATTGCACTCCAGCCTGGGCAACAAGAACGAGACTCCATCTCAAACAAACAAACAAACAAACAAACAAACAAATAATAAATAAAAAAATGAACAACTTGAATTGTGATGAGCAACTTGAATTATGGAGGATGCTAGAAATAGTGTTTGCTACACAGTCAGGACTTCCTACCAACATAGTCACTTGTAGGGTTTTTGACCTGAAAAGTTCTGTGGCATATTTTTTCTTTGCTATCCACTTTTTTTCCCTGGTAGTTCTTCCCCTTGTTCTCTCCTCTACTTTATCTTCTAGAGACCTGGGTAGTTCCCAGAGGAATAGCGCTTTACGGAGTCTAATGGTGATTGATTAGATAAAAACAGAAAACACCTTTTTCTTTTTTACCTACAAGTTCCATAGCAAAAAATGAATATAAACTTTTCGTGCAGTTTCACACACTGAAAATGCAGGTTATTTGAATTCCATTCCATTTTTCAGAATTCTCAATCACAATCCTCTCACCACTGTTGAAGATCCGTATCTCTTTAAATTGCCAGCATTAAAATATCTGTAAGTACTATAGTACTCTCATGAGTCATGAGATGATTTATGCTTTTTAAATTTTTATCAAAGCTTAAGTATTTTGCATTTAGGCTAAAATGTCATAATTTAAATTTTAACTGGGTTATTGAAAAAAGTTATTGGCAAAGAAAAAAATTAAAGAGGATGTATAATTGTCAAGACAGCAAAGGAAGAGAACAGTGTTGAAGAACCCATATAGATTTAGAACATGTAGACACATGGAGAAATATTATTTAACCAAGAAAACAAAGGGGAAAAGGTGTTCATTATTTTAAAAATGAACAAAAGAGTAAATACGATGGTGAATGCAATATGAAAATGAGAAGATAATGGTAAAAAAAAAAAGATGTAAGTTCTGCTCTTGAATATCATTAATTTGATGACGCAAATCAACTTAAATTTCTTTAATAAGAGCTCCCTGGAATTCTACAGCAAATAAACTCTTGAGCTGGCTTGTTTTATAGAGAAGCCAAAATTGAAGTAATCACATGTCCTTGAAATATCTTTTTAAGTACAGAATTTTTTACTGGGTTCATATCATGAGTGTTTTGGCTTTCTTCTTCAGAGACATGAGAACAACGCAAGTCCCACTTACAACACTTAAGAACATTCTCACGATGACTGTTGAACTGGAAAAACTGTAAGTTATTCTCTTCTTAGATTTATTTTCACTTAGTTGGTTCTTTAGGTTTGTTTTATTATTTTCTTAAGTCAGGTTTATTGAGATGTAATTTTCATATACTAACATTCACCCTTTTTAAGTGTACAGTTTGATGAGTCTGACAAATGTATAGTTACATAACCACCACCACATTCCCAATATAAAGTATTTCTGATGCCTCAAAAAGGCCCCTCGTGTCCCTTTGCAGTCAGTCCCCTCCTCCCACCATCAGCCCCTGTTAACTATTAATCTGATTTCTGTTCCTATACTTTTTACTTTTGCCTTTTCCAGAATGTCTTATAAATGAACTCATATAGCATGTGTTTGGCTTCTTTCACATAGCTTTTTTTTTTTTTTTTTTGAGACATAGAGTCTTACTCTGTCACCCAGGCTGCAGGGCAGCGGCATGACCTAGACTCACTGCAACCTCCGCCTCCCAGGTTCAAGCGATTCCTGCCTCAGCCTCCCGAGTAGCTGGGATTACAGGCGCATGCCACCACTCCTGGCTAATTTTTGTATTTTTAGTAGAGACTAGATTTCACAATGTTGGCCAGGCTGGTTTTGAACTCCTGATCCGCCCGCCTCGGCCTCCCAAAGTGCTAGGATTACAGATGTGATCCACCTCGCCTGGCCTCACTCAGCATAAGTTTTTTTGAGATACGCTACCATCCATGTTGTTGCACCTATTACAACAGCTGGCCCTCCATATCTGCAGGTTCCTCATCCATGGATTCAATTAACCATGGATGGAGAATATTTGGAAAAAAATAAAATATATAAAACAACAATAAAAACAGTAGAAAATTTAAAATACAGTATAATTATTTACATACCATTTACCCTGTATTAGGTATTTAAAGTATACCTGAGGCTATACACAAACATTGTCATTTCATATAAAAGACTTCAGCTGTGGACTTTGGTATCTGCAGGGGTTCCTGGAGCCAATCCCCTGCAGACAACAAGGGACAGCTGTTCACTCCTTTTTATTGCTGAGTAGTGTTCCAGTTGTGTGGAAACCCCATCTCTACTAAAAATATGCAAATTAGCCAGGTATGATGGCCCATGCCTGTAATCCCAGCTACTCTGGAGGCTGAGGCACAAGAAGTGCTTGAACCTGGGAGGTGGAGGTTGCAGTGACCCGAGATTGCACCACTGCACTCCAGCCTGGGCGACAGAGCGAGACTCTGTCTCAAAAAAAAAAGTAAAAAATAAAACTGTTTTCTGAAGAGCAGAAGTTTTTAATTTTGATCAGCTTTAAATAAGCAATTTTTTCTTAAATGGCTTGTGATATTTCGTTTCTTACCTAAGAAATCTTTAAGAACCTGTTGTCTAATCCAATGTCAAAAAGATTTTCTCCTCTGTCTTCTCCCAGAAATTGTATATGTTTAGGTCTATGATCCATTTTGAGTTAATTTGCAAATATGATGTGAGGTATCTTTTTTTTTTCAATTTAATTTTAATTTTTAATTTTTTTGTAGAAACGAGGTCTCACTATGTTGCCCAGGCTGGTCTCAAACTCCTGGTCTCAAGTGATCCTCCTGCCTCACCCTCCCAGAGTGCTGAGATTACAGGCACGAAGCACTGCGCCTGGCCTTCTCTGCAGGATATATATATATATATATATATATATATATATATATGTCAGCCAGGTGTGGTGGCACACGCCTGTAGTCCCAGCTACTAGGGAACCTGAGTCAGGAGGATCACTTGAACCCAGGAGGTGGAGGTTGCAGTGAGCCAAGATAGCACCACTGCACTCCAGCCTGGGTGACAGAGCAATACCATGTCTTAAAAAAAAAAAAAAAAAAGGTCCTGCAGGGCCCCATTGTGAGTTTGTTACACAATTTCCTGCCACTTAAATGGTGCCACCACCCCACCATATGGCAAGCTAAATAGAAACTCCGTTATGCTAAGGCTCCTTGAGGGCATTATAGAAGATTAGCATGGAAAGGGCCCTTCATTTCGCACTCTGCTCCATTCATTTTTGTCAGGTCACTTTCTTATCTTGACCACATTGTCAGATCTGTTTTACTGCTCTAGCCTCACTTCCCTCAGCCTCCTGCAGCATCTTCCCTGTCAGCTAGATCCCTTCCTCTCTGGATGAAGTCCTCTTCATCGACCAGCTTTCTCACTTGGTTCTCTAAGACAGTGAGGATCTGTCTGCTTTTTTCTTGACCATTAGTGGATAGGAAAAAGCTCTCATTCTCTGTAACGATTTGTCACCGAGGCCATAAAGACATTGAACTAACTCCCTTATGGGAGTTCATTATTGGAAGTCTTCAGGAGTTTACACATTGATATACAAAGTAAGTAGGCCAGTGCATTTGAGTCTTGGCTCATGTGTAATGATCTTTAATGCATATTGAAAAATTATTCTCAAGTAAGGATAACATACACCTCAGGTCATTTACAGTCTCAAAGGTTTGTCAATATACTTTAAAACAATCCTGGGAACAGTTCTAGATTGAAGGAGACTAAAGAATCATGCAGTAAGTGCAATGTCTGATGTTTGACTGGATTCTGAATTTGTTTAGGCCATGTTATGACTGGGACATTGTGAAAATGTGTATATGGGCTACATAGTAGACAATGATAATATTAAGTTCCATTGGGTGATGATAGTATTCTGGTTATGTAGGAGAATGCCTTGGTTCTTAGGGGCTGCACACTGAAGTGTTTAATGGTGAAGGGTCATTATGTCTGCAACTGACTCTCACATGGCTTGTCCAGAACATGTATTAGATACACACACGGAAAGCAAATGTGGCAAAGCATAACAATTGTTGATTCTAGCTGCAAGTTATACAGGTGTTCATTAGACCATTTGAAAATGCTTTCTAGCCACCCTAAGGCTTAAAGGAAAAAAATAAACCCTTTAAAATAAAAAGTTGGGGGCAGAAAAAGAGTAACAAAACCTTTGGACTTGTGCCTGTAATCCCAGCACTTTGGGAGGCCAAAGAGAGAGGGTTGCTTGAGCTCAGGAGTTCGAGATCAGGCTGGAGTATATGGTGAAACCCCATCTCTACAAAATATACAAACATTAGCCAGGCGTGGTGGCACACACCTGTAGTTCTAGCTACTCAGGAGGCTGAGGTGGGAGGATCACTTGGGCACAGGAGGCAGGGGCTGCAGTGAGCCGAGATTGCACCGCTGCACTCAGCCTGTGTAACAGAGCGAGACCCGGCCTCAAAACAAACAAAAGAACCACCTTTGTGTCAGAGTTAAGGTTGCTGTATAATAAAATGCTGGGGTACGGTTCTGGGTCCATTCCACATGAAGATCAGAGGCTTCCACTGGACCCAAAGGAATAATACTAGTCACTTGTGATTATTCCTCTATAAGGTTTGAAAGATGTATCAGGCCAACTTAATGGATGCAGTTTTAATCTAAAACTCTATACATTGTACCCCCAACTCATAGGCTTCATGTATCCATGAAACACTCTTCTGTCTCCACAGTCTTAATGTGGCCCTAATAAAGCCACCCTCTTGGAGGACTCAGAAGAGGCCCCCCACAATCACTGCAACATAATAATTATAGTAGTTAACTGCTATTGAGCACTCACTGTGTGCCAGGCATTTTTCAGGTATTGATTCATTTAATCCTCAAAACTCATTCGAGGTAAGTACTATTATAATGACAAGGTCGAGGAACAGAGATTAAGCAATTTGCCCAAATTCACATTATTAGCGGAGCTGGGATTTAAGCCTAGTCTGGCTGTGGAATCTGTATTCTTAATGACCATGCTATACTCCCTGAGATTAACCTTTTACTCCAGTTACAGGGATTGTCTTTATCTCTCTGAATCTACCCCCAATAAGCCATAACAATAAATTAATCAATTGTCTTGGTTATCTCTTCTGCCCAAATTTACATTTTGAAAAAAATTTAAACATACCAGAAAGATGAAAAGAATAGTATAGAATCCAATTGAAGATCAGGCACTGCATGTCATGTCTTCATTTCCTTTAATCTAAAACATTCCTCTACTTTCTTTGATCTTTCATGACATTGGCATTTTTTAAGAGTCAAAGATAGTTGTCTTGTAAATGTCCCACAATCTGGATTTGTCAGTTTCCTCATTTTTGGGAAAAATACTGCATAGGTAATGTATCCTTCCTGCCTCGTAACCGCAGATTGCCTGTAATACTAAATTTGATGACTTGATTAAGGTGATCTTCCAGATCTCTCCATTGTAATTATTTTGCTGGCTGTAGTGGCTCACACTTGTAATCCCAGCACTTCAGAAGGCCAAGGTGGGAGGATTGCTTGAGTCCAGGAGTTCTACACCAGCCTGAGCAACATGGTGAAACCCTGTGACTCTTCTTAGAAGTCTACCTTCTTCCTGTGTAGTTTCAGCCCAAAGTGAGACTTTTGAGTTGGGAAGAAATACTTCTGAATTAAACTACTGATCAGTGTCACCCAATTCTAATCCCAACCACCTTTTTCTAGGCATACCGTACTCACTGCCATACTTACTGTTCGGTTGGGCACCTTTGCCCTCCTTCCTATTGGCCTTCTAGTTCCTACCCAACTGTCCAGTCCACAGGCCTCAGTAACACCTTTTCGCCCAGCCCTGTGGTAGCGTTGGCCTGCCTCCTTTACCTTCTCAACCGCTTTACCACTAATGTATTGTTTTGTGTTTTCATCTATAGGATCTTACCTAGCCATATGGCCTGCTGCCTCTGCCAATTTAAAAACATCATTGAGGCTGTTGGCAAGACAGTCAAGCTGCATTGCAACAGTGCATGTCTGACAAACACCATACGTTGTCATGAGTCCAAATTGCCTGGTGATCAATTGTTACATTATTTTAAGTATTTGTTTTTAAATTTTTTATTTTTAATTGATAAATTTGTAAAGTGATGATATAATTGCTTTATTTTTATTTACTCATTCAGAGTTAAACTCCCTCAATTTCTGAACTATTCCCTTGCTGAGAGTCAGGTTCTCAGTTATTATTACAAAATTTAATAATAGAACTGTTCCATATGCACAAACGACCAAAACAAAGCAATGGGAAGACTAGGGAATAACATTAACATCCACACACTGTGTACTGTGCTCTCTGCTTGGTGCTTTGCCCCCAGTGACAATTTATTCATATAGTGCAATGTACTGTGTAAGCTGGTTTTATACGCATGAGGTCTCAAGTACTCTCTGCCTTACAGGACAGATGTAGATCTGGTTTTGATTTTTTTGTTTTTACAGGTTTATAAGAGTACAAGTGATGCTGTTTTATTTGAAGCCTGAGAGTTTCTGGTTCCATAACCATAAATTGCTACCTGGCTCTTCTAATGGAATGGAGGGCTTTTCCAAGCTTAGACCATCCAACTCTGAACTTGCTCTGAATCTCAAACCTTTCTATTCACAGAACAAATGCTCAAGTGCCTTCAGGAGTTTTTCTATAGATTAGGTTTATTAGCACCAACTTCATGACTTCTAAAATGTGACTGTTTTCATGTCCAGATAGCTTGAATACAGGTATCTATGAGTGATATGGGGTGGATAATTAATAATGCTTAGCTACTTATATAAAGACAGTGTTGCTTATTTTTCAAAACTTTTTTTTTTTTTTTTTTTTTTTTTACCAATTATATTCTTCCCTTCTCCCCAAGAAGTGGGCAGAAAAGCATTGGTAATCTCCTTTTACAGATGAGGAAAAACAAGATCAGAGGTGCTAAGTGCTGTACCTTGTGCCAGGTCTTCTGTCCTCAATTCTGGGTTCTCCCCAAGCCCGTGTTTCTCCTTTCTCACAATCTTTACTTCTTCCTCTGACCCTCAGCACCACCCAAAATACTTTTAATTCTGGAAAAGAAAGCCAGCTGCACACTGGCACACTTGACCTTCATGCATTCAGAAGCTTTGGATGGTTCCCAATCCAGAATATTAGAGATGAAATGAAAGCAAAGTAGGCATCTGACAAAAGTTGCTTTTTCCCTTCTGCATTTTGGGACCTCAAGTAATGTTTATCCAGAAACTGCTGTCATACCACAGATTCATTGTATATTCAACAACATAAGCATAGCATACAATCTGGCAAATTAAAAACCTCTTAACCTACACCCTGGATCCCTGTCCAAATTTAAGAAAAGAATTAAGGTGGACACGGTGTTTTTTCCATGTCGTGTCTTCTGTGATGGGGCTATGGTATGTGGGAACAGTGAATGGGGTGGGTGGGTGGAGCGTGTGCCAGATGAGGATCTATCAGCAATGGGAGGGGCTCTCCACATTAGTATCTCCATCCTGCTCCTCTCAGAGGACCGCCTTCCATTGCATTCAGCTGTGATGGTAGCAAGAACACGGGTACACTGAGGACAAGGAGAGAGGGAGCCTTGTGCTCTCTCTGCATATGAGGCAGGACAGCACAGGGTACGGAGCAGTCTGCAGAGAGGCCAGCTCATCAGGGAAGCACTTGTCTTCCACCTTGGGCTTTGACTGAACGCTGGGCAACTGGCCCCTGGGGATCAATGGAATAATCCTAAGCAGACTTACTCTGTGTCACACTATGCAATGTTCCAAGTAGGTGGCCATGTTTTCAAAAGATGTCTTTTCTCCTTTTGTTGTTGCCATTTCATAGGTTTAGGATTGGGTGTGTGTTTCTCCTCTCTGAATGGCACTCGAATGTTTGCTGACTCCTACTCTGTGTGACTGGGGCGTACAGCTGTGAGCTGATGCATGCTGTCCCATCATCTTTCATGATCAAAGGAGTCTCTTCTTTTTTCACAGCTGAAGAAGCATCCGTAGGGAATCCAGAAGGAGCGTTCATGAAGGTGTTACAGGCCTGGAAGAAGCACACGAGCACTGAGCTGACTATTGAGCCGGAAGTGCCCTCAGACAGCAGTGGCATCAACTTGTCAGGCTTTGGGAGTCAGCAGCTAGACACCAATGACGAGAGTGAGGTTATCAGTGCACTGAGTTACATCTTGCCGTATTTCTCCGCAGGAAATCTAGATGCGGAATCAATGTTATTACCGTTCATAAAACGGCTCTTTTCTAATGCGCAAGATGGAGATAGGGCCCTGGGTATTTTGAAAAACAATACAAAGGGCCCCTCTCTTCAACCTGCATCCAACAACTCAACTTATGAAAGTAAATTGAGAAAGCTGTATTTGCTAGAAAATGTGTTAGATGCAGAAATACAGGAAAAAATTGATGAAGTTAAAAGGGAAGAAAAAACTGCCATGCTTATGCAGACCAGCCTTCTAGGTAACAAATTTAAACGCCAAATATTTGAAAAGAAATTAGAAACTGTCCAACCACAGGAAAACAGCCTGGCAAAGATTCAAAGTGTAGGCAACAACCTGCAGAGAGTGAACAGAGTCCTCACGGGCCCAAGGAGCATCCAGAAAAGGCACTTCAAAGAGGTGGGAAAGCAGAGCACCAGGAGGGAAGAGGGTGCGCAGGCATTTGTGGAGAGCGCTGCCCAAGAAAAAAGGCTCGGGAGCCCGGTCTCAAGGGAGTTGGAACAGCCTCACACAGAGCAGGGGCCCAAGAAGTTAGTGGAAAACACCGTCTACACCAAGCCTTCGTTCACCCAAGAGCTTAACGCAGCAGTCTCCTCTGTGCTGAAACCCTTCTCCATGGGCGAGGGAGTTTCTGCCTCCACCCCTGCAAAAGCCCTACCTGAGGTCAGAGACAGATCAAAAGACTTAACCCACACTGTTTTCATTTTAGAAAATGCAAAGGCTAGAGTTACAAATATGAAGGCTGCTAAACCAATCGTACATTCCAGAAAAAACTACCGCTTTCATAAAACTCGCTCCCGCGTGGCCCACACAACACCCAAGGTCAAAAAGATTAGAGAGTTGAGAAAGGAAAGTTATCTCGATAGACTGATGCTTGCAAACAGGCTGCCGTTCTCTGCAGCGAAGAGCCTCATAAATTCCCTTTCACAAGGGACTTTTTCATCTTTAGGAGACTGGAGTGCTCAGGAAAATCCTTTTCCTAAACTATTTGATACTTCAGAACGTGTTATAGAGGACACTAATGTAAAGAACACAACTGCAAGAAATGCCTTTGAAGCAATCATTTTTATGGAAAACACTACTATGCCAGAAGGCACCATCTCTGAAAACACAACCTACAATCCTCCTCCTGAGGCAGATTCCGCTGGGACTGCGTTCAACTTAGGGCCAGCTGTTAAACGAACTAATCAGACACAATGGGAATACAACAACGTGGGCACTGACCTGTCCTCCGAGCCCAAAAGCTTCAATTACCCGTTGCTCTCGTCTGCAGGTGATCAGTTTGAAAATCAGCTAACCGAGCAGCTACGGTCCCTCATCCCCAACAACAATGTGAGAAAGCTCATTTCTCATGTTATCCGGACCTTAAAGATGGACTGCTCTGACACCCATGTGCAAGTGACCTGTGCCAAGCTCATCTCCAGGACAGGCCTCCTGATGAAGCTTCTCAGTGAGCAGCAGGATGTAAAGGCGTCCAAGGCAGAATGGGATACGGAACAGTGGAAAACTGAGAACTATATTAATGAGAGCACGGAAGCCCAGAGTGAACAGAAAGAGCAGAGGTTGAGTGAGGTGAGGACCACACAGAAACATAAGACCCAGATTTCCCAGCATTTAGTGTATGCCAGGAAAGTGCCCACACAGCAGAACCTGGGACTCCCAGGCCATAGCTCATCCTGGTTATGTAACTTCGGCCATGACGGTGATCTCCCACTTTGCTCATGTAGAGGGTGAAATAGATTAGTGCACAAGGTGAACTGTAGACCAGGGGTGGTAGCTCACGCCTGTAATCCCAGCACTTTGGGAGGCCAAGGTGGGTGGATCACTTGAGGTCAGGAGTTTGAGAACAGCTTGGCCAACACAGTGAAACCCTGTCGCTACAAAAAATACAGAAATTAGCTGGGTGTGGTGACACATGCCTGCAGTCCCAGCTACTCGAGAGGCTAAGGTTGGAGGATCACCTGAACCCAGGGAGGTCGAGTCTGTAGTGAACTGTGTTTGCACCACTGTACTCCAGCCTAGGTGACAGTGAGATCCCATCTCAACAAAAATAAAAAAGAACCAGTAAGCTACTCACCTGGAACACTGGGGTTTTGAAAAGTTAGCTTTCATTCTCTTTGTTGTTGTTGTTTTTTTAATTATTCTTTTTTTTTTTTTTTTTTTTTTTTTTTTAATTTATTTATTATTATTAAACTTCAAGTTGTAGGGTACATGTGCACAACGTGCAGGTTTGCTACATATGTATACTTGTGCCATGTTGGTGTGCTGCACCCATCAACTCGTCATTTACATCAGGTATAACTCCCAATGCAATCCCTCCCCCCTCCCCCCTCCCCATGATAGGCCCCGGTGTGTGATGTTCCCCTTCCCGAGTCCAAGTGATCTCATTGTTCAGTTCCCACCTACGAGTGAGAACATGCGGTGTTTGGTTTTCTGTTCTTGTGATAGTTTGCTAAGAATGATGGTTTCCAGCTGCATCCATGTCCCTACAAAGGACACAAACTCATCCTTTTTTATGGCTGCATAGTATTCCATGGTGTATATGTGCCACATTTTCTTAATCCAGTCTGTCACTGATGGACATTTGGGTTGATTCCAAGTCTTTGCTATTGTGAATAGTGCTGCAATAAACATACGTGTGCATGTGTCCTTATAGCAGCATAATTTATAATCCTTTGGGTATATACCCAGTAATGGGATGGCTGGGTCATATGGTACATCTAGTTCTACATCCTTGAGGAATCGCCATACTGTTTTCCATAATGGTTGAACTAGTTTACAATCCCACCAACAGTGTAAAAGTGTTCCTATTTCTCCACATCCTCTCCAGCACCTGTTGTTTCCTGACTTTTGAATGATCGCCATTCTAACTGGTGTGAGATGGTATCTCATTGTGGTTTTGATTTGCATTTCTCTGATGGCCAGTGATGATGAGCATTTTTTCATGTGTCTGTTGGCTGTATGAATGTCTTCTTTTGAGAAATGTCTGTTCATATCCTTTGCCCACTTTTGGATGGGGTTGTTTGTTTTTTTCTTGTAAATTTGTTTGAGTTCTTTGTAGGTTCTGGATATTAGCCCTTTGTCAGATGAGTAGATTGCAAAAATTTTCTCCCATTCTGTAGGTTGCCTGCTCACTCTGATGGTAGTTTCTTTTGCTGTGCAGAAGCTCTTTAGTTTGATGAGATCCCATTTGTCAATTTTGGCTTTTGTTGCCGTTGCTTTTGGTGTTTTAGACATGAAGTCTTTGCCCATGCCTATGTCCTGAATGGTACTACCTAGGTTTTCCTCTAGGATTTTTATGGTATTAGGTCTAACATTTAAGTCTCTAATCCATCTTGAATTAATTTTCGTATAAGGAGTAAGGAAAGGATCCAGTTTCAGCTTTCTACTTATGGCTAGCCAGTTTTCCCAGCACCATTTATTAAATAGGGAATCCTTTCCCCATTTCTTGTTTCTCTCAGGTTTGTCAAAGATCAGATGGCTGTAGATGTGTGGTATTATTTCTGAGGACTCTGTTCTGTTCCATTGGTCTATATCTCTGTTTTGGTACCAGTACCATGCTGTTTTGGTTACTGTAGCCTTGTAGTATAGTTTGAAGTCAGGTAGCGTGATGCCTCCAGCTTTGTTCTTTTGACTTAGGATTGTCTTGGAGATGCGGGCTCTTTTTTGGTTCCATATGAACTTTAAAGCAGTTTTTTCCAATTCTGTGAAGAAGCTCATTGGTAGCTTGATGGGGATGGCATTGAATCTATAAATTACCTTGGGCAGTATGGCCATTTTCACGATATTGATTCTTCCTATCCATGAGCATGGTATGTTCTTCCATTTGTTTGTGTCCTCTTTGATTTCACTGAGCAGTGGTTTGTAGTTCTCCTTGAAGAGGTCCTTTACATCCCTTGTAAGTTGGATTCCTAGGTATTTTATTCTCTTTGAAGCAATTGTGAATGGAAGTTCATTCCTGATTTGGCTCTCTGTTTGACTGTCACTGGTGTATAAGAATGCTTGTGATTTTTGCACATTAATTTTGTATCCTGAGACTTTGCTGAAGTTGCTGATCAGCTTAAGGAGATTTTGGGCTGAGACAATGGGGTTTTCTAAATATACAATCATGTCGTCTGCAAACAGGGACAATTTGACTTCTTCTTTTCCTAACTGAATCCCCTTGATTTCTTTCTCTTGCCTGATTGCCCTAGCCAGAACTTCCAACACTATGTTGAATAGGAGTGGTGAGAGAGGGCATCCCTGTCTTGTGCCAGTTTTCAAAGGGAATTTTTCCAGTTTTTGCCCATTCAGTATGATATTGGCTGTGGGTTTGTCATAAATAGCTCTTATGATTTTGAGGTACGTTCCATCAATACCGAATTTATTGAGCGTTTTTAGCATGAAGGGCTGTTGAATTTTGTCAAAAGCCTTTTCTGCATCTATTGAGATAATGATGTGGTTCTTGTCTTTGGTTCTGTTTATATGCTGGATTATGTTTATTGATTTGCGAATGTTGAACCAGCCTTGCATCCCAGGGATGAAGCCCACTTGATCATGGTGGATAAGCTTTTTGATGTGCTGCTGAATCCGGTTTGCCAGTATTTTATTGAGGATTTTTGCATCGATGTTCATCAGGGATATTGGTCTAAAATTCTCTTTTTTTGTTGTGTCTCTGCCAGGCTTTGGTATCAGGATGATGTTGGCCTCATAAAATGAGTTAGGGAGGATTCCCTCTTTTTCTATTGATTGGAATAGTTTCAGAAGGAATGGTACCAGCTCCTCCTTGTACCTCTGG
Source organism: Chlorocebus sabaeus (assembly GCF_047675955.1). Taxonomy (NCBI): domain Eukaryota; kingdom Metazoa; phylum Chordata; class Mammalia; order Primates; family Cercopithecidae; genus Chlorocebus; species Chlorocebus sabaeus. Next base: position 66,070,885 of record NC_132919.1, read on the forward strand.
TAGAATTCAGCTGTGAATCCATCTGGTCCTGGACTTTTTTTGGTTGGTAGGCTATTAATTATTGCCTCAATTTCAGAGCCTACTATTGGTCTATTCAGGGATTCAACTTCTTCCTGGTTTAGTCTTGGAAGAGTGTAAGTGTCCAGGAAATTATCCATTTCTTCTAGATTTTCCAGTTTATTTGCGTAGAGGTGTTTATAATATTCTCTGATGGTAGTTTGTATTTCTGTGGGGTCGGTGGTGATATCCCCTTTATCATTTTTAATTGCGTCGATTTGATTCTTCTCTCTTTTCTTCTTTATTAGTCTTGCTAGTGGTCTGTCAATTTTGTTGATCTTTTCAAAAAACCAACTCCTGGATTCATTGATTTTTTGGAGGGTTTTTTGTGTCTCTATCTCCTTCAGTTCTGCTCTGATCTTAGTTATTTCTTGCCTTCTGCTAGCTTTCGAATGTGTTTGCTCTTGCTTCTCTAGTTCTTTTAATTGCGATGTTAGAGTGTCAATTTTAGATCTTTCCTGCTTTCTCTTGTGGGCATTTAGTGCTATAAATTTCCCTCTACACACTGCTTTAAATGTGTCCCAGAGATTCTGGTATGTTGTATCTTTGTTCTCATTGGTTTCAAAGAACATCTTTATTTCTGCCTTCATTTCGTTATGTACCCAGTAGTCATTCAGGAGCAGGTTGTTCAGTTTCCATGTAGTTGAGCGGTTTTGATTGAGTTTCTTAGTCCTGAGTTCTAATTTGATTGCACTGTGGTCTGAGAGACAGTTTGTTATAATTTCTGTTCTTGTACATTTGCTGAGGAGTGCTTTACTTCCGATTACGTGGTCAATTTTGGAGTAAGTACGATGTGGTGCTGAGAAGAATGTATATTCTGTTGATTTGGGGTGGAGAGTTCTATAGATGTCTATTAGGTCTGCTTGCTGCAGAGATGAGTTCAATTCCTGGATATCCTTGTTAACTTTCTGTCTCGTTGATCTGTCTAATGTTGACAGTGGAGTGTTGAAGTCTCCCATTATTATTGTATGGGAGTCTAAGTCTCTTTGTAAGTCTCTAAGGACTTGCTTTATGAATCTGGGTGCTCCTGTATTGGGTGCATATATATTTAGGATAGTTAGCTCTTCCTGTTGAATTGATCCCTTTACCATTATGTAATGGCCTTCTTTGTCTCTTTTGATCTTTGATGGTTTAAAGTCTGTTTTATCAGAGACTAGTATTGCAACCCCCGCTTTTTTGTGTTCTCCATTTGCTTGGTAAATCTTCCTCCATCCCTTTATTTTGAGCCTATGTATGTCTCTGCGTGTGAGATGGGTCTCCTGAATACAGCAGACTGATGGATCTTGACTCTTTATCCAGTTTGCCAGTCTGTGTCTTTTAATTGGAGCATTTAGTCCATTTACATTTAAGGTTAAGATTGTTATGTGTGAACTTGATCCTGCCATTATGATATTAACTGGTTATTTTGCTCGTTAGTTGATGCAGTTTCTTCCTAGCCTTGATGGTCTTTACATTTTGGCATGTTTTTGCAATGGCTGGTACCGGTTGTTCCTTTCCATGTTTAGTGCTTCCTTCAGGGTCTCTTGTAAGGCAGGCCTAGTGGTGACAAAATCTCTAAGCATTTGCTTATCTGTAAAGGATTTTATTTCTCCTTCACTTATGAAACTTAGTTTGGCTGGATAGGAAATTCTGGGTTTAAAATTCTTTTCTTTAAGAATGTTGAATATTGGCCCCCACTCTCTTCTGGCTTGAAGAGTTTCTGCCGAGAGATCTGCTGTTAGTCTGATGGGCTTCCCTTTGTGAGTAACCCGACCTTTCTCTCTGGCTGCCCTTAAGATTTTTTCCTTCATTTCAACTTTGGTGAATCTGGCAATTATGTGTCTTGGAGTTGCTCTTCTCGAGGAGTATCTTTGTGGCGTTCTCTGTATTTCCTGGATTTGAATGTTGGCCTGCCCTACTAGGTTGGGGAAGTTCTCCTGGATGATATCCTGAAGAGTGTTTTCCAACTTGGTTCCATTTTCCCCGTCACTTTCAGGCACCCCAATCAGACGTAGATTTGGTCTTTTTACATAATCCCATACTTCTTGCAGGCTTTGTTCATTTCTTTTTCTTCTTTTTTCTTTTGGTTTCTCTTCTCGCTTCATTTCATTCATTTGATCCTCCATTGCTGACATTCTTTCTTCCAGTTGATCGAGACGGTTACTGAAGCTTGTGCATTTGTCACGTATTTCTCGTGCCATGGTTTTCGTCTCTTTCATTTCGTTTGTGAGCTTCTCTGCATTAATTACTCTAGCCATCAATTCTTCCACTTTTTTTTCAAGATTTTTAGTTTCTTTGCGCTGGGTACGTAATTCCTCCTTTAGCTCTGAGAAATTTGATGGACTGAAGCCTTCTTCTCTCATCTCGTCGAAGTCATTCTCCGTCCAGCTTTGATCCGTTGCTGGCGATGAGCTGCGCTCCTTTGCCGGGGGAGATGCGCTCTTATTTTTTGAATTTCCAGCTTTTCTGCCCTGCTTTTTCCCCATCTTTGTGGTTTTATCTGCCTCTGGTCTTTGATGATGGTGATGTACTGATGGGGTTTTGGTGTAGGTGTCCTTCCTGTTTGATAGCTTTCCTTCTAACAGTCAGGATCCTCAGCTGTAGGTTGTAGCTGTAGGAGACTGCTTGAGGTCCACTCCAGACCCTGTTTGCCTGGGTATCAGCAGCAGAGGCTGCAGAAGATAGAATATTTCTGAACAGCGAGTGTACCTGTCTGATTCTTGCTTTGGAATCTTCCTCTCAGGGGTGTACTCCACCCTGTGAGGTGTGGTGTGTCAGACTGCCCCTAGTGGGGGATGTCTCCCAGTTAGGCTACTCAGGGGTCAGGGACCCACTTGAGCAGGGAGTCTGTCCCTTCTCAGATCTCAACCTCCGTGTTGGGAGATCCACTGCTCTCTTCAAAGCTGTCAGACAGAGTCGTTTGCGTCTGCAGAGCTGCTGCGTTTGTTATTATTTACTGTGCCCTGTCCCCAGAGGTGGAGTCTACAGAGACAGGCAGGTTTCCTTGAGCTGCTGTGAGCTCCACCCAGTTCGAGCTTCCCAGCAGCTTTGTTTACCTACTTAAGCCTCAGCAATGGCGGGCGCCCCTCCCCCAGCCTCGCTGCTGCCTTGCCGGTAGATCACAGACTGCTGTGCTAGCAATGAGGGAGGCTCCGTGGGTGTGGGACACTCCCGGCCAGGTGTGGGATATGATCTCCTGGTGTGCCTGTCTGCTTAAAGCGCAGTATTGGGGTGGGAGTTACCCGATTTTCCAGGTGTTGTGTGTCTCAGTTCCCCTGGCTAGGAAAAGGGATTCCCTTCCCCCTTGCGCTTTCCAGGTGAGGCAATGCCTCGCCCTGCTTCAGCTCTCGCTGATCGGGCTGCAGCAGCTGACCAGCACCGATCGTCTGGCACTCCCAGTGAGATGAACCCAGTACCTCAGTTGAAAATGCAGAAATCGCCGGTCTTCTGTGTCGCTCGCGCTGGGAGTTGGAGACTGGAGCTGTTCCTATTCGGCCATCTTGCTCCGCCCCCCTTTTTTTTTTTTTTTTAGCTCACAAAAGAAGTTCCAGGATATGGCTATAACAACAAACTCATTTTGGCATTACTTGTGACTAAAATTCTAACGACTTTGATTATAATTATCTGCCTCATTGAGGTAAGGACAATAATTAATTCAGGTTTTCAGAATGCAGTGCTGTCTTTGTGTGGATTCAGAGCCCACAAACTCAAAACCAAAGCCACTTTCCCACCTGCTGCTACTTGACATTCTTCTTCAGTCGGTTAAGGCTGACGTACGCTTTGTTCTTTTACCACAGTGTATATTCCAGGATTTTAAAGGATCCTCACTTCCAGGAGATTTCTATGAATTGTAACCAAGTTAATCCCACTAGATTATTTTAAGAAGTTAAGTTGATATAATAGCAAAATTTGTCCCACCCAAAACGATGTCAACAATTGGATGTACTCACCAAGTCACCCTTACTCTGCCACTCATTTATTTCCTTGTTGCTGAAATGATGAGAGACGTATAATCTCCATCCTCACGGAGTTGTCATCACCCTGGAAAGGAAGGAGACAGCCAAAAGAGAGAAGTATTGTCTTGTAGACTTATTAGGTTCACACAGTATCGTCCTTCTCCAGTGTGTAAGGTATTGTCTAAATAGCTCCAGTTAAAGCACTACAGGGTAGCCATCTTTTAAAAAAATTGTTGGCCACATTTTTTAAGTTCACAGGGGAGGGAGAACATCTCATACTCCAGCCCTCCTGAGTCTAGGCCCTCTGTGAGATGTGTCACCATTTCTTGGACACCATATGAGACAATCCCCCTTGGATTAGAGATGTTCAACCTGCATCAACATATCTAAAGCCTACATCTGGCTACTCTGGGGCGAGTCTTGTTCACAGTGCCCATTCCTGGAGCTTGCCTCTGTTTGCCTTTTGTTCAATTACATAATGTATTACTTTTCCCAAGAGGCCACTGCTAGCATATTGGAAGTGATTTAATAAGCTGGCACCCTTGACGCTATGCTACCGGTCCAACCTTACTTGCCTCATTTACCATTTCCATTATTGTGGCAGCCCCTCCATTCCAGCCAGAGCAGCCCCTCACCATACCCCAGTCACACCATCTGCATTTCTGTTCTGGTCTGTGCGTCTGTCCATCTAAAATGCCCTTATTTCACTCTGCCTGTGGGAGTCCCATGAATCCCTCCAAAGTCAACTCAAGTTCATCTTTCTGCTTGAAACCTTCCCTGAATATCCAGCCCTCCTGAGCCTAGTCCCTTTGTGAGATTTGTCCCCATTTCTTGGACACCATATGAGAGACTTTAGAGGCTGAAGTGGGAGGATTGCTTGAGCCAGGGAGGTCTAGAATGCAGTGATCTGTGGTCATACCACTGCACTCTAGCCTGGGCAACAGAGCGAGACCCTGTCTCAAAAGCAGCCACCACCAAAAACTATCTTGGAATTTTAATAGGATTACATTAAATTTGTAGATTAATTTGAGAACTGACATCTGTACAACATTCTAGGAACGTGGTATTTCATGTCATGTGTTCATTTCTTGTTAATGTCTTTCAGAAGAATTTTAGGATTTCCATCATATAGATCTTACACATCTTTTGTCAGATAAAAGATCTTTGTATTTTTGTTCCTAAATACTTCATACATTTGCATTGCCATTGTAAATGGGATCTTTCTTCCATTTTCTAATTAGTTAATGGTGGTACATATGAAAAGTATTTGAGATTTGTGTGCTGCTCTCTTGATTTTGTTTCTAGCCACCGTACTGAATCTTCATATTGCTTCCACTAAAATCTTAGTTGATTCTCTTAGGCTTCTTTGACTGTCTAACATTTATCATTTCATATGCAAATAATGATAGTTTTGTCTCTTCCTTTTCAATACTTACATCCTTTCCTTCCTTTCCTTTTTCCTTTCCTTTTTTTTCTTCTTTTTCAGGGCCTTGTTGTCACCCAGGCTGGACAGCAATGGTGTAATCTAGCTCAGTGTAACCTCAAACTCCTGGGCTGAAGGGATCCTCTTGCCTCAGCTTCCTGAGTGGCTGGGACTACAGGCAGGCAGCTAATTAAAAAAAATTTTTTTGTAGAGACAAGGTCTCGCTATGTTGCCTAGGCTGGTTTTCCGGCCACTTTAGAGGAAGGACTTAGATTTCCTTTTTGTCCTACTTTTAAGAGTTTTTTGTTAGGAATCGTCTGTGGAATGTTAGCTAAAACAGTCAATAAAATGCATTAAGTGCTAGCTGCATGCAAGATCCTAAGTTAGATACAGTTAGCCCTCTTCATCAGCAGGTCCACATCTTCAGATTCAACTGGATGAGGCTGAATACTTGAAAAAAGAAACAAAAATACAAATAAAAAGTATAACAACTGTCACCATTGTACAATATTGATACATTTTATTAGTGATGACTTAAAGTAGCTGGGACCAGGCACAGTTGTTCACACTTGTAATCCCAACACTTTGGGAGGTCAACCTTGGCGCATAGTGAGACCTTGTCTTTAGTAATCCCAACACTTTGGGAGGTCAACCTTGGTGCATAGTGAGACCTTGTCTTTACTAAAAAAAAAAAAAAAAAAAAAAAAAAAAAAATTATCCAGGTGTGGTGGTATGCACCTGTAGTCCCAGCTACTCAAGAGGCTGAGGTGGGCAGATCACTGGAGCCCAGGAGGTTGAGGCTGCGGTGAGCTATGAATGTGACACTGCACTCCAGCCTGAGCGACAGAGGGTGATCCTGTCTCTAAGTAAGTAAATAAAGTATATGGGGGATGTGTGTTGGTTATATGCAAATACTGCACCATTATATGTAAGGGATTGAGCATCCACAGATTCTGGTATGGTGTGGGGGCAGTATCCTAGAACTAGTCCCCCGCAAGATAGCAACCATGACTGAACTGTGGAAGAATCAAAGCTCTGTTAAACAGTGTACAATTCCTGTCTTCAAAAAAGTTATCTCATCGGGTAGATGAGACTTATAATGAATAAAAGGAATGAATACAGATTTGGAGATAGTGGTTGTTGTGATGCATAATCTTAATTGTGTTTTCTTCCAAAACAGATTCATTGGAAGAAGAGAAGGGCATCAAAGGAAGATAACTTGAGCCCAAGCTAAGTCGTCTGGATGGCCTGGAGTCATGTTTGAAAAATTTTATTGTTAAGTATTGTTTTTTACCGATTAAATCAATGATAACATTCTTTACTTTCTGGTTGTGTTACTCAAAACAGGATTTTTAACAATGATAAAAATAAAGCTTGTTAGATCATTTTTAATGTAATAAATTGCTTCCTGAAGATTTGATTAAAGGGAAAACTAGGCCAATCTAAGCAGAGTCCAAATGAAGCAGAAGGTCCATAGAGAACAGGGGAAAAAAGGAAGTTGTGGAACCACAGACGCACACAGTAAAAGGAAAAAATTGGCCGGGCACAATGGCTCACACCTGTAATCCCAGTACTTTGGAAGGCTGAGGTGGGTGGGTCGCTGGAGCCCAGGAGTTTGGGCAACATGACAAAACCCCCATCTCTACAAATATATGGGCAACATGACAAAACTCCCATCTCTACAAAAAATACACAAACAAAAAACATTAGCCAGGCATGGTGTTGTGCACCTGTAGTCCTAGCTACTTGGTAGGCTGAGTTGGGAGTATCGCTAGAACTTGGGAGGTGGAGGTTGCAGTGAGCTGAGATTGAGCTGTTGCACCCCAACCTGGGTGACAGGGTGAAAGAGTGAGACCCTGTCAAAAAAAAAAAAAAGGAAGAAAGGAAAGAAAAGAAATTTACTTAATTAAATTAATTAATTTATTTTTGTGACAAGGTCTCTTTCTGTCTCCCAAGCTGGAGTACAATGGCAGAATCATAGCTCACTGCAGCCTCAAACTCCTCGGCTCAAGGCATTCTCCTGCCTTAAAGGCCTCCCAAAGTGTTAGTATTACAGGAATAAGCCACTGGGAGGCTAGATTTTTTTTGAAACAAAGTTTGGCTCTGTCACCCAGGTTGGAGTGCAGTGGTACCATCTCGGCTCACTGCAACCTCTGCCTCCTGGGCCCAAGTGATCCTCCTGCCTCAGCTTCTCAAGTAACTGAACTACAGGCACGTGCGCCTGGCTAATTTTTGTATTTTTTGTAAAGAAGGGTCTTGATATGTTGCCCAGGCTGGTCTTGAATTCCTGGGTTAAAGTGATCCACCCACCTTGGCCTCCCAAAGTGCTGGGATTACAGGTGTGAGTCACCACGACTGGCCAAAAAAATGTTAAGTGTTAAAATCAAAAAGAAAATTCACCAAGCCATTTTGCAGATTTTTCTGGAGAGATATAAATACAGAGATATACATATAAGGAGAGAGATAAAGATATACAGATAGTTCTGGACTGTACACCTTATGATAAAATAGTATCGGTTGGGTATAACTTTGTTGCAGAAAGGACAAAGGGAACTGATTAAAGACTTAAGGCATATATATACATATAATGTTTTCCCAATTCCTCATACCATACCTTTTTATTAATTTTTATTGATATAATTAATTTATATACCATAAATTCACCCTTTTAAATAAGTGCAGAATTTAGTGGGTTTTAGTATAGTATTCACAAGGTTGTACAACCATCACCACTATTTAATTCCAGAACATTTTCATCACCCGAGAATCACTGGCCCTACTCCCCATTTCCTCTCCCATTTCCTGGCAAGTATTTACTGACTTCCTGTAATTTGCCCATTTGGGACATTTCATATAAATGAAATCATACAACACACAATTTCACTAAATAAGACTTTTGTGTGTGGCTTCTTTCAAACAATTTTTAAAAATTGTGGTAAAGTAGGCATAACATAAAATTTACACTCTAATCACTGCCCCCCTCTTTTCTTGAGGCACGGTCTCACTCATCCCAGCTGGAGTGCAGTGGTGTGATCATGGCTGACTACAGCCTCAACCTCCCTGGGCTCAAGTGATCCTCCCATCTCAGTCTCACAAGTAACTGGGACCACAGGCACATACTACCACACCTAGCTAATTTTTGCATTGTTTGTTGAGACAGGATTTCGCTATGTTGCCCAGGCTGGTCTTGAACTCCCGGACTCCAGTGATCCTCCCATTTCAGCCTCCCAAAGTGCTGGGATTGCAGGCGTCCGCTACCACACCTGGTTGTCTGTAACCACTTTTAGGTGTACAATTTCAATAGTGTTAAGAACATTCACATTGTTGTACAACAAATCTCCAGAACTTTTTCATCTTCCCAAATTGAAACTCTGGACCTATTAAACACTAACCCCATTCTCTCCTTCTCCCAGCCCACGGTAACCACCCTTCTACTTTCTGTCTCTATGAATCTGACCACTCTGAGTACCTCATGTGAGTGGAATCACACAGTATTTCTCCTTTGGTGACTGGCTTATTTCGCTTAGCATAATGCCCTCAAGGGTTCTCCATGTTGTAATGTGTCAGAATTTCCTTCCTTTCAAGGCTGAAGAATACATCTGTTATATGGATCAATCACATTTCTCCATTCATCAGTTAATGCACATGTAGGTTGTTTGCACCTTTTGGTCATTGAGAATAATGCTGCTGTATACATATGTGCATGTGTTTCTGCATGACCATTTGTTTGCAATTCTTTTGACTATATATGTATGAATAGAATTACTAGGTCATATAGTAGCTCTAAGTTTAACTTTTTGAGTAACTGCCAAAGTATCTTCCATAGTGCTACATGGTTTTACATTCTCGCTAACAATGTATAATGGTTCCAGTTTCCCCAAATCCTCCCCAATACTTTTTATTTTTATTTTTTTAAAATAATTACAGCCATGCTAGTGAATGTGAAGTGGCATCTCATTGTGGTTTGGGTTTTCAATTTTATAATACTTTAATTTTTAATATCAAAAGAATATACTTGGCCTGAGGTGGTGGCTCACGCCTGTAACCCCAGCATTTTGGGGGGCCAAGGTGGGTGGATCACCTGAGTTTAGAAGTTCAAGACCAACCTGGCCAACATGGTGAAACCCTGTCTCTACTAAAAATACAAAAATTAGCTGCGTATGGTGGCACGCACCTGTAATCCCAGTTACTCTGGAGGCTGAAGCAGGAGAATCATTTGACCCAGGAGGTGAGTTGGAATCACGCCACCAAACTCCAGCCTGAGAGGAGACGCTGTCCAAAAATAAATAAATAAATAAATATACACTAAATTATTTTCTTGTATAATTAATAAAATTATTTTACAAAAGAAGTCCATTACTAACACACACTTGCATGCAAAGCACAAAGACACATCTAAGGGCCACTCTGGGAGGGAGGCCGAGGCAGGCAGATCACTTGAGGTCAGGAGTTCGAGACCAGCCTGGCCAACATAGTAAAACCCCATCTCTACTAAAAATACAAAAATTAGCCAGGCGTGCTGGTGGGTGCCTGTAATCCTAGCTGCTCGGGAGGGTGAGTCAGGAGAATCACTTGAGCCCGGGAGGTGGAGGTTGCAGTGAGCCAAGATTGTGCCACTGCACTCCAGTCTAGGCGACACAGCAAGGATTCCTCTAAAAAAAAAAAAAAAAAAAAAAAAAAAAAAAAGTGTACTAAAATTAAGTTGGCAAGAATTTACATGTAGTCCTTTCTACATATAAGACATAAACACCTGATACTTGATTCATTCCCTTCATTCTTCAGCCAGCCTCCCAGGACAAGTCTGGCAACGATTCTGACCATCGGGCAACAGAAATTACCTTTTTACAGCTTATGTTAGGACAGCCTACGTGGGTTTACATTTGGCTTAATATAATACTACCCTACTTCTCCAATAAGTATTTAAGCATTTATAGAAAAATGGAAACTTTTCAATTTAACCACTTCTACTACCCTGGACGATCTGAGAAAGAGGTGACATACCTCACTTCAAGGAAAAAAGGGTCCTTTTTGCTCACAAGTATTTCCTCATAAACCTTATTTTTGAAATGCTTTTAAAACCAGATTCTAATTAATCTAGATTTGCAAAATTATAAAGGAAAAGTCTTGCCGGTTGTTGCTTTGGTTAATTTCACAATTTAGTAAATTGCAACTAAGTATTTAATACAAAGCAGCCTTTGGTGGGGGCGGGGGGTTGTTTAACAAAATGCATCTCATTACCAGCCCAGAGAAACTTTTCCGTGTGAAAACAGAAGAGGGATTACCATGGAGAGATTCATTATGGATTTCGGGAGGGCTTTTTCCTCAGAAATAGAGTGAAAAGAAAAAGTCGCTGTGTAAGAAATCTGATACTGACGCTGTGTGACTCAGAAGTTGGTCCAAAAGTTTATCTTCGGCAATTATGTCTAGATGTTCAACTACACATCTTCTACAACAGGTCACACGAAACCGCATTTCCCAAGCAAGGCAAAGCGATCAAATGAGTTATGACACGCGTTCCTGCGGTCTTATACTTTTATTTTTGATTTAACAATCAAAAACAGTTTTGAATCGGATGAATTACCAAATTTGGTTGGGTCTTGTTTGGCTTTCTGCTTTGCTTTTTAATCAGCCACTTGCCAGCAACTGTTGCACGTGCCCATTAGCACTCGAAAAATAAAAACAAACACACAAGACCAGGTAAGGTTCCCCTACTAACCCAAATGATCCGTTTCCTTAACACAATTTAAAAACCACAGTTAGGAGTGTGAAAACAGGCATGTTTTTGTGTGTGTTTGTGTGCCACGATCGGTCCAAATCCTTAATTCCCTTTTAAGGAACAGATATATAATAAAAATTCGAAAGAAACCTCATTAGAAATGCAAAGAGGTTTGTAAAACAAGAGGCTTCTTTCATCCCAGAAAACCACACCAAAACAAGGGGAGAAAAATGAATGCAATGGATATGCGTTTGCCAAAGTTTCAATCCTGCCCACGGAGACACTGCACTGCACACATTTTGAAGAGGAAAAGAGGGGGTTGAGGGGAGGGTGAGAGAGATCGAGCGAGTGCGGCTTCAAACTGCAACAATTCAATCTCCATTTTGAACAATGCACCTCTTTCCTCTTGTAAATCCAGTTTTTTTGCCACTTGATGTGCCCTCTGTTTGGGGGGTCGGCGGGGCTGGGGGGAGACCGGAGCAGGATGCACAGTACAGGACTGAGCAAGGGGGGAGGGCAGAGGAGGTGGGGAAGGAGTCTGCGGCAACCGGGCTGAGTGGGTACCTGGAGTGCTGCTGTAGGTACTATGGCTCCTGAAGCTGCTTTCCATATAGTAACTGGCGTCGTCGTCGTCTTCCAGCTCCTCCGAGTAATCGGAGTCATCGTCGTCTTCCTCCATCTCATCCTCCTCATTGTCCTCAGACTCGTGGGTCTCCTCGGTGTGGCCGTCCTCTTCCTCCTCCTCGCTGTCGTGGTCATTGTGCACCACCTTGCTGATGGCCCTCAGGGCCACGATGGTCCCGGCCAGGTAGCCGCCCCCGCCTCCTCGCTCCCCGTCCCTACCCGGCCGCCGCCCGGGGGCGCTGGTGCTGCCGGGGAGGGATGGGAGAGTCGTGGGGGCGGGGGACCGGCGGCGGCGGCTTCCTCCGGCTACTGCTGCCCCTGCTGGGCGAGCTCAGCCGCGTCTTGGGGTCCATCTCAGCCTGGCCTGCGGCCCATCTGCCCCGGAGGCTACCGCGGTGCTGCGAGCGAAGACCCTCGATGGGTCCAGACGTGGGCCGTGGCGGCGGTGGCAGGGCTCCGCAGCGGGAGCCGCGGGCTGCTTGGGCGGCCTGTCCACCTGCCTCTCCGATTGGAGCCTAGGCAGGCGGGAGAAGGTAAAGCTGCGGGGAAGCGGCGGGCGCAGTGGGGGCGGTGGGCAGCGCTGGGGCGGGTGGGGAGGCCCGCGGTGCCCGGCGGGAGGGGCCCGGCCGGCGGAGGCGGCTGGAGGGAGAAGGCTCAATCAGAATTGCTGCGGCCCTACGCCGGATCGCCTTCTGCCGCTATCTTGTTTCTTCCCTCTACCAGAGCGGGGTCACGTGAGCTGCACCGCGGGAGAGCCTGGGACGCAGCGACGCTACGCGGCGGCGCTGCGGGGAGCGCGGGAGTGTGGAGTCCCGGGCGGGAGCCCGGAGCGCCCGCACTCCGCGCAGCGCGGCGCGGCTGGACTCCGGGCGCCGGTGGCGCGGCTGAGAGGGGCGTGCAGTTCGCGAAATGCCCCTTGTCAAAGGCCTTCGGAGACCACAGCCTCCGTCTGGAGCCCAAAGCCGGCCAGACCTCCTCCCCGCATCTCCCCTTCTGCGGCTGGGAGAGGAAGGCAGGGGAGCCCCCAGGTATCATTGCCCTCTCGCCCCATCGGGAAACTGATGCTGAAAGAGCCAGAGAGAGAAAGAAAAAAAAAGTCGCGGAGACGGGCCGCCCGAGCGACCGAAAGCACTGGGCAGCGCCAGCGACGGAGGGAAATTAGTTGGGGGAGACAAGCACAAGCCCCCAGAATTTAGGGAACTCCGAAGCTTGGAGCTGGAGTCCTGAAATTGACTCCGATGACAACCGCTGTGGGTCTGTGCCAGGAGCCACGCCCTGAGGGAAGGGCGTCCTAAGACCTGTTGCGTGGAATCCCCACTAGGAAAGCCTCAGTAAACTCCAGAATGCAACTACTGCACTTCCAATCTCCCGCCACCTTCCCAATGCCTTAGCTAGGACCTCGTTTGCCGTGGAAAAGAGGGAATCTTGTCTAAAACCTACTTCACGGTGTTACATGTTTGTATTATCGGGAAATAACCTTAATTTATTGACCTGACATGTCACTAGCTTTCAGCTTAGCCCAGGGGACGAATCATGATGACATTTCAGGCACCCTGAAACCTTATCACAGGGACTCAACCCTGAGTGGTTGAGGTCAGCTCTTCAGGTAAGAGAAAGGTTTTATAAACATATATTAATGTTTATGGAGATAAGTGACAACCAAAAGTAATTTTTTTTTTCTTTGAGACCGAGTCTCACTCTGTCGCCCAGGCTGGAGTTCAGTGGCGCGATCTCGGCTCACTGCAAGCTGCGCCTCCCGGGTTCACGCCATTCTCCTGCCTCAGCCTCCCGAGTACCTGGGACTACAGGTGCCCGCCACCATGCCCGGCTAATTTTTTGTATTTTTACTAGAGACAGGGTTTCACCGTGTTAGGCAGGATGGTCTCGATCTGACCTCATTATGGGGAGGCCCATCTCGGCCTCCCAAAGTGCTGGGTTTACAGGCGTGAGCCACCGTGCCCGGCCTCAACCAAAAAGTAATTTAAAGAAAAATAGTTGACCGGGCGCAATAGCTCACACCTGCAATCCCAGCCGGTTGAGAGACCAAGGCCAGACGATAGATTGAGATCAGGAGTTCGAGACCAGCCTGGGCAACATAGCAGGACCCTGTCTCTAGAAAAAAATTGAAAAATTAGCCGGGCATGGTGGTGCACACCTGTGGTTCCAGCTAGGCAAGAGGCTGAGGTGGGAGGATCCCTTGAGCCTGGGAGGTGGATGTTGCACTGAGCTGTGATTACACTGCTGCACTCCAGCCTCAGTGACAGAGCAAGACCCTGTCTCAAAATTTTTAAAAAAGAAAGAAAGAAAAATACTTAACAGGATTCTGTACATCAGATGACTTATTTCAACCTAGTTAGGAAAACAGAACACCTATGTGAGATGAAGATTAAAATATAGGCACAAATTGCCAACTAAATGCATTCAATACAATTTGGTTGAGCTCTAAGGGTGACAAATGTGTCTATGTCTCCAGGGACCAGGTAAGTAATGTAAGTCAATAAAGTAGGCAAGGTGAAGACCTAGGCCAATGGAAATGCCCATATTTTGTTTGAAGAGGGTGGCCAGGCGTGATGGCTCAGGGCTGTAATCCCAGCACTTTGGGAGGCTGAGGGGGGCAGATCACCTGAGGTCAGGAGTTCGAGACCAGCCTGGCCAACATGGTGAAACCCCATCTCTATTAAAAATACAAAAAAATTAGCCGGGCGTGGTGGTGCACGTCTGTAATCTCAGCTACTCGGGAGGCTGAGGCACAAGCATCACTTGAACGCAGGAGGCAGAGATTACAGTGAGCTGAGATCATGCCACTGCACTCCAGCCTGGGTCACAGAGCGAGACTCTGTCAAAAAAAAAAAAAAAAAAAAAGCAGAGGGGGAGATTTTGGGAGACTGAGTGAAGTGGGGGACTGGGGGACTGAGTGAAGCTGGTACCTGAGTGAGAGGTAGGCAGAGGGGCAGGCCAGCAGCAAGGCTGGGATAGGAAACCTGAAGCTTCCTCCCCAAGCTGAGAACTCAAAGAGGGAATGAAGTGATTCCAGGAAAACATACTAAGTTCCCACTGTATGTATACAGAACTTCCAACTAATTCAGTTCAAACAATAAATTCAGCATCTAAGATCACCAAACCCTTCAGAAGAAAAGCCACCATGACAGAGTGACAAAGAGTCCACAACAGACTCAACAGACAGCCAGCAGCACAGTCAACAATAAACTCCCAGAATTAGGTCCCCAAAGACTGTTAGAAACCAAAAAGAGAACAGTTATGATATGTAATGTTTTCAAAAATAAAAAAGTACAATCACAAAGATGAACTATCAAAGACAGATTATTAGGAATGAACAAATATGTATTTTTTTTGTTTTTATTTTGTTTTTTTTTTTTTTGAGACAGAGTCTTACTCTGTTGCCCAGGCTGGAATGCAGTGGTGTGATTACGGCTTACTGCAGCCTCAACCTTCCCAGGCTCAGATGATCCTCCCAACTCAGCCTCTTGAGTAGCTGGGACTACAGGCATGCACCACGCCACCTGGCTAGTTTTTAAACTTTTTGTAGAGATGTAGTTTGGCCATGTTGCCCAGGCTGATCTTAAACTTCTGGATTCAAGTGATCCATCCAATTCGGCCTCCCAAAAGGCTGGGATTACAGGCATGAGCCGCTGTGCAGGCCCCAAATAGATTTTTTAATAGTTTAGAAATGAAAAACAGGAGCTGGAGGCCATTATCCTTAGCAAACTAAAGCAGGAACAGAAAACCAAATACTGCATGTTCTCATAAGTGGGAGCTAAATGATGAGAACACACGGACACAGAGAGAGGAACAACAGATACTGTGGCCTATAGGAGGGTGGAGGGTAGGAGGAGGGAGAGGATCAGCAAAAATAACGAATGGGTACTAGGCTAGGCTTAGTATCTGGGTGACAAAATCATCTGTACAACAAACCCCCATGACACAAGTTTACCTATACAAACCTGCACATGCACCCCTGAACTTAAAGCTAAAAAAATCATAATAATTAAATCAGTAAATGAACAATCCTACTGATAAAATGTAGAATTTCATTTCATGTCATTTTATTTAGAATTTTATAAATCTTCAGTCATACCTGGGAGAGCGCTAAAGCACTGATTAAAAGCAAAAAACCGCCGGGCGCGGTGGCTCAAGCCTGTAATCCCAGCACTTTGGGAGGCCGAGACGGCGGATCACGAGGTCAGGAGATCGAGACCATCCTGGCTAACACGGTGAAACCCCGTCACTACTAAAGAATACAAAAAAACTAGCCGGGCGAGGTGGCGGGCGCCTGTAGTCCCAGCTACTCAGGAGGCTGAGGCAGGAGAATGGCATAAACCCAGGAGGCGGAGCTTGCAGTGAGCTGAGATCTGGCCACTGCACTCCAGCCTGGGAGACAGAGCGAGACTCCGTCTCAAAAAAATAAATAAATAAATAAAAATAAATAAATAAAAGCAAAAAACTAGAAATAATCTTTATGTCTCATTGGGAGCTGGTTAAAGAAAAACGGAATGTTATACAGTCTATACAAAGTAATACAGATCTGTATTTCAAGACTACAGTCACTCAGTATGCAACATAACAAATAAGAAGGCATTAATCATTGTTTTAAAGAGAAATGCAAAACACGACGAATGGGATTTCTTGGATAAATCTAGGTATCCTGGATATCTTTAAAGTTTGTTTTAAAGAGTCTGACTTTGAGATTTTATAAATATCTTTGAATAGTAATATTCTATTAGAATCTAATTATTTATAGTATATTTTCATAAAAGATCCTCCATACAAAAGGAACATTTGGATAAACAGAATCAAAAAAATTCTTTTTTATAATTTATATAGTAAAACTGATTTTGAAGTTAGGCCCTTGGATTTTTTTTAGTAAGCTTTTAAAAAAATGTAAAATGTCCTCCCCACTACTATCTATCTATCTATCATTTATTTATTTAGAGATGGAGCCTTGCTCTGTTGCCCAGGCTGGAGTTCAAAGGTGTGATCTCAGCTTACCACAACCTCCGCCTCCCAGGTTCAAGTGATTCTTCTGGCTTAGCCTCCCGAGTAGCTCGGCTTACAGGCACAGGCCTCCACGCCTGGCTAATTTTGTATTTTTAGTAGAGATGGGTTTTCACCATGTTGGCCAGGCTGGTCTCGAACTCCTGACCTCAAGTGATCCTCCCGCCTCAGCCTCCCAAAGTGCTGGGATTACAGGTGTGAGCCACCGTGCCCGGCCCCTACTACTTTTAAAAAAGTAACAGCTTATATTGTCAAGACATAGAAATGGCAACCTTGATAAAGTAATGAGTAATAGTACATTCCCTTGGTTGCCACCCTCAAAGGATTCTGAGCTCTATAACACAAAGTAAGACATTTTCATTATCATACTTTTACTTATACAGAATATCAAAGTAACCCACGACAAGCTAGGCACATCTCTGTTTGATTCAAATACACAATAAAGTCCTGAAAAAACAACCCTCTGTGGGTTGTTTTGGGGGGTTTGTTTTGTTTTGGAGGAGGGGGGCTGCTGTGCTTAACATAAAATATCCACATCCAGCAAATCCTTTGTATGTGAAACGTACAGAGTTGATTTCGAATTTAATTTAGAATTCAAGCTTTTTTCCAGTTTCAACTGGACTACTTGGTACCTTGCATCTATTCATTTAAAAAAAACTCAAAATAGGACCAAGCACGATGGCTCATGCTTTTAATCCCAGCACTTTGGGAGGCCAAGGTGGGCAGACTGTTTGAGCTCAGGAATTCCAGACTAGCCTGGGCAACACGGTGTAACCCCATCTCTACTAAAAATACAAAAATTATCGGGGTACAGTGGCGCATGCCTGTAGTCCCAGTTACTCAGGAGGCTGAAGTGGGAGGATGGCTTAAGCCCAGGAGGCAGAGGTTGTAGTGAGCCAGGACTGCACTACTGCTCTCCAGCCTGGACAGCAGAGCCAGATCCTGTCTCAAACAAAAGGGGAGGGAGGGAGGAAGGAAGAAAAGAATATTCCAAAAATTATGGGAAGTAACTAAATTCATTTGTGTGTCATTTCATCTTTTTGAAGTTAAAAGTAATTGACATTTTGGTTAGTAAATGCAACGTCTGCAGCTGAAATATACAAGTTTGGATATTTAAATTAGGGCCAGGCACAGTGGCTCATAATCCCAGCACTTTGGTAGGTCAAGGCAGGCAATCCCCTGAGATCAGGCATTCAAGACCAGACTGGACAACATGGCGAAACCCCATCTCTACTAAAAATACAAAAATCAGCTGCGTATGGTGGTGGCAAGCACCTATAATCCTAGCTACTCGGGGCTGAGACAGGAGAATCGCCTGAACTAGGGAGGCAGAGGTTGCAGTCAGCCAACATTGCACCACTGCACTCCAGCCTGGGCAACAGAAAAAGATTCCGTCTCAAAAAGATTAATTAATGAATTAATTAGGTTGTTTTCTACATTAAAATCAAATTTTACTAAGGAACACATAAAAGAACATTGAATACATTTAGGAGGTTAATTTTTTTTAAAGATTTTTTAAAGCTGAACCATAATTAAGAATATCAACCTATGATCCTTTTTTAAAGGGTATGCTTTCTGTTTTTCCCCAGGTCAATTTTCCTTTTTTAGCCTTTTTTTTTTTCTTTTTTTTTTTTTTTAGACGGAGTCTTGCTCTGTCACTCAGGTTGGAGTGCAGTGATGCAATCTCAGCTCACTGCAAGCTCCGCCGCCCAGGTTCACGCCATTCTCCCGTCTCAGCCTCCCGAGCAGTGGCGACTACAGGCGCCCACCACCACGCCCGAATAATTTTTTGTAGTTTTAGTAGAGATGGGATTTCACCGTGTTAGCCAGGATGATCTCGATCTCCTGACCTCGTGATCCGCCCATCTCGGCCTCCCAAAGTGCTGGGATTACAGGCGTGAGCCCCCACGCCCGGTCTTTTTTCTTTTTTTTTTGAGATGGAATCTCACTCTGTTGCCCAGGATAGAGTGCCATGGTGTGACTTTGACTCACTGAAACCTCTGCCTCCCACCTTAGCCTCTCGAGCAGCTGGGACTACACGAGTTTTCTCTCTCATTTTTTGAAATGGGGTCTTGCTTTGTCTCCTAGGCTGGAGTGCAGTAGTGCGACCAAGGCTCACTGTAGCTTCAACCTCCCTGGCTCAAGCAATCCTCTTGCCTCAGCCTCCAAAGCAACTGGACCACAGATGTGCTCCACCACAAACGGCTGAGTTTTAATGCTTGGTAGAGACGGGGTCTCTCTATGTTGCTCAGACTGGTCTCAAACTCCTGGGCTCAAGTGATCCTCCTGCCTCAGCCTCCCAAAGTCACCTGGGAACACAGGTGACAGCCACCTGCTTGGTACCCTAGGACAAGTTTCAAACTCCTAAAAGACCCATGTTTTTATTCCACTTTTTTTAAGGAGAAGCAGGAGAGGGTGGCTAGGGACTGGTGAGGGAGGGGAGAACTGAGGTGAGATTGCAGAGAAATAGGTAGGACTTTTTACTAAATGTCAAAACCGAAATAACTATCAGAAGAGTCAAACTTTTACATAAACTATTTTTAAAAGGTAAAAATTTCTTAAAAATCAAAGAAATCCTAGGTGAGACGGCTCTTTGATGGTCTAGAGTGCTTAAAATGCGTTCTTACCTGTTCACTCTTGGATCATGCCATGTGCTCACACCAGTCTGCGTTTGTAAGAAATATAGCTGGTCTTGTTGCGTTGTCCTCTGTTCTGTAAAACTAAGAAACACTGATAACAAAAACATTCAGAATGTCCGGATCAAAGACAGTTGTATACCTTAAGATGATACACTAATAGGGAAAAATATCCAAATTACAAATCTATTTTATTTATTATCAGAAAGGGCTTTACACATCATTTGTTCTGTCTCTTGGAAACAATTTTATAAATGATGAGGGCTATGGGCCAGCTATCTAAAGGCAAACTCAACTTATCATGTGGCTCAAGTACTGAATATGTTGCAATGGAAAACAAATCAAGATTGTCACAATACTAATAATTAAAAGATTTTAAATGATGTATAAAGGGCTCTGAGAAAGAGGCTGGTCAACATTTGGAAGATTTGAGGAGGAACTTCCAGAAACTTTCAGAGTTTGGAGATTGATAATGCTTCTTATGCCTAATTTTACATCAAAACTTCTGTTTTCTCTTTGCTAGACAAAGGTGAATTCTCAAGGTTGCATGTGAGCTCAAAGAGAGGCAAAGCAGATAAGATACTGGAGAGACATTCTATGTCATAAACAGATAGAGATGGAAAAATAGCCAAGTTAGAAAGAAGACGACTAAAGAGCAAGCGTGCACACGGGGGAGAAAACAGTCAAGGACAAAATGAACTCAAAGCCCTTGGGAAGGCAGAGGAAAGGCCAGGGTGAAGAGAACAATCTATACAAGGGTTTCTTTATGGTGGGTTTTGTTTTGTTTTGTCTTTTATAAAAAACGACAGAACCACTTTTCTTTAAATAAAATCTAATGAGAAACTTCAATACATAAAATAAAACTATTACTAATATTTATTAGTATAAATCTAATTTGTTTATAAACTTATAAAGTCAATAAATTTAAACTTTAAACTTTTAAAAATGATAAACATAAAATCATATTATTATAGAGGACAGCTATAATAATTTCAGCCTTGGTATCCACTTTATTTTTATGTTTTGGTTGTATAATTTTTAAAATTCAAATCACAGAAATATTATAAAAGTATAACCACTCCCACTCTAAAGAGCTTGCCTTATAATCTCCAAGAGAAATGGCAGGAGACAATTTCTTCTCAGGTCTGAACATTGATAATCACAGTTAAAATTTACTGTGCCAGACAATGTGCCAGCATTTCACATGAGATTAAATATCACTGATTTCTTGCAACAAACATAGATGGTTGATGCTATTATTTTCCCCTATAGAGGATAAAACTGAGGCTCAAAGAGGTTAAATAATGTGCTCAGTGTTACATGGCAAAGCCAGGATATGAACCTAGGTCTCTCTGTGTCTCAAGCCTATAATTTAATGATAGTGCTAAAAGTTAACCTTTGAGTCACAGCACAGTTAATGGACAAATTTTTTCAAATTAAAGAGTTAAAATACATTTAAAAATAAAATTAGAATCATGCATTTGCAGAAGTGTTTTTAAAAGTATTCTTCAGTAAAATAAAACTTATATGTGGCAATTCCCGATGTTGGTCATTAGGTGTCAACATCAATCTAAAGTGGTTTATCTACAGTCTGTTAAGAGGACAAGGATGTAGGTAACCTTGGTGAGCTTTTGGCAAGCAAGGAGAGGAAGTCAAGTTCACAGTACATACAAGTAGTCACAAGTTGGTATTAATTTAGAAACTTCTGTATTCTATTAGTAGAAGACTCATGTTATCTTCCACATGAAACTCTATAATCCAGAAATTTATATAAGATTGTAATCATTTTATACAAACATAGAAGTGACTCAATCATTTACAACAGTCCACTCACATAATCCAAAATTATAGACAGTACAAATATATGAGCATCAGCAGAAATATGCCTTTGAAATTATTTCTAAATATGTCTAAAAAATTACATCGTAAGTTGTACTTCAGATTACTGTTATCAGTGACAATACCACCTTACCTTTCTAGACAGTGCCTATTTACAAAATAGTCTCACTTCACCTCGTACGTGTGCTTCTCACACTACCTTTGTTATAAACTAGTCATCTCACTTCATGATAAAAGAATACAAATGCTGAGGCTGAATGACTAGCACAAGGTCAAACTGTTGGCTGGGTAGTTATCTACCACTTCAAAGACTTTTCAAAGTTGGGAGGTTTTATATTTATTTTCATGCAGAATCCCTAAGCCCAGATTAATAACTTTTTTCAAAGTTATTATTTCCTCAGCAAGCTGAAATCAGTAAACCATGTTTTATTTTTCCTTTGCCGGTTGTCATACCATAGCCTTCTGGTAGGTATGGAAGAATATGTAAACTTGTCCTGCTCATGTAATGTCTATGTCGTTGTGACCTGACTCTCCTCTCTGCCAGCCTGGGATCTGAAGACTGTCCACATGTTGCACCGTTTGTTCCACTAACTGGAGTGTTCTCATCAACAAAGCAGCTAAGAGGTCTGTCTGCCAGGGCTAGAATATTCGGATGCCAGTCTATTGAAAATTAACAAGGAAAAGACCTTTTCAATTTAGATATGAAAAGTAAAGTTCTCTAGACAATGTATGTACTGTAGTAACAATCACTTATCATATCTGAAAACAGAATGACTAATACAAGTATAGTGACTTCAAGAACTCTGAGTAAAAGCAAACCTGAAGTCTCTAAGCACCAAAGAAACACAAATGAAAAGCACGTCATCGACTATGTATTTAAATGACTTTATTTTAATGGCATTTGATATAAAATCCACATATATCTGTGGATGTGAGTACTGGCTTACAAAACACTGCCTGATCTAGCTACAGCCTCTCAGACCTGACTTCCCACCATTCTCTCCCCCACTCTGCTTCTGCCACACTCATATTCTTCCTGTTCCTTCAACTTGCCGAGGTCATTCCACCTGAATGAGCAGTTGCTCTTCCTTCCACCTGGCATATTCTTTTCTCCTACTCTCTCTAGGCCTGGCTGTTTTTTGTCATTCACATCAGCTTATTGTTTCCTCCTAAGAGGTTCTTCACACCTCCCAATCTAAAAAAGTCGCCCAGTCCTTTGACAACACATCACAAAAGGGAAGAAGACAGTTTGTCTCTTTAAGGAGCTTCCCGTCTACTTTTGCAGATCTTCCAAAATAAAAAATAATCAAGAGTTCATTCTTAAATTAACATGGTCGGGTGCAGTGGCTCACACCTATAATCCCAATAGTTTGGGAGACAGAGGCGGGTGGATCACTTGAGGTCAGGAGTTTGGACCAGCCTGGCCAACATAGCAAAACCCCATCTCTACTAAAAATACAAAAATTAGCCGGGCATGGTGGCGGGTGCCTGTAATCCCAGCTACTTGGGAGGCTGAGGCATGAGAATTGCTTGAACCCTGGGGGCAAAGGTTGCAGTGAGCCGAGATCGCACCACTTCACTCCAGTCTAGGCAATAGACTGGGACTCCATCTCAAAAAAAAAAAAATTCCTTGGCAGTTTAATATTAGATAAATTCCTTGGCGGTTTAATACTAGAAATGCAACTTGGCAACGTGAGCTAAGCTTTTACCTGAGAGTCATAATGTAAACACAAAACTTTGTGATCCAATGAGTTAAGCAATTAGTTCTCAAAAAATACAAGGAGGTGCAGCTAATGACAAGAATTTGGTATTTTATGCCTAGTGCCAGTCCTGCTCAAGAGGGGGGAAATAGGGAAAACAAAACACTGTACAAGATGGCAAATTTTTTTCTCACTTAAAAGAGTGGGGAGAGGGGCATTCAGCTACTTAGACTATTTGTTTTCGGTTACTTCAAAAGCAACTCTTTGCGGTTTCCGAAAATTATCTTGCATCCAAATGTCGTTATACAGTAAGTTCCATGAACTGACTATACTTGACATTCTTCAAGATTTAGTTCAGAGATTCCTCTGCTTATCCATTGAATTCATTCAATCATTTATTTTATTTTCATTTTATTTTATACTTTTGAGACTGAGTCTTGCTCTGTCACCCAGGCTGGAGTGCAGTGGCGCAATCTCGGCTCACTGCCACCTTCACCTCCTGAGTTCAAGCAATTCTCATGCCTCAGCCTCCTGAGTAGCTGGGATTACAGGCTCCCACCAGCATGCCTGGCGAATTCTCGCAGTTTTAGTAGAGATGGGGTTTCGCCATGTTGGCCAGGCTGGTCTCGAACTCCTGACCTCAAGTGACCCGCCCACCTCAGCCTCCCAAAGTGCTGGGATTACAGGCATGAGCCACTGCACCCGGCCCTGAATTTCCTTTTCAAAAATACAAAGTTTTCTCTTTTACATTATGACTCTCAGGTAAAAGCTTAGCTCACGTTGCCAAGTTGCATTTCTAGTATTAAACTGCCAAGGAATTTATCTAATATTAAACTGCCAAGGAATTTTTTTTTTTTGAGATGGAGTCCCAGTCTATTGCCTAGACTGCAGTTCAGTGGCATGATCTTGGCTCACTGCAATCTCCACCTCCTGTGGTCAAGTGATTCTTGTGCCTCAGCCTCCTGAGTAGCTGAGATTAGAGACGTGCACCACCACGCCTGGCTAATTTTTTTGTATTTTTAGTAGAGACGGGGTTTCACCATGTTAGCCAGGCTGGTCTTGAACTCCTGACCTCAGGTGATTCGCCTGCCTCTGCCTCCCAAAGTGCTGGGATTACAGGCGTGAGCCACCGTGCACGGCGGCTTACTTCAATCTAGTTAGGAAAACAGAACACATATGTGAAATGAAAAAATACAAGCACTAATTGTCAAATAAATGTATTCAATATACTTTGGTTGAGCACCAAGGGTGGCAAATGTGAATATGTGTATATGCCTCCACAGACCAGGTAAGTAAGGAAAGTCAACAAAGATGGCAAGATGAGGACCGTGGCCAATGGGAATGCCCCCCCCCCCTTTTTTTTTTTCACGATAAGAGTCTCACTCTGTCGCCCAGGCTGGAGTGCAGTGGTGCAATCTCTACTCACTGCAACCTCCACCTCCCAAGCTCAAGTGATTCTCCTGCCTCACCCTCCCGAGCAGCTGGGATTACAGGCGCCCACCAGCACGCCTGGCTAATTTTTGTATTTTTAGTAGAGACGGGGTTTCACTACGTTGACCAGACTGGTCCCGAACTCCTGACCCCAAGTGACCTGACTGCCTCGGCCTCCCAATGTGCTAGGATTATAGGCGTGAGCCACTACTCCTGGCCCTTAGATGTGTCTTGTGCTTTGCGTGCAAGTGTGTGTTACTAATGGACTTCTTTTGTAAAATAATTTTATTATACAAGAAAATAGGCCGGGCGCGGTGGCTCAAGCCTGTAATCCCAGCACTTTGGGAGGCCGAGACGGGTGGATCACGAGGTCAGGAGATCGAGACCATCCTGGCTAACACGATGAAACCCCGTCTCTACTAAAAAATACAAAAAACTAGCCGGGCGATGTGGCGGACGCCTGTAGTGCCAGCTACTCGGGAGGCTGAGGCGGGAGAATGGCGTGAACCCGGGAGGCGGAGCTTGCAGTGAGCTGAGATCCGGCCACTGCACTCCAGCCTGGGCGACAGAGCGAGACTCCGTCTCAAAAAAAAAAAAAAAGAAAAAAAAGAAAATAATTAGTGTGTATGTATTTTATATATATATATTTTTAGACAGCATCTCCTCTCAGGATGGAGTTCAATGGCTCGATTCCAACTCATGGCAACCTCCACCTCCCGGGTCAAGTGATTCTCCTGTTCCAGCCTCCTGAGTAGCTGGGATTACAGGCACCTGTCACCATACCTGGCTAATTTTCATATTTTTAGTAGAGATGGGGTTTCACCATGTTGGGCAGGCTGGTCTTGAACTTGGCCCCCCAAAATGCTGGGATTACAGGCATGAGCCACCACCTCAGGCCAAGTATATTCTTTTGATTTTAAAAATTAAAATATTGTAAAATTAAAACCCAAACTACAATGAGATGTCACTTCTCATTCACTAGCATGGCTATATTTGTTTAAAAAAAATAAAAAGTGTTGGGGAGGATTTGGGGAAACTGGAACCATTATATATTGTTAGCGAGAATGTAAAACCATGTAGCACTATGGAAAATGCTTTGGCAGTTACTCAACAAGTTAAACTTAGAGCTACTACATGACCCAGTAATTCTCTTCATACATATATAGTCAGAAGAACTGCAAACAAATGGTCATACAGAAACACATGCACATATGTATACAGCAGCATTATTCTCAATGACCAAAAGGTGGAAACAACCTACATGTGCATTAACTGATGAATGGAGAACACAAATGTGATTGATCCATACAACGATATATTCTTCAGCCTTGAAAGGAAGGAAATTCTGACGCATTACAACATGGAGAACCCTTGAGGGCGTTATGCCAAGAGAAATAAGCCAGTCACCAAAGGAGAAATACTGTGTGATTCCACTCACATGAGGTACTCAGAGTGGTCAGATTCATAGAAACAGAAAGTAGAAGGGTGGTTACCATGGGCTGGGAGGAGAGAATGGGGAGTTAGTGTTTAATAGGTCCAGAGTTTCAATTTGGGACGATGAAAAAGTTCTGGAGATTTGTTGTACAACAATGTGAATGTTCTTAACACTACTGAATAGTACACTTAAAAGTGGTTAGAGACAACCAGGTGTGGTAGCTGATGCCTGCAATCCCAGCACTTTGGGAGGCTGAGGTAGGAGGACCACTTGAGTCCAGGAGTTCAAGACCAGCCTGGGCAACATGTCAAGACCCTTTCATTACAAAAAATACAAAAATTAGCCAGGCATGTTGGCATGTGCCTATAGTTCAGCTACTTGAGAAGCTGAGCAGGAGGATCACTTGAGCCCAGAAGGCAGAGGTTGCAGTGAGCTGAGATTGCACCACGGCACTCCAGCCTGGGTGACAGAGCCAAACTTTGTTTTAAAAAAAAAAAATATATATATATATATATAGTTTCACAGTGGCTTATTCCTGTAATCTCAACACTTTGGGAGGCCTTTAAGGCAGGAGGATGCCTTGAGCCCAGAAGTTTGAGGCTGCAGTGAGCTGTGATTATGCCATTGTACTCCAGCTTGGGAGACAGAAACAGACTTTGTCACAAACATAGATTAAGTAAATTTCTTTTATTTTCTTTCTTCTTCTTTTTTTTTAAAGACAGGGTCTCACTCTTTCACCCTGTCACCCAGGTTGAGGTGCAACAGCTCAATCTCAGCTCACTGCATCCTCCGCCTCCCAAGTTCAAGCGATACTCCCAACTCAGCCTACCAAGTAGCTAGGACTACAGGTGCACACCACCATGCCTGGCTAATGTTTTTTGTGTATTTTTTGTAGAGATGAGGGTTTTGTCATGTTGCCCTTTTTTTTTTTTTTTTTTTGTAGAGATGGGAGTTTTGTCATGTTGCCCTAACTCCTGGGCTCCAGCGATCCACCCACCTCAGCCTCCCAACATGCTGGGATTATAGGTGTGAGCCATTGCACCCGGCCAATTTTTTCCTTTTACTGTATCTGTGGTTCCACAACTTCCTTTTTTCCCCTGTTCTCTATGGACCTTCTACTTCATTTGGACTCTGCTTAGATTGGCCTAGTTTTCTCTTTAATCAAATCTTCAGGAAGCAATTTATTACATTAATAATGATCTAACAAGCTTTATTTTTATCACTGTTAAAAATCCTTGTTTTGAGTAACACAACCACAAAGTAAAGAATGTTATCATTGATTTAACCAGTAAAAAACAATACTTAACAATAAAATTTTTCAAACATGGCTCCAGGCCATCGAGACGACTTAGCTTGGGCTCAAGTTATCTTCCTTTGATGCCCTTCTCTTCTTTGAATGAATCTGTTTTGGAAGAAAACACAATTAAGATTGTCCATCACAACAACCACTATCTCCAAATCTGTATTCATTCCTTTTATTCATTATAAGTCTCATCTACCTGATGAGATAACTTTTTTGAAGACAGGAATTGTATGCTGTTCAACAGAGCTTTGATTCTTCCACAGTTCAGTCATCCTTGCTATCTTGCGGGGGACTGGTTCTAGGATACCGCCCCCACACCATACCAGAATCTGTGGATGCTCAATCCCTAATATATAATGATGCAGTATTTGCATATAACTAACACACATCCCCCCAAATCCTTTATTCACTTACTTAGAGATAGGATCACCCTCTGTCGCTCAGGCTGGAGTGCAGTGTCACAATCACAGCTCACTGCAGCCTCAACCTCCTGGGCTCCAGTGATCTGCCCACCTCAGCCTCTTGAGTAACTGGCAATACAGGGGTATACCACCACACCTGGCCAATTTTTTATTTTTATTTTTATTTTTAGTAAAGATAAGGTCTCACTATGCTGCCCAGGTTGGGCTCCCAAAGTGTTGGGATTACAAGTGTGAATCGCCGTGCCTGGTCCCATGTACTTTAAGTCATCACTAATAAAATGTATCGATATTGTACAATGGTGAGAGTTGTTATACTTTCTATTTGTATTTTCGTTTCTTTTTTCAAGTATTCAGCCTCATCCAGTTGAATCTGAAGATGTGGACCTGCTGATGAAGAGGGCTGACTGTATCTAACTTAGGGTCTTGCGTGTAGCTGGCACTTAATACATTCTATTGACTGTTTTAGCTAACATTCAACGGACAATTCCTCATAAAAAAAAACTCTTAAAAGTAGGAGGGAAAAAAAGGAAACCCGAGTCCTTCCTCTAAAGTGGCTGGAAAACCAGCCAGGGGCAACATTAAAAAAAAATTTTTTTTTTAAATTAGCTGCCTGCCTGTAGTCCCAGCAACTCTGGAAGCTGAGGCAGGAGGATCCCTTAAGCCCAGGAGTTTGAGGTTACAGTTAGCTAGATCACACCATTGCTCTCCAGCCTGGGTGACAAGGCCCTGAGAAAGAAAAAAAAAAAGAAAGGAAAGGAAAACGGAAAGGAAAGAATATAAGTATTGAAAAGGAAGAGACAAAACTATCATTATTTGCATATGAAATGATAAATGTTAGACAGCCAAAGAAGCCTAAGAGAATCAACTAAGATTTTAGTGGAAGTAATATGAGGATTCAGTATGGTGGCTAGAAACAAAATCAAGAGAGCAGCACACAAATCTCAAATATTTTCAGATGTACCACCAATTAGAAAATGGAAGAAAGATCCCATTTACAATGGCAATGCAAATGTATGAAGTATTTAGGAACAGAAATACAAAGATCTTTTATCTAACAAAAGATGTGTAAGATCTACATGATGGAAACCCTAAAACTCTTTTGAAAGACATTAACAAGAAATGAACACATGACATGAGATAGTTCATTCCTAGAATGTTGTACAGATATCAATTCTCAAATTAATCTACAAATTTAATGTAATCCTATTAAAATCCCAAGACAGTTTTTGGTGGTGGCTGTTTTTGAGACAGGGTCTCACTCTGTTGCCCAGGCTAGAGTGCAGTGGTACGACCAGAGCTCACTGCATCCTCGACCTTCCGGACTCAAGCAATCCTCCCACTTCAGCCTCTCATATGGTGTCCAAGAAATGGTGACAAATCTCACAAAGAGACTAGGCTCAGGAGGGCCGGAATAGTCAGGGAAGGTTTCAAGCATGATGATGAACTTGAGTTGGCTTTGGTGAGATTCATGGGACTCCCACAGGCAGAGTGAAATAAGGGCATTTTAGATGGACAAACACACAGACAAAAGCAGAAATGCGGATGGTGTGACTGGGGTATGGTAAGGGGCTACTCTGGCTGGAATGGAGGGCTGCCACAATAATGGAAATGGTAAATGAGGCAAATAAGGTTGGACTGGTAGCATAGCGTCAAGGGTGCCAGCTTATTAAATCACTTCCAATATGCTAGCACTGGCCTGTTGGGAAAAGTAATACATCACGTAATCGAACAAAAGGCAAACAGAGGCAAGCTCCAGGAATGGGCACTATGAACAGGACTCGCCCCAGAGTAGCCATATGTAGGCTTTAGATATGTTGATGCAGGTTGAGCATCTCTGATCCGAGGGGGAATGTCTCACATGGTCTCCAAGAAATGGTGACACATCTCACAGAGGGCCTAGGCTCAGGAGGGCTGGAGTATGAGACAGTCCCCCTCCCCTGCGAACTTAAAAATGTGGCCAACAATTTTTTTAAAAGATGGCTACCCTGTAGCGCTTTAACTGGACCTATTTAGACAACGCCTTACACACTGGAGAAGGATGATACTGTGTGAACCTAGTAAGTCTACAAGACAATACTTCTCTCTATTGGCTGTCTCCTTCCTTTCCAGGGTGATGACAACTCCGTGAGGTGGAGATTATACATCTCTCATCATTTCAGCAACAAGGAAATAAATGAGTGGCAGAGTAAGGGTGACTTGGTGAGTACATCTAGTTGTTGACGTCATTTTGGGAGGGAGAAATTTTGCTATTATATCAACTTAACTTCTTAAAATAATCTAGTGAGATTCACTTGTTTTCAATTCACAGAGCTCTCCTGGAAGTGAGGATCCTTTAAAAACCCTGGGATATACACTACAGTAAAAGAACAAAGCATATCTCAACCTTAAACGACTGAAGAAGAATGTCAAGTAGCAGCAGGTGGGAAAGCGGCTTTGGTTTTGAGTTTGTGAGCTCTGAATCCACACAAAGACAGGACTGCATTCTGAAAACCTGAATTAATTATTGTCCTTACCTCAATGAGGCAGAAAATTGTAATAAAAATAATCAGTGTTACAGTCACACATATTGCCAAGATGAGTTTGTTGTTATAGCCATATCCTGGAACTTCTTTTGTGAGCTAAAAAAAAAAGGAAAGATTAATTAAAAAAAAAAAAAACCAGAATGAAAACTAACTTTTCAAAACCCCAGTATTCCAGGTGAGTAGCTTACAGGTTCTTATTTATTTTTGTCTCAACAAAATAAAGGTCTCACTGTCACCCAGGTTAGAGTACACTGTTGTGATCACAGTTTACTACAGACTTGACCTCCCTAGGCTGAGGTGATCCTCCGACCTTAGCCTCCCAAGTAGCTGGGACAGGCATGTGTCACCATACCCAGCTAATTTTTGTATTTCTTGTGGCAACAGGGTTTCATTATGTTGGCCAAGCTGGTCTGAAACTCCTGACCTCAAGTGATCCACCCACCTTGGCCTCCCAAAGTGCTGGGATTACAGATGTGAGCTACCACCCCCAGCCTACAGTTCATCTTGTGCACTAATCTATTTCACTCTCCAAATAAGTCAAGTGGGAGATCACCATCATGGCCAAAGTTACATGACCAAGACAAGCTATGGCCTGGGCGTCCCGGGTTCTCCTGTGTGGGCACTTTCCTGGCATATGCTAGATGATGGGAAATCTGGGTCTTATGTTTCTGTGTGGTCCTCACCTCACTCAACCTCTGCTCTTTCTGTTCACTCTGGGCTTCCATGCTCTTATTAATATAGTTCTCAGTTTTCCACTGTTCCGTATCCCATTCTGCCTTGGACGCCTTTACTTCCTGCTGCTCACTGAGAAGCTTCATCAGGAGGCCTGTCCTGAAGATGAGCTTGGCACAGGTCAGTTGAACATGGGTGTCAGAGCAGTCCATCTTCAAGGTCCGGATAACATGAGAAATGAACCTTCTCACATCCTCGCTGGGGATGAGGGACCGTAGCTGCTCGGTTAGCTGAATTTCAAACTGATCACCTGGGGATGAGAGCAACGGGTAATTGAAGCTTTTGGGCTCGGGGGACAGGCCAGTGCCCACGTTGTTGTATTTCCATTTTGTCTCAGTTTGCTTACCAGTTGGCCCTAAGTTGAACGCAGTCCCAGCAGAATCTGCCTCAGGAGGAGGATTGTAGGTTGTGTTTTCAGAGATGGTGCCTTCTGGCATAGTAGTGTCTTCCATAAAAACATTTTCTTCAAAGGCATTTCTTGCAGCTGTGTCTTTTACATTAGTGTTTTCTATAAAACGTTCTGAAGGAGCAAATCCTTCCAGAAAAGGGTTTTGTTGAAGACTCAGGTCTCCTAAGGATGAAAAAGCCCCCTGTGAATCTATGAGGCTCTTCGCTGCAGACAACAGCGGCCTGTTAGCGAGCATCAGTCTATCGAGATAACCTTCCTTTCTCAACTTCCTAATCATTTTGGTCTTGGGTGTTCTGTGGGCCACACGGGAGCCAGTTTTATGAAAGCGGTATTTTTTTCTGGAAGGTTTAGCAGCCTTCATTGTTTTAACTCTAGCCTTTGCATTTTCTAAAATGAAAATGGCGTGGG
The DNA here is from genome assembly GCF_047675955.1 of Chlorocebus sabaeus. Lineage (NCBI taxonomy): Eukaryota > Metazoa > Chordata > Mammalia > Primates > Cercopithecidae > Chlorocebus > Chlorocebus sabaeus. The sequence goes on from NC_132919.1 coordinate 66,102,490, forward strand.
TTAAGTCTTTTGATCTGTCTCTGACCTCAGGTAGGGCTTTTGCAGGGGTGGAGGCAGAAGGCTCGCCCATGGAGAAGGGTTTCAGCACAGAAGACACTGCTGCGTTAAGCTCTTGGGTGAACGAAGGCTTGGTGTAGACGGTGTTTTCCACTAACTTCTCGGGCCCCTGCTCTGTGTGAGGCTGTTCCAGCTCCCTTGAGACCGGGCTCCCGAGCCTTTTTTCTTGGGCAGCGCTCTCCACAAATGCCTGCGCACCCTCTTCCCTCCTGGTGCTCTGCTTTCCCACCTCTTTGAAGTGCCTTTTCTGGATGCTCCTTGGGCCCGTGAGGACTCTGTTCACTCTCTGCAGGTTGTTGCCTACACTTTGAATCTTTGCCAGGCTGTTTTCCTGTGGTTGGACAGTTTCTAATTTCTTTTCAAATAATTGGCGTTTAGATTTGTTACCTAGAAGGCTGGACTGCATAAGCATGGCAGTTTTTTCTTCCCTTTTAACTTCATTGATTTTTTCTTGTTTTTCTGCATCTAGTATCTTTTCTAGCAAATATAGCTTTCTCAATTTATTTTCATAAGTTGAGATGTTGGATGCAGGTTGAAGAGAAGGGCTGTTTGTATTGTTTTCCAAAATACTCAGGGGCCTATCGCGATCTTGCACATTTGCAAAAAGCAGTTTAGTGAACGGTAACAATATTGATTCCGCATCTAGATTTCCTGCTGAGAAATAAGGCAAGATATAACTTAGTGCACTGATAACTTCATTCTCATCATTGGTGTCTAGCTGCTCACTCCCAAAGCTGGAGAAGTTGATGCCACTCCTGTCTAAGGGCACCTCCGGCTCAATAGTCAGCTCAGTGCTCGTGTGCTTCTTCCGGGCTTGTAACACCTTCATGAACGCTCCTTCTGGATTCCCTACAGATGCTTCTTCAGCTGTGAAAAAAGAAGAGACTGCTTTGATCATGAAAGATGATGGGACAGCATGCATCAGTTCACAGCTGTACGCGCCAGTCACACAGAGTAGGAATCAGCAAACATTCGAGTGCCATTCAGAGAGGAGAAACACACACCCAATCCTAAACCTACGAAATGGCAACAACAAGAGGAGGAAAAGACATCTTTTGAAAACATGGAACATTCCATAGTGTGACACAGAGTAAGTCTGCTTAGGATTATTCCGTTGATCCCCAGGGGCCAGTTGCCCAGTGCTCAGTCAAAGCCCAAGGTGGAAGACAAGTGCTTCCCTGATGAGCTGGCCTCTCTGCAGACTGCTCCGTACCCTGTGCTGTCCTGCCTCACATGCAGAGAGAGTACAAGGCTCCCTCTCTCCTCGTGCTCGGTGTACCCGTGTTCTTGCTACCATCACAGCTGAATGCAGTGAAAGGCGGTCCTCTGAGAGGAGTAGGGTGGAGATGCTAACGTGGAGAGCCCCTCCCATTGCTGATAGATTCTCATCTGGCACACGCTCCACCCACCCACCCCATTCTCTGCTCCCACATATCGCAGCCCCATCACAGAAGACGTGACATGGAAAAACACTGTGTCCACCCTAGTTCCTTTCTTAAATGTGGGCAATGATCCAGGGTGTAGGTTAAGAGATTTTTAATTTGCCAGATGGTATGCCTATGTTGTTAAATATACAATGAATCTATAGTATGACAGCAGTTTCTGGATAAACATTACTTGAGGTCCCAAAATGCAGAAGGGAAAAAGCAACTTTTGTCAGATGCCTACTTTGCTTTCATTTCATCTCTAATATTCTGGATTGGGAACCATCCAAAGCTTCTGACTGCATGAAGGTCAAGTGTGCCAGTGTGCAGCTGGCTTTCTTTTCCAGAATTAAAAGTATTTTGGGTGGTGCTGAGGGTCAGAGGAAGAAGTAAAGATGGTGAGAAAGGAGAAACACGGGCTTGGGGAGAACCCAGAATTGGGACAGAAGACCTGGCACTAGGCTACAGCACTTAGCACCTCTGATCTTGTTTTTCCTCATCTGTAAAAGGAGATTACCAATGCTTTTCTGCCCACCTCCTGGGGAGAAGGGAACAGTTTAATTGGTTTAAAAAAAATTTTTGAAAAATAAGCAACATTGTCTTCATATAAGTAGCCAAGCATTATTAATTATCCACCCCATATTACTGGTAGATACCAGTTTTCAAGCTATCTGTACATGAAAGCAGTCACATTTTAGAAGTCATGAAGTTGGTGCTAATAAACCTAATCTACAGAAAAACTCTTGAAGCACTTGCGTATTTGTTCTGTGAATGAAAAGGTTTGAGATTCAGAGCAAGTTCAGCGTTCGATGGTCTAAGCATGGAAAAGCCCTCCATTTCATTAGAAGAGCCAGGTAGCAATTTCTGGTTATGGAACCAGAAGCTCTCCGGCTTCAAATAAAACAGCATCACCTGTACTCTTATAAAATTGCATAAACAAAAACAAAACCAGATCTACATATGTCCTAAAATGCAGAGAGTACTTGAGATCTCATGCATATAAAACCAGCTTACACAGTACATTGCACTATATGAAGAAATTATCACTGGGGGCAAAGCACCAAGCAGAGAGCACAGTACACAGTGTGTGGATGTTAATGTTATTCCCTAGTCTTCCCATTCCTTTCTCCTGGTCTTTTATGCATAGGGAAGAGTTCCATTATTAAATTTTGTAATAGTAACTGAGAACCTAACTCTCAGCAAGGGAGGAGTTCACAAGTTGAGGGACTTTAAATCTGAATGAGTAAATCAATTATATCATTAGCTTAAATTTTTATCATCAATTAAAAATAAAAAATTTAAAAACAAATGCTTAAAATAATGTAACAATTGATCACCAGGCAATTTGGACTCACGACAATGTATGGTGTTTGTCAGACATGCACTGTTGCAATGCAGCTTGACTGTCTTGCAGACAGCCTCAATGATGTTTTTAAATTGGCAGAGGCAGCAGGCCATACGGCTAGGTAAGATCCTACAGATGAAAACACAAAACAATAAATTAGTGGTAAAGCAGTTACTTGAGAAGGTAAAGGAGGCAGGCCAACACTACCACAGGGCTGGGCAAAAAGGTGTTATTGAGTCCTGGGGACTGAACCGTTGGGTAGGAACTAGAAGGCCAATAGGAAGGAGGACAGAGGTGCCCAACCAAAGGGTAAGCATGGCAGTGAGTATGGTATGCCTAGAATAAAGGTGGTTGGGATTAGAATTGGGTGACACTGATCAGTAGTTTAATTCAGAAGTATCTCTTCCCAACTCAAAAGTCTCACTTTGGGCTGAAAGTACACAGGAAGAAGGTAGACTTCTAAGAAGAATCTGAATAAGCCCCCAACTTCTGGAGGCCCTTTCTCAATTCCTGTTGGGAATGAGAAATATTATAAATTACTCTGGGCATTAAAAATAGCTCAGTTTAACCTGGATTATGGGGTTAAAAAAATAATGGAGATTGCATTGGCCAAATCTGCACAATTTGAGGATTCAAAAGAGTAACAACAATAAGTTACAACATAATATATAAAAAATCCATGAAGACTGATATTAAAAACGAGGGGGAGTTGTTCTTTAACGAAATAATGCTAGCTAATAAATGTAGAAGGAATGACAGAATTTTTTAAAGTGTCACCTTGCAACCACCAATGTAATAAAAATTGATTCAGACAAGGATTATCACTGATGCACATTTGGGTGAAAAGACATCTGAGAACAGGATCTTCACTGATCTCAAAGTACCACCCCACACATTTTTTATTAATTACCAAAGGGAAAAATTATTTTTTATTTTTTTATGAGACAAGGTCTCATTCTGTCACCTAGGCTGAAGTACAGTGGCAGTATCATAGCTCACTGCAGCCTTGACCCCCCTGGACTCAACTGACCCTCCAAATTCAGCCCCCCAAGCAGATGGGACTATAGGCTTGCACCACCACCCCAGCTAATTAATTTTTAATTTTTATTTTTATTCATTTTTTTTATTTTTAGTAGAGACAGGGTTTCACCTTGTTGTTCAGGCTGGTCTAAAACTGGACTCAAGTGATCCGCCTGTCTCGGCCTTCCAAAGTGCTGGGATTACAAGTGTGAGCCACCACACCCAGCAAAATAACTACAATGGAGAGATCTGGAAGATCATCTTAAACAAGTGATCAGACTTAGCATTATGAGCGACCTGCAGTCACGAGGCAGCAAGGATACATCACCTATGCAGTATTCTTCCCAAAAATGCTTAACTTGAATCTCATGCAAAAACAGACAAATCCAGATTGTGGGACAATTTACAAGACAACTATCTTTGACTCAAAAAATGCCAATGTCATGAAAGATCAAAAAAAGTAGAGGAATGTTTTAGATGAAAGGAAACGAAGACATGACATGCAGTGCCTGATTTTCAATTGGATTCTGTACTATTCTTTCATCTTTCTGGCATGTTTGAATTTTTTTCAAAATGTAAATTTGGGCAAAAGAGATAACCAAGACAATTGATTAATTTGTTGTTATGGCTTATTGGGGGCAGTTTCAGAGAAATATAAACAATCTCTGTAACTGGAATAAATTCTCAAGGTTAATCTTAAGAAGTCAAACCCAAGAGGCTACATGCTACCTGATTTCATTTATAAGACATTCTGAAAAAGGCAAAAGTATAGGAACAGAAATCAGACTAGTAGTTACCAGGGGCTGATGGTGGGAGGAGGGGACTGCCTACAAAGGGACAGGAGGGGCCTTTTTGAGGTGACAGAAATGCTTTGTACTGGGAACGTGGTGGTGCTTATGTAACTATACATTTTCAAATGTATATACACTATACACTTATAAAGGGTGAATATTATGTGAAAATTATATCTCAATAAACCTGACTTAAAAAAATAAAACAAACCTAAAAAACCAACTAAGTAAATATAAATCTAAGAAAAAAATAACTTACAGTTTTTCCAATTCAACAGTCATCGTGAGAATGTTCTTAAGTGTTGCAAGTGGAACTTGCGTTGTTCCCATGTCTCTGAAGAAGAAAGCCGAAACATTCATGATATGAACTCCAATAAAAAATTCTGTACTTAAAAAGGTATTTCAAGGACATGTGATTACTTCAATTTTGGCTTCTCTATAAAACAAGCCACCTCAAAAGTTTCTTTGCTGTTGAATTCCAGGGAGCTCTTACTAAAGAAATTTAAGTTGATCTGCGTCATCAAATCAATGATATTCAAGAGCAGAACTTACACCTTTTTTTTTTACCATTATCTTCTCATTTTCATATTGCATTCACCATCTTATTTTATTTACTCTTTTCATTTTTAGAATAACGAACACCTATTCCTCTTTGCTTTCTTGGTTAAGTAATATTCCTCCATGTGTCTACATGTTCCAAATCTATACGGGCTCTTCAACACTGTTCTCTTCCCCTACTGGCTGTCTGGACCATTACACATCCTTTCTTAATCCTTTTCTTTGCCAATAACTTTTTTCAATAACTCAGTTAAAATTTAAATTACGACATTTTAGCCTAAATGCAAAATACTTAATCTTTGATGACAAATTTAAAAAGCATAAATCATCTCATGACTCGAGAGTACTATAGTACTTACAAATATTTTAATGCCGGCAGTTCAAAGAGATATGGATCTTCAACAGTTGTCAGAGGATTGCGATTGAGAATTCTGAAAAATGCAATGAAATTAAAATTGCCTGCATTTTCAATGTGTGAAACTGCATAAAAAGTTTACATTCATATTTTGGTATGGAACTTACAGGTAAAAAAAAAAAAATTCTGTTTTTACCTAATAAATCACCAATAGACTTCGTAAAGCACTATTCCTTTGGGAACTACCTAGGTCTCTAGACGATAAAGTAGAGGAGAGAAAGAGGTGAAGAAATAGAAAAAACAAAAAATCAAAAAAACACCCAAAAAGTGGATAGCAAAGAAAAAATATGCCACAGAACTTTTCAGGTCAAAAACCCTAGAAGTGACTATGTTGGTAGGAAGCCCTGACTCTGTAGGAAATACTATTTCTAGTGTCCGCCATAATTCAAGTTGCTCGTCCATAATTCAACTTGCTCTTTATTTTTTTTCTTGTGGTTTTTTTTTTTTTTTTTTTTTGAGATGGAGTATTGCTCTGTAGCCCAGGCTGGACAACAATGGCTCCATCTTGGCTCACTGCAACCTCCACCTCCTGGGTTCAAGCAATTCTCCTGCCTCAGCCTCCTGAGTAGCTGGGATTACAGGTGCCCGCCACCACACTCAGCTAATTTTTGTATTTTTAGTAAAGACGGGGTTTCATCATGTTGGACAGAATGGTCTTGAACTCCTAACCTCAGGTGATCCACCCTCGTCGGCCTACCAATGTGTTAGGATTACAGGCATGAGCCACTGTACCTGACTGCTTGCCTTTTATCTTTATAAAGTTTTTCAAATTTATGGTTTAATTTGCACGGTTAAGGAAAAAAAATAGGACCAATTCTTTTGCTTTATAGCCAAAGAAAAAGGGATAAATCTAAGAGAAGGAACGGGTCAAAACCATACTCCCATCACATACTCCCACTTATCTTCTTGTATGACATCACAGCCTTTGTTACATTGCATGTAATCACCTGTCTACTTGTCAGTCTCCTGGACTATCAGCTCCTTGTGGGCAGAGACCACATCTTATTGTCATTGTCATCCCTGTGCCTGGCACGATGTCTGAAATTTACTACGGATTTAATAAATGTTTATTGAATAAACAAATGACATTTTGTTTACATGTCAATAAAATGAATAAATTCATTTTGATATGAATTTTTATTGCAAAATGTGGGAATCTATTTTCTTTTTAATTCTTTAAAGTGAGCAAGAAAAATAAAAGAAACAGGAAGAAATAAAAGAAAATCACCCTTTAGGTTAACCCAAGAATCATCACTGTACTTTTGCAGAAATTATAAAAGTAGTAATTATTACAGTGAGTATCTATTAGGCTGCTACGTACTTGTGATCAGCATTTCACATTTCATCCTCACAATAATCTTAGGTGGTAGATATTATTATTGCCCTATTTTATAAATGAGGAAACTGAGGCACAGAGAGGTTACACAACTTGTCCTAGGTCACTAAGCTATTAAGAAGCAAATCTGTAATCTGAACTCATGTGCTTAATCTGTATGAAGAAAAAGGGTTTACTTTAACCTTACGGTTTTAAAAACTTTTCTTTTCTTTCTTTCTTTCTCTCTCTCTTTTTCTGTCTCTTTCTTCATTTCCCTCCCTCCTTCCCTTCCCTCCCTCCGCCCCTCCGTCCCTCCCTTCCTCCTGTCCTTCCTTCCTTCCTTCTTTTGAGTTAAAGCTTCCATTTATTGTCTGGGCCTGGTGGCTCATGCCTGTAATCCCAGCACTTTGGGAGGCCGAGGTGGGCAGATCATCTGAGGTCAGGAGTTCCAGACCAGCCTCACCAACATGGTAAAATCCCATCTCTGCCAGAGTCCTGCTCTGTCACCCAGGCTTAAGTGCAATGGCATGACCTTGGCTCACTGCAAGCTCCACCTCTTGGGTTCAAGTGATTCTCCTGCCTCAGTCTTCTGAGTAGCTGGGATTACATGTGGCCGCCACCATGCCCAGCTAATTTTTGTATTTTTAGTAGAGACGGGGTTTCGCCATGATGGTCAGGCTGGTCTTGAACTCTTGACTTCAAGTGATCCACCCACCTCAGCCTTCAGAAGTGGTGGAATTACAGGCATCAGTCACCGCTCCCGGCCACCAGATTCTTATGAGGGCCTCACAGTATATAAAGTGCTTAGTAAAGGTGGTGAGTTTAAGCCATTTGTATTGATGCTACCTAAATACTCTTGGTGGAGGGACCTAAGGAGCCTGTTCTCTGATGGAGGGCATAAGCCACCACACTCGGCCCTACACTTTGGATTTAACTTTGATTCCCGCTCATATGCAGAGTTTCTAACTGCTTAAATGTCTGCAACATTTAGCTGCAAGGAAGGAAGCTTACACAAAGACCTCCAGGGAGCAAAAAACTGCACCACTATGCCCAGCTAATTTTTTTGTATTTTTAGTAGGGATGGGATTCACTATGTTGGCCAGGCTGGTGTTGAATTCCTGACCTCAGGCGATCCGCCCGCCTCGGCTCCCAAAGCTCTGGGATTATAGGCCTGAGCCACCCCGCCCAGCAACAAGGCTAATTTGAGGGTCACTTCTTTGATGCCTTTTGTTGACCATGCCATAGGTCAGAACTAGGAGAAGCAGAGCAAGTCATATATAAACTATGTAAGTCTCTAGGCCTCTTTGTACCTTAGTTTCCCCATTTGAGAAAAACAAATGGATCTTAAGACCCACTTTTCAGAGTTCATAATGGGCTTATACCCAGCTAACCAATAATTGTATGAGTTTTTATACAATATAGTTGGTTACTTGTATTCATCTTCTATTTCACTTACAACTTGTGTAAAAACTGCATTCCGTGCCAGGCCTGAAATGTTCCAAAGCTCAGTTCTGTGAGTAAATTGCAACCCAGATTTCTACAAAAAAAGGCATAAGCCAAAGGAAAAAAAAAATTATTTCAGAACATTTATCATTTGCTGTGATTCTAATTTACATAGGATGGAACATAACCTCAATCCTTCCTGTATGCACTAAGGAAATCTCACTGTGGAAGATACTGGCTTATGATTTATACTTTAGCATTGTACATGTGGTGCATTAGCTACAAAACAGTGAATGCTCAGTAAATACCCGTGTGAAGTGATCTTTAGTTCTCTAGAACAGGATTTCACAACTTCAGTACCATCAACATTTTGGACTCTATAACTTTCCCATGGGGGTCTGTGTTATACTTTGGAGGATGTTTAGTCTTATACTTTGGAGGATGTTTAGCAGCATCTCTGACCTCTGCCCAGCAGATGCCAGGAGCACACCCACAGTTTTGTCAACCAAAACTGTCTCTGGACATTACCAAATGTCACCTGAGTACAAAATCACATCAGCTGAGAACCACTGCTCTCTGATGATTCACTATGATGTGTGTAATAATTCTCACAAGAATCCTTGCTAGAGACAAAAAGGATTAGCTATATAATTTTAGTACCTTTCTACTGGTCAAATTTTAATCATAATTCAAAATGAATAGTAAAGAGGTTTATAATTAAGTTTTATAAAAATTCCAAATGTAATAAAGTTATATTTGTAACTTACATAAACTGCAAAAATGGTAGTGGTTCAAATGTACCTCTTTCAATAGACTGTATTTTATTGCAGGATAAATCTCTAGGAAAAATAAAAGGAAAATATTGCCTTGATAAGTTATTAGATGTAGATTAGTATGAATAATAGCAAGAGTTTAGAATAACATTGAATACACATTTTTCATCTCAACTCTAAATTCTGGACTTGTATTTGAACTTTCCAGAGCCCCTAACCCTGCCCATACCTCTCCTAGAGTCTCACCTTCATAGTTTTAATAAATAAAATATACAACTTAATAGACTTTGGAATGAATTTTTCCTGAGAGCAGTAGACTTGATTAGATGCCCTTTTGTCGTCTCATCAAATCCTAGACTATAAGCTCAAAGTTTTTATCTCTATATACAGTTTCTAATATTAAAATGAATAGCCTCACATTTATACACCTTCCTAGTTTAGGTCTGTTTTCCTAAGCCAGTTCAGTATCAGAAGAAATAAAAGACATCCTTTCACATCATTTGAAAGGAAGTTACCCCTTTACTTAATACATAACTTTGAACTAATTCAAATCATATTAATTTCTATCATATTAACATAAATTCATTTTTGGTTTTATATTGCTTTAATAATTCATGAAAGCAATTTTGTCAGTTATACAGTGATGGGGCCTGTCCCTCCCTCTTTTTTTTTTTTTTTTCCCAGACGGAGTCTCACTCAGTCGCCCAGGCTGGAGTGCAGTGGCGCGATCTCGGCTCACTGCAAGCTCTGCCTCCCCGGTTCACGCCATTCTCCTGCCTCAGCCTCCCAAGTAGCTGGGACTACAGGCGCCCACCGCCACATCTGGCTAATTTTTTGCATTTTTAGTAGAGACGGGGTTTCACTGTGTTAGCCACGATGGTCTCGATCTCCTGACTTCGTGATCCACCTGCCTTGGCCTCCCAAAGTGCTGGGATTACAGGTGTGAGCCACCGCGCCCAGCCTCCCTCCCTCTTTACCTGGATGGAATAATGCTGTCTGGCTGATGTCTCCATCTCTAGTCTCTCCCTTCCTAAACTATCCTGCACACAGTCATCAGATAAACTCCCCAGAAGTGGTTTGCAAAGACCAGCATTTCCTGGGAAATTACTGAAGATGCAAATTCTTGGTCCCACTCTAGACCAACTGAATCAGTAACCACGAGGGCAGAGTCCGGAACTGAGTTCTAACGCGCCCTCTCAGTGATTGTGATGCAGATCTATCTACAGCACTGCTGCGGTAACACGGTTCCCCATGATGGCTCTTCAGCTGGGCATTCAAAGCCCTAGAAGATCTGGCTCCAATTTCCTACTCTCCCTCCTTGTACTCTACAGGTACTCATGGTATTCCTCCAACACTTTCCTGCGCTTTGCCCTTCTCCCATTTTCCTTTTGCAAGTTTAGAATATTGTCCCCAAGATGTCTGTCCGATGTTACACAATGGCCCTTCAAAGTCCAATTCAAATGGCATTGTTCTAGTAACATCTTCCTTGGTCCAAACTGAAGTCATTTTCCCCTCTTCTTTTTTTTTTTTTTTTTTTTTTTTGAGACGGAGTCTTTGCTCTGTCGCCCAGGCTGGAGTGCAGTGGCACGAACTCGGCTCACTACAAGCTCCGCCTCCCGGGTTTACGCCATTCTCCTGCCTCAGCCTCCCGAGTAGCTGGGACTACAGGCGCCCGCCACCTCGCCCGGCTAGTTTTTTGTATTTTTTAGTAGAGACGGGGTTTCACCGGGTTAGCCAGGATGGTCTCGATCTCCTGACCTCGTGATCCGCCCGTCTCAGCCTCCCAAAGTGCTGGGATTACAGGCTTGAGCCACCGCGCCCAGCCCATTTTCCCCCTTCTATGCTTCAGAAACAATTTATCCCTCCTAGTGCCCACATCCATTTCTTCTTAATGTAGTTATTTTTCATCCCATTTTTTCTGAGCATGAGCTCCTTGAAAGCATGGACTAGGTTTTGCTCATCTGCATTGCACACCATGTTTAAAACTGACACATGGAAATAAAGTAAATTCAAATATTTGCAAAATAAATGAATAGCTGGCCAGCATGGTGGCTCACGCCTGGAATCCCAGCACTTTGGGAGGCTGAGGTGGGCGGATCATAAGGTCAGGAGATGGAGACCATCCTGGCTAACACAGTGAAACCCAAATGTACTAAACCCCAAGTGTACTAAAAATCCAAAAAATTAGCCAGTCGAGGCAGCATGCGCCTGTAGTACCAGCTACTTGGGAAGCTGAGGCAGGAGAATAGCGTGAACCCGGAGAGTGGAGCTTGCAGTGAGCCGAATTGCGCCACTGCACTCCAGGCTGGATGACAGAGCAAGACTCCATCTCAAAAATAAAAAATAAAAATAATAAAAAATAATAATAATAATAATAAATGAATGAATGAATGAATGGCTAGGGGAGTGAGTAGAAGGAAAATGACTATTTTAAAGGAAATGTAGTTTTATTACTTCATAGTCTCTGTAGCACTTTGGCATCCACTTGAGGGTCTTTACACCCACTTTCCTTAAGCCTTCTACATTTGAAAGAATCTGTTTGCAAAAGAGCATCACTGATGAACTTAATAAGGATTAATGACATACACACCTCTATGAACAAAGGATAAGAATCAAGCTTTCATAGCAATGAACATAGTATCTTCTTGTCTCTAAACAGACAGAAATACTATGCAGGTATCCCTTTCTTAGTAACAGGGCTGGGGAGACAGTTATTTCGTAATTAGTGAAGAGTCAGGGGCATTTCTGACATGCTTACTTCGTGTAAACATTTCTAGCTCTACCAATTTACCATGATTTTAAACATCTGTTTTAATATAACAATTCCTGAACTGAAATCCTTAATACCAGTCTACTCTCTTGGTAGCTCAATATTCTTGATAATATTATTTATATAATTCAGCTGATTTTAAATATTTAAATGTTAATTTAATTTCAATTAAGTTACCAAAAAATTCTGGATTAATGATATTCAAATGAATGTAGGTGGTCTATATTTTCTTCTCCTTTAGGCAACAATCTGAAGTTAACTTTAATTCCTTTCATCCTACTAAACCAACTTTTTCAAATCTTTTTTTGTGAAGGACAGACAGTAAATATTTTAGGCTTTGTGGGCCACATATGATCTCTCTTGCATATTTCTCTTTATTTTTTCTTTCAGTCCTTTAAAAATGCAAAAATCATTCTTAACTTAATGGGTTATTTAAAAATAGACTTTACATTAGATTTGATCTACTGACTGCAGATTGAATAGAAGAAGATGGTATGTAAACCCTTATAAAACAAGGTTCATATGGGTGTCAGTCGCTGCTCAGATCTTATTACCATGTGAAATATTTTTCTGGCTATATTTTGTCTATATAATTTAAAAACTGAAAATGCATAGGAGGTAGCTAATGCTAGAGGTGGGCTGAGACCCTATACAAACTTACAGAATTGCAGAATTTTATTGCTGGAAGAAATCTTAGAGATTATCTAATTTGAACCCCTTATTCATTTTACAGATAATATGACTAAAAACTCATAAATGTGATTAACTAACTTACAAATACTGGAGGGATAGCAGGCCTTCAAATGAATCTTTATGTAATTCAGTCAAATAATTTTCATTGAGAATTCTGGAAAATGAAAAAGTTATTTCTAGATTAAAATGCAAAGTACAACTATTCGCCGCATAGCACTATGTCCTGCATGTGGGGGAAAACTGGGTCATGGTCATTTCAAGATGCTGGTATCTGCTCTGCTTTCATTCAAACCTTTTCTTACATTTTCCTTTTTGTGTCCATCTCTCTCCACCATCACAGACAGACAGACACACACACACACACACACACATGTGCAAGCACATACACACAAGCACACTGCTACCCACTCTTCCCACCAAATTGTATATTTCATGCCTCCTCTCTAGATCACAAAATCCCTTTGAGAATCCACCTCTGGGTGGCACCAAGATCAGCAGAACCTCCATTTCCTCCTCTTTCTCTAAACCTTATTATGAAAGCCCCACATGGAACCATGTCGGGGCTGCAAATGAAGCTATTCAGACTTTTTCCCCATCAAAAAAATTTGAGAACTACAATGTGCATAAAGTGCACAGGACATCAATGTTCTTTATATTTAATTTAATTTAATTTCTGAGACAGGGTCTCACTCTGTTCCCAGACTGGTCTCAAACTCCTGGCTCAAGTGATCCTCCTGTCTCTGCCTCCCAAAGTGTTGCGATTGCAGACATGAGCCACCTCACCTGGCCAAATATTCAGTTTAATAATTATAAAGCAGATACCCATGTAAACATTGTTACAAAAGATCATTGCTAGCATCCCAGAAGCCCCAGAGTGCCCCTTTCCAATCATATCCCTCTCTCTAACCCTAATAGGTAACCACTATCCTGACTTTTGCAATAATTTTCTTGCTTTTAAAATGTACGTCTGGTCTGGCGTGGTGGCTCACGCCTGTAATCCCAGCATTCTGGAAAGCCAGGGCACGTGAATCACCTGAGGTCATGAGTTTGAGACCAGCCTGGCCAAGATGGTGAAACCCTGTCTCTACTAAAAATATAAAAATTAGCTGGGCGTGGAGGCAGGCACCTGTAATTCCAGCCACCCAGGAGGCGGCGGCAGGAGAATCCCTTGAACCCGGGAGGTGGAACGTGCAGTGAGCCAAGATCGCGCCATTGCACTCCAGCCCAGGCGACGAGAACAAAATTCCGTCTCAAAAAATAAATAAAGCAATTCTGCCTCAGCTTCCTAAGTAGATGGGATTATAGGCACCCACCACCAGGCCTGGGTAATTTTTGTATTTTTAGTAGAGACAGTGTTTCGTCACATTGGCCAGGCTGGTCTCAAACTCCTGACCTTAGGCGATCCACCTGCCTCGACCTCCCAAGGTGCTGGGATTACAGGCGTGAGCCACCGCACCTAGCATGTGTTTTATTTTTAATTTAGAACTCATACATGACTTGTCTATATACGTTGAACTAATGATGTCACACACAAACTGTTGTGAAAAATGTTACTTCGAATGTAAGCATTTTTTACAAAATCATTCATGTGTCTAAACCAATTCCTTCTATAAATCAGTAAGAAAATGATAAAACAATTCAACAGGAAAATGAACAAAGGACAGAAAATTCAGAGAAGAAACACAAATGTTCAATAAACATATAATATTTAATTAAATGTATGAGTAATCAGAAAAATTCAAATTTGGATGGAATCCCTTTTATTCATGCATAACTTCAACAAAAAGTTGGAGAATACCCAGCGGTGAAAGGTGTGGGGGAAATGAATGCTGTCATATTCTGCTGACAATAAGTTGGCACAACATTTTTGAGGGCAATTAAAATTTTGTATCTACATAGTCTTCACCCCAAAAATTCCATTTCTAGATACCTATTCTACAGGAATACTTGCCCATGTTGACAAAGAAGCATGTAAGGAATTTCATTGCAGCAATGCATGTAACAAGAAAACTAAGCATAATCTAAACATTCATCAATGGGGGAATTATTAAATAAACTACGATGAATCCAGACTATGGATTATGCAGGAGTTTAAATGAATGGGGTGACCGTCTGAGTACTGGGAAGGAAAGAAATCATGAAGTGAAAGAATATCATATCATATAAGTGATACACTTATCATATGATATCATGTAAGTGATACCATGAAGTGAAAGAATCAAGTTGCAAAATGTTACCATTTATGTAAACAAAAAAGATTTTAAAAACCACATGCAAATCTATTTTGCTTTATGTAAATATGAATGCAGGCAAATGGGGAAAAGTCTGGAAGCATGTACACTAAATACAGAGTAGCACTACCTCAGGGATGAGGGAGTAGGGCACAAGGAGGGTTTCTGTTATACCTGTTATTGCATTTTTATACATTAAAAATAGAATCACGGGCTGGGGGTGGTGGCTCATGCCTATAATATAAGCACTTAAGGAGGCCAAGGTGGGAGGATCACTTGAGCCCAGGAGCTCAAGACTAGCCTAAGCAGCATAGGAAGACCCTGTCTCTACAAAAAATACAAAATTAGGTGGGCGTGGTGGCATGCACCTGTGGTCCCAGCTACTTGGGAGGCTGAGGTGGGAGGATCACTTGCACCTGGGAGGTGAAGGCTGCAGTGAGATGTGATTATGCCACTGCACTCCAGCCTGGGGGACAAAGTAAGAAGACCCTGTCTCTGAAAAAAAAAAGAGGAAAAAAAAGAATATAACCATGTACTATCTGTATAATAAAAAATGAATTTAAATTGCCTCTTATTTTAGAGAGCCTACCAAATTTAATTTTAAAATAACCAAAGGATTGCAATCCACAGAGGTTGATTTGGGGTATGGAGGGGAAATATCTTTTCTCAGAGGTACCGACCTCAAAATTCTGGACCGAGAAGGATCTTACAATGCAGTTAGTTTTTTGTCATATTTGGAGAGAATATACTCACAGTTTCTCGGTCCAAATATATGCTTTCCATACATTTCCATCAATGTACGAAATATAGTTTCCTTGGAAATTTCTGTGAAGAAACACAGTTTACATCCTTGAATAGGTAGGAAAAGAATGATGAGGATAAATAAAGGAATCACGGCAACCTTGTTGGGGATATTCAGAAACAGAAAATAACACCTGCTTTCTCATTTCCAGAGCTATCAGCTTCCCAGTTTGCACAATTCATCAAGAAACAATGCGGAGCCACTGGCACAAATGATGAGGCATCTCCTGGAAGCTTAACTTCCTATCTGTCACATCTCTCGGACAAACAGTGCCAGTTAATTACTTTGAATGTAAGTATTTTATCCAAAAGCACTTATGTGCCTAAACAAACTCCTACAAATCAACACAAAAATGGTAAATAATTCAACAGAAAAAATGGGCAAAAGCTTATCACTATCAATAAATAAGTAGAAAGAAACCCTATGCCAGGTAGCACCAAAGCTTTGCCCTCTGTTGAAACATCCTAGGCTTTTTCTTTCCACTCTTATTACAACCGACCTCATTTGGCCCCTTCACACTTTACTCCTACGTTTTGCAAGACTTTTCTATTCTGTCTCCCTGAAATAAGCTTTTCCTTTTGGACACATTGCATATGGATTCTAAAATAATCCTTTGCATGTCTACAGTTGAACATAAAGCAAAAAACAAAATAAAATAAAATAATCCTCCTGTTTTGATCATTTAATCTCTCTTGCTTGGAAACTTTCAATGGCTTTCCATACCTCACTGTGTAACTTTCAAACTCCTATAGCTGATAGTCAAGGTTTTACATAATCGTATCTTCACTGCTCCCTCACCTAATTCTTTGCAGCCAGATTGGTCTACTAAATTCCAACCATACCTGTAGCCATGCCTTTGCCTAGACTGTACTCCCATTTTTTTTCTTTTTAACAAATTATAGCTACTCTTTAAGACCCAAGTAAAGTTTTGGCTTATCCATGTAGCTTTCCCTGATCTAAACACCTCAAGGATCCCAGATTCTGGTAAATTCTAGCACTGATTGTACGCATTATCTTTTAGTCATTAATTATATAAACCTCCCTTTTTATGCCTATTATCTTTCTTCCCTCCTATCATTTTCATGTTGTGGAGACAGTAGCATATTTGGCCCTGGGTTTGACACAAAACGAGTGCTACATATAGAAAGTCAGGGACAACGATGAGTTGTGGACATAACTAAAGGACTGAGTAATCATGTTAACAGCCAACACTCCTACATATGCTAGGCACTGATGAAGTGTTTCATACATTCACTCACCTACATTTCACAACAATCCTATGAAATGGTAGCTAGCATAACTCACAGTTGAAATGTGAGGAAACTGAGTCACAGAGCGGAATAACTTGCTCTGGGTCACCAAGCTAAAAATAGACCTGGGTTCAACCCCAGGCAGCCTGGCTCCGGAATCAACTCTTAACCACTTATAGCCTCATCACTGAGATCGGGAGAGGGACAGGTTGCTGTAAAGAGGGTGAAGCAAAAATGGGAGCAGAGCAGCGGATAAGCAATGATGTGATGGGGCTAAATAAAAATAGATAAGAAAACGAGTAAAAGGCTAGAGTAAAAGACTGGAGAAGGGGCCTAACATTAAAGGAGAATGAGAAGGGAGAGTTGACAAGCAAAGGTGAAGCAGAAAGTCAGTTGTCAGTATGGCTTGGGGAGATAAAGAAAGCCAGGAAGGCCTCCAGGAAAAGGCTGCCACGTCAGGCAGGACACAGAGGACAACTGGGGAAAGGTGATCCTTACAAGACGGTGAAGGTGCCATTGTAGGTGTTGGGCTCTGGCACAGGCACTTGGAGGAGCCTCTGCTTTGGGCTGAGATCAATACACGACAGCGTCTTATCTCCGCAGGTACAGAGTTCACATATGTTGGTGCTTGTGGAGGCCTTCTGTTCCTCGGATGCAGTTAAAGCCTTATTTTGGGCATGACTTTCAGGCTGCACCAGTGAGTCCTGAGTAGGTTCTAGTTCAGTATGTGAATCTCTGACTTCAGTCAGTTTTCGATGCAGAGTCTGAACCTGGTCTGGATGAGGAGCTGTAGTCGTCTCCAGGGCTGTAGAATGTCCAGTCTCTGTAGTGGGCTCTGGAGTTAAGGCAAGCCCCCGGTCTGGAGGCTGAGTTGAGGTCTCCTCTGTGGTTGGAGATGGTTTAACCTCTGTAGTAGGTTCTGTAGTTATAGTAAGCTCCAGGTCCAGAGGTTGAACTGTGACTTGAGTCAGGTGTGAATGCTGAGCCTGACCCTTGTCTGAAGGTGGAAGTGTCACCTCAGGGTGTTCTGGAGGAGAAGCTGTAGTCGTCAGGGCTGTAGAAGGTTCAACCTCCGTAGTGGGCTCTGGAGTGCTAGTAAGCCCCAGGTCCAAAGGTTGAACTGTGGCTTGAGTCAGGTGTGAATGCTGAGTCTGAACCTGGTCTGGATGTGGAAGTGTCACCTTAAGGTGCTTTGCAGGAACTATAGTCTTCTTCAGGGGTGTGGAATATTCAACCTCCATAGTGGGTTCTGGAACGATGGTAAGTCCCAGGTCCAAAGATTGAACTGTGACACTGGGCAATGTTGAATGCTGAGCTTGATCCTGACCTGGTGTTGGGCCTGTCACCTCATCATGAGATAGAGGTTGAGCTGCAACCTCCTTAGACGGCTCTGGAAGCTGAGCTGGTACCATTTGCTGCCTTGAAGGTTCTACCTCCTTAGGGGGCTCTGGAGCCTGAACTGTGGCCTCCTGCTGGGTCAGAGAAGGTTCTGCCTCCATAGGGGGCTCTGGAATCTGAGCTGGAACCTCCTCCTGAGTTAGAGATGGTTCCACCTCCTGAGGGAACTCTGGAGATAAAGATGAGACCATCTGCTGGGTCAGAGAGGGTTCTATCACCATAGGGGGGTCTGAAGACTGAGCAGGGACTGCCTGCTGTACTGGAGAGGATTCTACCTCTTTAGGTCGCTCTAAAAGTTGAGTTGGGGCCTGCTGTAGGACTGGAGATAGCTTGATCATCTCACGTGGCTCTGATGGCTGAACTGGTATCTCCTGTTGCAGTGGAGGACTGATCTCTTCAGTGGAATTCAGAGGAGGACCTGAGGCTTCCTGCTGGGTTGCAGATGGGTCAATCTCCTTAGGGGGCTTTGGTGGCTCAGCTGGGAACTCTTGCTGGACTGGAGAAGGTTCTGCCTCCTTAGGGGAATCTGGAATCTGAGCTGTGGCCTCTTGCTGGACTGGAGATTCAATATTTTCAGGAGAATGCAGAAGTGGGGAAGGGAGATCAGGCTGGGCTAGAGAAAAGTCAGCCTGCTCAGTGGGAACAGAAGGATTGTCCTGCTGGACTGGAGAAGGTTGTACCCGCATAGTGACTGCTGTAGGTCTGGTAAGCCCCATATCTACATCTAGATGTGACATATATAGAGGTGAACCTATTGCTTCATCATTCAGTGAACTTTCAAAGTTTGAGGAGAGCTGAGTTGGAAGCTGAGTTGTGGGCACTTTATGGACTAAAGGAAGTTCATAATTTTCAGGTCTATTTAGCTGCTGAGTTATAATGTCTTGCTGGTCTTTCAAATGTTGAAACTGCTCAGGGGACATTACGGGTTGAGCTGGGGGCCGCTGTTGGCTTAACATTGCAACCTGATTAATGAAATCTGGAGTCATGGTAACCACGTGATCCATAGGATTAACAGTGACATGGTGCAATGTTGGAAGCTGAACTTGATCATGACTTAGAGGGGAAATTGCTACCTCAGGATGCTCTGGAGGTTGAGCTACAACTACATTAGGGAGCTCTGGAGTCTGAGCTGGGGCCTCCTTCTGGGTTAGAGAAGACTCACCCTCCTCAGCGGTCTGTGGATGCTCAGCTGCAGCCTCCTGCTGGGTTGGAGAGGGGTTCTCATTATTAATAGATTCCGGAGATTGAACTGAAGTCTCCTGTTGAATTGCTAAAGGTCCAGCCTCTTCCAGTGACTCTGGAGGCAGAGGTGGGCCCCCGTGCTGGATGGTGGGAGGTTCTACATCATTACCTGGCCCTGAAAGCTGAGCTGTAGCCTCCTGGAGGACTGGAGAAGTTCCCACCTCTGCACTAGGCTCTGTTGCTATGGTGAGCTGCACATCTGGAGGCTTAACAGAGACACTGGGCATATCTGAATGCTGAGTCTGATGGTGACCAGGAGGTGAAACTGTGACTTCATGATGTTCTGGAGGCTGAGCTGGGGTCTCCTGCAGGGCTGGAGAAGATTCAACCTCCCCAGAAGACTCAGAAGGCTGAGCTGGCTGCTCCTGCTCACTGGGGGAAAGTTCAGGCTCCACAGGAGGACCTGGAGGCTCAGTTGGGGGCTCCTGTTGGGTTGCAGAAGGTTCCACCTCCTCTGGAGGCTGACCTGGGGACTCCTGCTGGACTTCAGAAGATTCTGTCTCGTTTTCAGCCTCTGGAGTCATGGGAACCTCCACATCTGCAGGTTTAACTGTAATGCTAGGCAAGTTATAATGAGCTTGATCCTCACCTGGAGGCTGAACTGTCACCTCACGATTCGGTAGAGTTAGACTTTCCATAGAGGATGCTGGAGGCAGAGCTGGGGCCACCTGCTGGGTAGAAGAAGGTTCTTCCTCCTCAGGGAGCTGTGGAAGCTGCCCTGGGGCTTCTTGCTGGAGTAAAGAGGATTGGATGTGTTCAAGGGTCTCTGGATTTTGAGTTTCCGGCTCTAGATGGAATTGAGAAAGTCCAACTCGCTCAGGGGGCCCTGGAGGCTCATCTGAGTTCACCCGGAGTTCTGGAGGCAGGCCGCCGGGATACAGTGTGTCCATACTCGAATATTCATCCTGCAAAGTCTGTTTCTCACGCTGAGGTTTGGATAATCGGTGTGGAATTCCAACAATCTCAGCAAGGCTCCAACGCTCAGCTAGATCTTTCTTCAGGTTCTTGGGCGAAACAATAAATGTGGTTGGTTTTGAAATCTTACTGTCTAGCGGAACAAGTATTTCATCTGCCTGATGACCTGCAGCCCGATCTAGATCTGCAGTTGGAAACTTACTTTTGAGGCGAGGAAGCTGAACTAGGGTCTGATTCTGATCCCCGTCCAGCAGTGGGACCACCTCTGGGAGCCTTTCTTCCGGAGTCAGCTTGTCATTTAAATCCTGGTGTGCAGCGGAGAACTGCTCTGGCCCCAGGGGCAGCTCTTCAGCTGAATCCGTGTCCAGGAATGGAACCAAATTTTCAGTCGATTCCTGGGGCAGGGCTGACATCTGCGAGGAAGCAGAGGGCCCCAGGTAATCAAAGTCCCCCGGGTCTGCCGGGGGAGTGGGCGCATGGGGAGATTCCCATGGGAGATGGGAGGAGCGGGAAGACCGGGGCTCAGGCGGTCCCAGGGGGTTAGAGGTCAGCTGGAGTGGGTCCTTGACCCACTCCAGAGGCTGAGTCTCCTTGACTAGTAGACACAATAGTTGCCATGTGAGGAGGGGCCATGGGCCCCAGAAACGCAGCCAGAACATGACACACGAGTGCTGCGCACTGAGCGGGAGTCATTCTGGCAACCCTAAGATGCTCGTGCCTCTTACAAGCATGTGCCCCGCCCTGTCTTTATGACACCTTTATTTATGCCACCTTTATTAGGCGTGGGTCCAGATCTGCTCCATGTCACCAGGGCAATCTTATGTCACAATCCCGCCCTAACACCCCTTCCCACCCCGCCCGGCTGGAACACCCCTTTCCCTCCCCTTAGGGAGGAAGGATTTGGGCCACAGACCCAGGTGGTCCCAGGACTCCAGCAGCCTGCTGTGGTGTGGTGGGGTGGGGTCATGGGACCTCGCCTTGGGATCTTCAGAAGTGCTAGTCCAGTTGTGGCAGCCTGAACTCTTCCGCCTCCAAGGTGAAATCCAAGCATACTCTTCCTTTCAGGGACAGCAACTGAGCTGCAAAATGGGCGCCAGTTAGGGTGGCAGGCACGACGCACATTACAGTCATTTATTCCAAAATGTTGCCGTTTTCGCTAAACTGTTGCATGTTTGATAATGAATTCACCACCCTACTAGGTAGGGGCTGCCAGGGAATAAGCGAGGACTCCACATTTTCTGTAGGAGGGGTGTGGGGGGTGGACAATTCAGTCTGGGAAAGAAGGCTTTAATCCGAGTGAAGAGCCCTTTGCACTAGCAGGGAGGAGGCTGAACTGTCATCCTGCCTTGACTCAACACAGCCATTACCCTAGAAGTTACAGCACCACCCTTCAGAGATCTACCCTGTGTGCACACATGGAGAAGAGGCTTAGGCTGTTAAAGTCAACATGTTAAATAATTTCCTGAAATGCGACTGTAATTAGAACACAGCTGACTTCCCCCACAGCCATTCTTACCTATTACTGTCTGGCACAATTATCAGCATGTAAACTCCAAGAAGGTGCTTCATCTTATTCCAGTACCTAGCAGAGGCACAGGGTGCACAGTGATGGTTTTAAACTTGAAGGGGGGCTGTGCACAGTGGCTCACATCCATAATGCCAGAACTTTGGGAGGCCGAGGTGGGCAGATCACTGAGGTCAGAAGTTCCAGACCAGCCTGATCAACATGCTGAAATCCCGTCTCTACTAATAGCTGGGCGTGGTGGTGCATGCCTGTAATCCCAGCTACTCGGGAGGTTGAAGCAGGAGAATCACTTGAACCTGGGAGGCAGAGGTTGCAGTGAGCCTAGATTGCAACATTGCACTTCAGCCTGGGCAATGAGAAACCTCCGTCTCAATAAAATAAAATAAAATAAAACTGAAGGGATTCCAAGATTCACCTCATTTAGGAATGGATCTATTGTTATAATCAGATTTCTGAAATCAGTGCTGACTTCCTCTCACAATTCACAGGAACCTAGACTTCTTAAAGCTTGAAGTTTACTGGATGCGTTTTATTTAAATTGAGTTAAAATAATTATTTTACAGGGAAGAACTTCAAAACACGTTGCAACTTTGGGGTGAAAGTTAAATAAAATACTCTAGCCCCAAAATAAGTTCCCACTGAAATGAAACTTTTGCTCCTTTTTTAAAAAAAAATTCCATAAATAGTAAATAATGACTGTTTTCTTTTGAGATTAATTTAGAAACTTAATCCCTATTTAAGAGCTTTCATATGCAGTCATGCGTTGCTTGCCGCGTGAGGAGCTTGAGAAAGGTGTCATTAGGTGATTTCACCATTGTGCTAACATCATGGCGTATACTTCTACAAACCTAGGTGGTGTAACCCACAGCACACCTAGGCTATGTGGTACGGCCTACGACTCCTAGGCTACAAACCTGTACTGTATGTTACTGTACTGAATATTAAAGGCAACTGTCACAGAATGGCAGGTATTTGTGTATGTAAACATGGAAAAGGTATAGTTAAAATACTGTATAAAAGATAAAAATGGGGCCCAGGCACAGTGGCTCATGCCTGTAATCCCAGCACTTTGGGATGCGGAGGTGGGTGGATCACCTGAGGTCAGGAGTTCGAGACCAGCCTGGCCAACATGGCAAAAACCAGTCTCTACTAAAAATATAAAAATTAGCTGAGTATGGTGGCGCATGCCTATAATGCATCCCGCTACTCGGGAGGCTGAGGTAGGAGAATCACTTGAACCCAGGAGGCAGAAGTTACAGTGAGCTGAGATCACACCATCGCACTCCAGCCTGGGCAACAGAGTGAGACTCCATCTCAACAACAACAACAACAAAAAGATAAAAATGGTATGCCTGTATAGGGATAGCTCCATTATACTCCTATGCAACCACCATCATATATGTGGTCTACTGTTGACCAAAACTTCATTTTGCAGCACATGATTGTAAATGATTGACAGAAAGATCTTCAGCAAAATAGTCTGCCCAAGGTATATGGAAGATATTGAGATCCAAGTAATAAGTCATATTTGAAAGGCATTACAGTTTTCGAAAGCTGTAGCACAATCAGTCTTAAGGCCACTTACATTCTCCCCACATCTCTGGGATCCTGTTTGAAGGGAGTTCTAAAAAGGCCTGTGTTCAAGCAGCCCAGCTTCCCTTACTCCTGGGGCCGGGGGAGACTAACCCCTCTCCTGTGTCCACAGCTGTAGTAACACAGTCCTCAGTTCTGTCTCCAAACTCCAAATAAGGGGAAAGAGCCAAAGGTCAAGACTTTAGGAAAAGCCCCAGAAATACCCTGCACTCAAAAAGCAGTTTCGGAGTTTCACATTTTCCTGAGAATGAAGCAAATTATCCTCCAAATTCTGCTGCTTATTTTGAATTATGGTTATACTGCATATGTTATCTGACCCTTGAGGTTTTTTTTGTTTTTCTGAGATGGGAGTTTCGCTCTTGTTTCCCAGGCTGGAGTGCAATGGAGCGATCTTGGCTCACCACAACCTCCACCTCCCAGGTTCAACCGATTCTCCTGCCTCAGCCTCCCAAGTAGCGGGATGCATGCACCACCGTTTCCCCATGTTGGTCAGGCTGGTCTTGAGCTCCCAACCTCAGGTGATCCGCCCGCCTTGGCCTCCCAAAGCACTGGCATTACGTTTGAGCCGCTGCGCCCGGCCCTGTTACCTTTGAGTTTTTATCTCCACATACTTGAATTAAACCGTGTAGTTCTTCTTCCCATCCGACATCTACAATCTCTTCACTGGGTCTATACTCCACAGCTATTTTACCACTTTCTGAAATAAAGTTAGCAAGGATCAATTCAGAATGTTTTTCATTCTAAAACTTCCTGCATATAATGGTAGCAGCCCACAATGAAACATTATTTTGGTTTCTAAAAGCAGAAAATAAGAGCACTTTCCTGGAAGTTCCCTCATTATACCCTTGGATTTTTTCTTTTTTTCTTTTTTTTTTTTTTTTTTGGAGACAGGGTCTCACTCTGCACCCAGGCTGGAATGCAGTGACACTATCAGAGCTCACTGCAGCCTGGAATTCCCGCGCTCAAGTGATCTTCCTGCCTCAGCCTCCAGAGTAACAGGGACTACTCCCCTGTGCCCAGCTAATTCTCTTTTTTAGAGACATGGTCCCACTTTGTTGCCCAGGCTGATCTCAAACTCCTGGCTTGAACTGATCCTTCTGTCTTGGTCTCCCAAAGTGCTGAGATTTCAGGTGTCAGTCACCACGTCTGGTCTCACAGCTCAGTTTTTAACATATGTATGAAATATCAACTGTGTTTGGGTCAAAGGACTTTATGATCTTACAGATGGGAACTAAGGAATAATAACATAGGAAATAAAAAATGTGGAAACAAAAATGTTGAATCACAATATGACTAAATGGAAAGGCATCAGGTGTGGGGTCGAAGTAAGTTCAAATCCAAAATAGAGACCATGGGGCTAGTAGACACTTCACATTAGAAGCACAGCTAGGTGTCTACTCACTGAGAACCGGAATTCCACCAGATACAATGAACAAAGCTTCAGAGTGAAGACATTTGAATATTTTTTTTGGCAGAAAATGACCCACATGCTCTATAGACAATAAACTTCCTTTAAGGCAAACTAGAGCTATAATGCTTTTGGTCTAAGAAGTTTTGAGTGTGTGCAAGGGATACCTCTGCACACCAGGGAGAGGGAGACAACCTACACATTTGGCTTCGTTATTAAAGGTCCTCCCTCCCTATAACTGGATGGGTTATGTCCCCTAAGATCCAGATGAGTAAAAATTCATACACATTCGATGAAATTCCAGAAGTTACCTTCAAACTCTGCTACTCATTGAATGCCATGAAGATATTGGGGGGGGAAAAAAAAAAACAAAAAAACCTTTCTGCTCAACAAGGGATTGATATTATCACGTTTGAGAGAACTTCAGAATCTCAGGCCTGAACCCAGGGCTGCTAAATTAGGATCTGCAGTTTCTCACAATCTTCAGGTGATTTATACAGTCATTAAAGTTTGAAAAGCTGCCTTGAAACAGTCCTTCCTAAAACTGAAGTGGAGGAGAAGCAAAAATCATCGGTAAATTGTTCAAAGTAATCTCAAATGCAACCCAAATTTACAGAATCCCAGGTGAAGCTCAGTAATCTGTATTTTTATCCTTCTCCCCAAATAATTCTGATATGCAGGCAAGTTTGAAAACCACTCCTTTAAAGAAAATGGATACTCTCCTTACAAAGTAGAAAGTAGGGTTTTGGAAACTCATGCAAGGGAAGCAAAAAGATGCCTCAGGAGGCAATAATTACAACAGGATTGATGCAAATGGAAGCCGAAGCTTAACCAAAGACATTAATATATGCCTACAAAAGAAAATGCTAACGAAGTCAAGTGGTCTGCATGAATTCTGAAGACAAATGGAGAAGCAAAGAACAAAATTTGTCAATGAATTTCCAGCACAGTCTAGGTTAAGGGAGTGACTTTCTTGACTGAATGACACAGACTCTGGACCACCTGATCGGTTATTACCTTAATGGAGGAATTATATTACAATGTACAGGTACTTTAATTAGAATGACCTGGCAGTTACTGAGGCAAAATTCTCTGCTCCTTTGTATTCTGCAACACAAGAAGGATCTATATGGATGTTCTCTTCTCTGCTGTTTGGATGAACTGGTCAACGGCACTCATTATGCCTTGGGTTTTAAATCTGCATCGTGGTCATACTCTGTTAATTAATTTCTCATATTTTTAATAAAAAGTTTGCCTGTATATTTTAGACAGAAATTACCTTACTTTGCTGAAATTCTAAGAAATCCTAGACAGTTTTCAAGGCCGGGCTCAAATGTCACCTCTACTACCCTTTGCTGTGCCTCCTGGCACTGTGCTTCTGATACTCTGTATGGTCCTCCACGACAGCGCGAGCACGATTATATTACCGGCAATTACTGATGCCCCCCTGGCTCATTTGTTGACTCCTTTAGAGCACAGATCATGTTTTATTTATTGTAGCAACTAAAACAATATTTGTTCAACCAATGACACCCATAAACAAAACTACCTGCCGAGGACAGAGATGCAGAGGTAAAGTCATGCCAAGATTAAATCTCAGAAACCACCGTAGATTTTTCAGAGTTGACCAATACATTTATTGTATTAATTATAAAAAAAAAAAAATCATAGTGTTTTCAGACTTCTAGACTTCAAAAGACAACTCTCTATACAATGTGTGTTTCTAGAAGGAAAAAGTGTAACATTGTCCCCTTATTTCTAATTGGTATCTGAGAAAAAGAGGCCTCACTCAGTATTGGTATAGGGAAGGGGGAAGTTCATTTCCAGCAGAATTTAATACTCCAGAACTAATAAAATCTAATTATTTAATCTGCTATTACATATCTATAAACCATGAATGGCATATCAAGAATAAATAATCTGTGATGCATTTAAAGCTTTTAAAAATGATGAAACTTATTTGTCAAATGTAACAAGGATTCACCTTCTGATGTAGAATAGTGTCCCAGTCTAGTATTAACGTTATTAATGAACAAGGCTATGTTCTTTGAGTACATTCCCTTTGCCCCCAATCCCTATCTTCTGTGTCAGTAATAATATAAAAATCACCAGCTGGCTTTTATAGGTGCTTTCTTTTTTTTGAGACCAAGTCTCACTCTGTCGCCCAGGCTGGAGTGCAGTGGCGCAATCTTGGCTCACTGCAACCTCCACCTCCCAGGTTCAAGCCACTCGCCTGCCTCACTCCCAAGTAGCTGGGATTACAGGAGCCCACCACCACCACAGCTGGCTAATTTTTATATTTTTAGTAGAGATGTAGTCTCACCATGTTAGCCAGGCTGGTCTCAAATTCCTGACCTCAAGTGATCCATCCGCCTAGGCCTCCCAAAGTGCTGGGATTACAGGCGTGAGCCACCATGCCTGGCCTATACAGTGCTTTCTATTTGCCAGACATTGTGCTAAGCACTTTAAAGCGCATTATCTCATTTTATCCTCAGATCGGCTCCATAAAATAACTACCATTATTACCTCTACATGTATATAGATATACGTGTGTGTGTGTATATATATACACATATATATATCTACATACATTGAAAGTCTCACCAGTGTTTTCACTTTTGCTTTCAACCACTATACATATTTTAAAGAGTAAGAAGAGAAACAACCATTTGTGTTTTAAAATTTTCCCAGATACCATTTCTGCTGCTCTTTCTTTATCTCTGAAGTTCTAGTATTACCACTGGTATAATTTTCCTTTGGCCTAAAGACCTTCTTATACATTTATTTTAGAGTAGAACTTCTGACAACACATTCTCTTAGATTTTCTTCATCTGAAATGTCTTTTTTCTTTTTCTTTTTGCCTTAATTGTTGAAGGGTATTTTTGCTGGATATAGAATTCTGGATGGACATTTCTCTTAGTACTTTAAAGATGTTCTGCAATTACTTGAATCGCTGAAAGGCTTAAAGTTGGGGACCGGTTCTATCACATACATGTTTTACAGAAAGGTTCATTACTTTTATATCTTCATTGTGGTCCATAGCCTTTATCATCACTAAATCTTTGTCTCATTTATGAGTTTTTAAATTTTGCTTTGAACCTAAACTTTTGTAACTCCTTTTTATTTCCTACAATGTGGAGTTTATCGGGGACAACAAAGGCAGTTGGAAATACATAACTGGAGTTTCGAAGAGAGGTCTAGGTAGGAAAATGGATCTAGAAGTCATTGATATTTTGGTGGTAACTGAGTCAACTGATAATTAGGGGAAAGTTGGGGAAACTAAATGCTGAGGACTATCACATGTAAGAGGGATGTTTGAAGGAGGAATAACTGGTCAAGGAAATTGGGTCATGAGTGGCAACAGGAAATTTAAGAAGGATGTAGTGGCCAGAGGTATCATACATGCATTGTATATGTATGTAGATATATCTTTCAATGTATGTAGATATATGTCTACATACATATACAATGTATGCATGTAGATATACATTGAAAGTATAGATACATATCTATATGTCATTGAAAGTGTATATGGATATATACACACACACATATATATACAATTATAAGGGAGGGGGTTACAATAAACAAACCTAAATGGTTGTAATACTTTTACGTTGTATTTAGAGGTAAAATGCTAACTCTAAGTAGGTAGGTTAGGTATATATTTTGTAATTCCTACAGCAAAAACATAGCACGGATATGACCAAAAGCCATTTAATAAAACATAACACTAAAAAATATTCATTTAATCCAAAAGTAGGCAGAAAAAAGAAACAGAAGAAACCCCCCAAAAAAGAGATAATCAGAAAACAAATAATAAAATAGGAAACCTAAATCCAGTCATTATCAATCATATTAAATGTAAATGGTCCAAAACACATTAATTAAAAGACGCTGTCAGATTACATTTAAAAGAAAAATTAAAAAAACAAGAAACCATTTGAAAATATAATGATATGGCCAGGTATGGTGGCTCATGCTTATAATCCCAGCATTTTGGGAGGCTGAGGTAGACAGGTGGCTTGAGCCCAGGAACTGAAGACCAACCTGGGCAACATGGCAAATCCCCATCTCTATTTTTACAAATTAAAAAGTAAATGAATATCATGATATATAGATTAAAAGCAAAAGGGTAGAGAAAAATATGTCATTCTAACACTAGTCAAAAACAGTATTATATTACTAATATAAAACGCTAATTTTATATTAGTATTAAATGATGGTTTTTTGTTTGTTTGTTTTTTGTTTTTCTAAGATGGAGTCTTGCTCTGTTACCCAGGCTAGAGTGCAGTGGCACAAACTCGGCTCACTGCAACCTCTGCCTCCCGGCTTCAAGCAATTCTCCTGCCTCAGCCTCCCAAGTAGTTGGCATTACAGGTGCTCACCACCATGCCTGGCTAATTTTTGTATTTTTAGTAGGGACAGTGTTTCACCATCTTAGCCAGGATAGTCTCGAACTCCTGACCTCAGGTGATTCACCCGCCTCGGCCTCCCAAAGTGCTGGGATTACAGGCGTGAGGCACAGCACCCGGCCTGTATTTATGTATGTATGTATGTATTTAGAGATGGAGTCTTGCTCTGCTTCCCAGGCTGGGGTACAGTGGTATGATCTCGGCTCACTGCAATATCCACCTCCTGGATTCAAGTGATTCTCTTGCCTCAACCTTCTGAGTAGCTGGGACTACAGACATATGCCACCGTGCCAGGCTGTTTTTCTATTTTTAGAAGAGATAGGGTTTCACCATGTTGGCCAGTCTGGTCTCAAACTCCTGACCTCAGGTGATCCACCCGCCTTGGCCTCCCAAAGTGCTGGGATTACAGGCGTGAGTCACCATGCCTGGCCAAATAATGGTTTTTAATATAATGATTACTGCCAGAAATAAAGGTTATTTCAGAGTGATAAAGGTGTCAAATAATCAAGAGGACAAACCTGTAAATGTTTCTGCATCTAGTAACAGGGCCTCAAAATACAGGATATGTAAACAGACAGAATTTCAAGGAGAAAGAGAACAAACCCATAACAATCGTTGTAGACTTCAACACTCCTTTATCAGTCATCACTAGAACACGCAGACAGGAAATCAGCAAGGATACAGAAGACTTTAACACAATCAACCAACTTGACCTAATTATTATTTATGAAACACTTTACCTAACAGCAGCGTCTTTCCTATTACAAACTGAACATTTACCTAAACAAACCATGTTTCAGGCCATATACAAACCTCTAATTTTTTTTTTAAATTCATCATACCAAGTATGTTCTCTAACCATAATGGAATTAAATTAGAAACCAACAACGAAGACGTCTGGGAAATCCCTAAATGTTTGAAAATTAAACAGTATGTTTTAAAACAAATCATGGATCAAAGAGTAAGTCATAATAGAAATTTTATAATATTGTGACCCAAATGAAAATGAAAATAAAACACATATCACAAATTCTAAGATATGTTTTTAAAAGTGCACAAAGGGGCTGGGAGCTGTGGCTCATGCCTGTAATCCCAGCACTTTGGGAGGCCAAGGCAGGTGAATCATCTGAGGTCAGGAGTTCCAGACCAGCCTGGACAACATGGTGAAACCCCACCTCTACTAAAAACCCAAAATTAGCTAGGTGTGGTGGTGGGCACCTGTAATCCCAGCTACTCGGGAGGCTGAGGCAGAAGAATCATTTCAACCCAGTAGGTGGAGGTTGCAGTGAGCCAAGATCGTGCCACCGCACTCCAGCCTGGGCAACAGAGCAAGATTTTGTCTCAAAAAAAAAAAAAAAAAAGCATAAAGGAGCACAACGGTTTAGCCTGGAATCCCAGCAGTTTGGGAGGCCACGGCAGGAGGATTGCTTGAGCCCAAAAGTTCAAGCCCACCCTGGGCAATACAGTGAGACCTCGTCTCTATTTAAAAATAAAGAAAGAAAAATCAAAGAAAATGAGGTATATATGCACAATAGGATATTATTCAGCCATTAAAAAAGGGAATCCAGGCCGGGCGTGGTGGCTCACATCTGTAATCCCAGCACTTTGGGAGGCTAGGCAGGTGGATCACGAGGTCAGGGGTTCAAGAACTGACTGGCTAACACGATGAAACCCCGTCTCTACTAAAAATACAAAAACTAGCCAGGCATGATGGTAGGCGCCTGTAGTCCCAGCTACTTGGGAGGCTGAGGCAGGAGAATCGCTTGAACCCGGGAGGCGGAGGCTGCACCGAGCCGAGATTGTGCCACTGCACTACAGCCTAGGTGACAGAGCAAGACTTCGTCTCAAAAAAAAAAAAAAAAAAAAAAAAAGTGAAAACCTTCATCTATAAAGCTTGAGGTTTGGAAAATAAAACCTGGAGGACATTATGTTAAGTGAAGTAGGCCAAGGACAGATAGACAAGTATCACATATTCTCATTCATGTATGAGAGATTAAGAAGTTGATGTCATGGAGATAGGCAGTAGAATGATGGTTACCAGGGGCTGGGAAGCAGTTAGGGATGAAGACAAGTTGATTCATGGGCATAAAAACTCAGTCAGATGGAATAAGTTTTAGCTTTTGTTTGCACAGTAGGGTGACTACAGTCAACAATAACTTAGTGCATATTTTAAAATAGCTAGAACACTTGTTATGCTTCCAATACAAAAAAAAGGATAAACATCTGAGATGATGGATAGCCTAATTAACCTGATTTGATCATTACACATTGTATGAATCTATCAAAATATTACATGTACCCTTATAAATATGTACACTCTACCTTAAGGAAACAGTGAAAAAAGAAGGTGTGGAACAACAGCGACCACAACAAAATCAAAGAGGAAAATCTTTGTGAACTTGGGTTAGTTAGGCCTGGAATCAGCAAACCATGGCCAATCCACTACCTGTTTTTGTAATAATCAAAAGAATAACAATATAACTGATAATTTGAAAATTATGTGAAATTCAAACTGCAGTGTTCAAAAAGTTTTATTGGAACAGCTGACTGCTTTCATTGCTACAATGGCAGAGTTGCAACAGGGACAGCAAGCCTGAAATATTTACTATCTGACCTTTTACAGAAAAAGTCTGGCAAGGTCTGGGTCAGGCAGAGTTGTCAGATGAACACGAAATGTGTAAGAAAAAAATGTGGTAAATCAGACTTCACTAAAATTTAAAACTTATGCTCTGGGAAAAAGACACTGCTAAGACAATGAAACACAAGGCACAGATGGGGAGAAAATATATGAACATCACACAGCCTAACAAAACACTTATATCCAAAATATATAAAGAACTCTTACTAGCCAATAATAAGAAAATGGCCAGGCATGGTGGTTAATGCCTGTGATCCCAGCACTTTGGGAGGCCAAGGCAGGCAGATTGCTTGAGCTCAGGAGTTCAAGACCAGCCTGGGCAACATAGCAAAACCCCATCTCCGTTAAAAATACAAAAATTAACCAGACATGGTGGCATGCACCTGTGGTCCCGACTACTTGGGAGGCTGAGGTGGGAGGATTACCTTGAGCCCAGGGGTCGGGGGGAATGATAGGCTGCAGCAAGCCAAGATCATGCCACTGCACTCCAGCGTGGGTGAAAGAGCGAGACTCTGTCTAAAAATATATATACACATATATATATATAAAAGTAGAATAACAATAAAGAAAGCAACCCAATTAAACATCTT
The DNA here is from genome assembly GCF_047675955.1 of Chlorocebus sabaeus. Lineage (NCBI taxonomy): Eukaryota > Metazoa > Chordata > Mammalia > Primates > Cercopithecidae > Chlorocebus > Chlorocebus sabaeus. The sequence continues at coordinate 66,135,101 of NC_132919.1, forward strand.
AAAGATTCTGGTATCTTGGCCAGGCAGGGCAGCTCATGCCTGTAATCTCAGCACTTTTGGAGGCCGAGGCAGGCGGCTCGCTTAAGCCCAGGAGTTCGAAATCAGTCTGGGCAACATATCAAAACCCCATCTCTATTAAAAAAAAAACAAAAAAAACAAAAACTAGCCAGGTGTGGATGTGCGCACTTGCAATCCCGGCTACTTGGGAGGCTGAGAGGTGGGAGGATGGCTTGAGCCCAGAAGGTGGAGGCTGCAGTGAGTGGTGACTGTGCCACTGTTCTCCAGCCTGGGCAACAGAGCAAGACTCTATCTCAGAAAAAGAAAAAAAAAAAAAGATTTCAGTATTTTTCCATAAACAATAATATACAGAAGGCAAATAAAAAGATGCACATAAAAAGAGACTCAGAACCATCAGTCATTAGGGACAAGCAAATTAAAAGCAGAAGGAGCTACCACCATATACTTATTAAGGTGGCTAAAAATAAAACAACAAAAACTGACGATGTCAAGTGCCAGGGAGGACACAGGGCAACTAGAACTCTTCACACATTTGCAGGTAAGAATGCAAAATGGTACAGCTACTTTGGAAGACAGTTTTGGCAGTTTCTTATAAACATACGACCCAGAAATCATACTCCTAGGTATTTACTCAAAAGAAACGAGTATTGTGTTCATACAAAAAACATTATGGAAATGTTTAGGGCAGCTTTATTCATAGCTCCCAAAAACTAGAAATAACTGAAATATTCAACTATGGAGCAGATAAATGCACTGTGATACACTCATGTAAGGGACTGCTACTCAGCAATAAAGAAACTACTGACACAACAACACAGATGAATCACAAATACATTATGCACTGTACATGCATAAACTATTTTATTAAAAAATTAAGATACCTTTTTAATAGTCAAACAGGCCGGGCGTGGTGGCTCACGCCTGTAATCCCAGCACTTTGGGAGGCCGAGGCCGGCGGATTACCTGAGGTCAGGAGTTCAAGATCAGCCTGGCCAACATGGTGAAACCCTGTCTCTACCAAAAACATTAAAAGTGAGCCAGGCGCAGTGGCAGGCGCCTGTAATCCCAGCCACTCAGGAGACTGAGACAGAAGAATCACTTGAACCCGGGAGGCAGAGGTTGTGGTGAGCTGAGATCGCGCCATTGCGCTCCACCATGGGCAACAAGAGCGAAACTCCATCTCAAAAATAAATAAATGAATAAATAAATAAAAGTCCAACAGTACATGAAAAAATAATGTGATCAAGAGAGGTTCGCTGCAAGAATGTAAGGGTGAATCAATATAAGATCTACTAATATGATTCTATGAATATCCACTACTGTAATTAATATGTAGCAAGCAGGAGAAAAACTATATGATCATCTTAAAAGATGCTAAGGTGGCATTTGACAAAATATAATAGCCATATCTGATTAAAAAAAAAAAAAACTTACAAAAGCAATTGAAACAGGCGAATACACTCAAATATTAAAGGCCTCAAACCAACAGCTAACCATTACATATCTGCATCAGCTCCGCTGAACCGGGATGGCACTAGATGCCTATCATTATAACTAACACGTGATACTGTGGTGGAGGTGGTGGTAGGGAAAGCAATGTTTTTCCCTCTTTTTTTTTTTTTATTACCCAGGTTCCCATCAACGGTAGAGGCAATGTAATTTGAAGAGAAGAAGGAGATATAATAAGAATATCAGATGTGTATATGATTCATGTTTGCAGATGATACAACTTTATTCCTAGATAAAGTTATTCCAATCAAAGCAAAAGCTACAAGAAACAAATAGAAAAAAAATAGGTGGCTGAATTCAAAATTAAGTTTAAATTAATGAGTTTTCAACTAGAAGCCCCCTAGGAGAACAGGTATTTTTATAGACAAATTAAAGATAAAATGAGATTTCATGGCACAGGTGAAAATATTTAGCAAATAAATCATACTTCGCCCAATTTTGTAAAAAGTATGTACATACACATGTGCCGGGTGCAGTGGCTCACGCCTGTAATCCCAACACTTTGGGAGGCTGAGGCTGGCGGACTGCCTGAGCTCAGGAGTTTGACATCGCCTGAGCAACATGGTGAAACCCCATCTCTTCTAAAAAATACAAAAAATTAGCTGGGCGTGGCAGCGAGCACCTGTAGTCCCAGCTACTCGGGAGGCTGAGGCAGGAGAATCGCTTGAACCTGCGAGGTGGAGGTTGCAGTGAGCCGAGATCACGCCACTGGGTGGCCTGGGTAACAGAGTGAGACTCCTGCTCAAAAGAAAGAAAGAAAAAAAAAAGGATGCATGTACACATGTTCACCTAAAGATGGTTACCTAATGAGAGGAACCAAAATATTAATGTTCTGGGTTTTCTGAATTTTCTACATTACTTTCCTGATAAAGAGAAAAAGCAAAAATAAAATTTAAAGATTTTACTAGATTTCCAGAAGCATTATTTATGAAAGTCAAAGCTTTTTTCCTAAACTAATTATCAAAATCACAGACTAATGAATAAATGAATGTCAAGAGCTCAAAAATGGGGTGAAAAATCTAAGGCCAGCCACAGCCTGTTTTTGTAAATAAAGTTTTATTAGAACACAGCCACACTCATTTGTCTACTTATTGTCTATGGCTGCTTTCATCCTACAAGGGCAGAGCTGAGCAGCTGTGACAGAGCCAGGTGGCCTGCAAAACCTAAAACATTTACTAATTGGTACCCTAAGAACAAGTCTGCCAATCCCCTGACCATTAGATAATCTAGTCCATCCTACACTGTACAGGTGAGTAAACTGAGGTCCACAGAAGAATGGCTTCTCTATGGTCCAAACTCAAGTTAAGTAAGAAGCAATGAAGACTCCATTTCCATGGTACTTTCTACCACTTGGCCAGGAAATTCTCAGAACAGACATCCTGCTGTTTGGGAGGTAAACCTCAGAGTCTCCTATCACATCGCATGTGAGTGTATTTGCCAATAAATTCATGAGAAGAGGACTTTGGGCCTAGTAACTATCCAACACCTGCTAAAGGTCTGAGTAAACCTTAGTAGATTCTAGAAAAAGTAACTTTAAAAACCACATAGGCCAGGCGCAGTGGCTCACGCCTGTAATCCCAGCACTTTGGGAGGCCCAGGCGGGCGGACTGCCTGAGGTTAGGAGTTTGAGACCAGTCTGGCCAACATGATGAAACCCTGTCTCTACCAAAAATACAAAAAAATAAGCCGGGCATGGTGGCATGCGCCTGTAATCTAAGCTACTCGGGAGGCTGAGGCAGGAGAACTGCTTGAACCAGGGAGGTGGAGGTTGCAGGAGCCCAGATCACACCACTGTATTCCAGCCTGGGTGACAGAGTGAGATTCCATCTCAAAAAAACAAAAACAAAAACAAAAAAACACGTAAGCACAGACTAGGGAAGGTTTAAAAACAAACAGATGCTGAGAGTATAATCTGGTTCAGTCTTCTAAATGGCACAGACTGTAACCCAACAATCCAGTCCCACTCCTAGGAACCTACCCTACAGAAACACCAGCTTAAGTGACTAAAGATACTTCTCTAGCACATTTAGGACAGCGCTGTCTGTAAAAGCAAAAAGGGCCTGAATTCTAGGCAAATAAATATTATCAGCAAATGCAGTTATGTGTTAATAAAGAAGGGGGCACTTCATGTCTTTACCTTACAGAGGGTCCTAACCTTCTGAGCATGTAAATTTGTGACCCTTGCCATAAACAATCTCCACTGTTAGGTTTCTTCTGAGACAGAGAAGATTCACAACTCATGCCATTAAGGCAGTTAAGGACAACCAGCATACCTGGAAGAAGGTAATCTTCCCAGTTTACAGAGGATCAGAGATCCAATGCATTTCACCTGGATAATTCAGACTCAAAAGTTCAAATATGTATCTGAAATTACAGTAAAGTCACTTTAAAACTTTTTATTCTTTGCACAGCACTTTGAAAGCACAGTACAGTCAAAAGGTGGAGACATGAGTAATTTACTGAATGAGACTTTCAGAAGTGTGTGAAATAATTTTGATGTCTACAGAAACAGGGAAAAGTGCACTTTCTTTCTATCTACTTGTTCTCTTGATTACTGTAAGAAGAGTGTTGAAGTCTACAATATTGTTAAGGATGTGTCTGGTTCTCCTTGGAGTTCTACGAGTCCTCATGTATTTTGAGGCTTTGTTATTAAGTTCATAAACCTTTAGGAAGGATTGTTTTAGGATGGGCTAAGGTGTTATTCACTGTTTTAAGTGTTGGACCACTTCTTGGTCCAAGGACAAGAGAAATTCCACACAGATTAATATATGCATTTCTGAAATACTTTTTAACTTCCATAAATAAAATATACACACAGACCTCAAAAGAGGCACTATGAACATTCTGAAATCGAGCAAGAAGCCGTATTTCTAGTAAAGCATATAAACTGCACCTACTGAATGTTGCCATTTGGTATGAATCACATGGCCATGCCGTTTCCCAAGTGTGTGAATTACAGAACATATCCATGAGTAGAGAGGAGTCCAAGCATAACTTTCTTAGCAAATCTCAGGGGGTTCCATAGATAAATAATTTGACCAGTGACTCCTGAGAAAGAGATTTTATATAGGAGAATCCAGACACACTAGGACATACTAACATCTCACAATTCAGTTTGCATATCAACATTTACATTTTTATAACACTGAAATTCTCTGAGTTATCAAATTTAATTTCTCAACCAAAAGTCTCTGAATCCTAATCCTTCCTTCCCTTCTGGCCTATATATATGACTCTTAGCTTAATTTTACCAGGACTGTGGCAGATTTTCTAATCATGTGTTAACTGACTGCCTCTTCACCCTACCACAAAGAACAACAAATAATGGAAAGTCATCTCACACATGACCCCAAATCTTATTGCAGAAATGCGATACCATCACATACACAAATAACGCGGGGCCCAGAGTCTCCACAAAGGAGGACCTCACTCAGCCAGATCGCTGGGGCTACCCAAGCTGTGCAGGATTTAGGGCAAATACAAGGCTAGGAAAAAAAGAGATGTTAGGTAAATTCTCACTGGTCTAACAGAGGCAGACTGCCTACAATGAGTCCAGGGGAACTTTCTGCAATGATAGGAAATGCCCCAAATGCTCTACATTTGTGTGGTGCAATACACGTGAATACAGAGCACTTGAAATGAACATATAATAGCTGGTGCCACTGGAGAAACTGAAGTTTTCATTTTACTTAATTTTTTTTTTTTAAGAGATGGGTTCTCATTCTGTCACCCAGGTTAGTGTGTGGTGGCATAGTCCATAGATGACTACAGCCTCAAACTCCTGGCCTCAAGCAATCCTCCCACCTCAGCCTCCCAAATAGGTAGGACTACAGGCACGCCATCCTATGCCCAACTATTTTAATTCTTTTGTGAAGACAGGGTTTTTACAAAACCCTGTTGCTCAGGCTGGTCTTGAACTGCTGCCTCAAGTGACTTCCCACCTCAGCCTCCCAAAGTATTGAGACTTACAGGTGTGAGCCACCACGCCTGGCCTACTTAGTTTCAATTAATTTAACTCTCCACATTTGTCTAGTAGCTACCATACTGGACAGTACAGAGGGTGAAAACAATCCACAGGCTTTGACTCAACATTCAGTTCCACAATTACCTGTGCTGCCTACTGCATTCAAGAGATTTAACCAGGCACTACAGAGACTGACTGGGACATTCCCTGCCCAAAGTAGGGTGTAATGAAGGAAGGGCCAGATCATTAACAGGCCATTTCAGTTCCACGTCTTAACAGACAAAGATATAGATAAAGGGGTTAAGTAATCAAGAGGATAAAACAATCCTTCCTAAAGGTGTATGGACTTTAGGAAGAAGCCTCAAAATACATGAATACAGAGCCTCAAAATACATGAAGATTGCGAGAACTTCAAGGAGAAACAGACAAATCCTTCACAATAGCTGTCGACTTCAACACTTCTCTCAGTGATCAACAGAACAAGTAGAAAGACAGATCTTAATAACACTATCAACAAACTTGACCTAATTGATATTCATGCAATACTCCACCTAACAAAAGCAGAATACAAAATTCTTTTCAAGTACATATGGAACATTCACTTAGAGTGACAAAATTTTGGGGTGCAAAACAAACTTCTAAAAATGTTTTACAAAATTAAAGTCATACAAAGTATGCTCTCTGAACAAAATGAAATGAAATTAGAAATCAGTAACAGGAAGATACCTAAAAAATCCCCAAATATTTGGAAACTAAAATAATTAATGCACATGGTCCTGGAGGTTAAGGGGGTGGGAACCAAAGGAACTCAGCCCCACCTAGGGGTACAGGGAATGGTGATCAGAGATGGCACGCTGGAGAAAGTGATGGATGGGTGACTAGGAGTTAGGTGTGTGGGAACTACAAAGAAATCAATATTACTACATCAAGTTGAGATGAAAAGAAGAAATAAGGAGTGAATAAGGAAAAAAGAAATAAGGGAGATGTAAAAAGTAAAGTAGAGGTTCCTCTTCAAAGATTTTCCTCCCTGTCTAATTAGGAATAAATAGTAACTTCTCTTACAAGCAAAATTTATTCGAAGACCTGTGCTAACATTCTTAAATATCTGCTAGCCGTAATAAAAAAATCAATGTGCTTTATGTTCTTAGCTCCCACAATGTAGCCTAAGTATTTGCCCTGGCATGCTTATAGTGGTCCAAGCAAGCATTAGGTCATAGCCTGTTCCATTTTATTTTATTTATCTTATCTTATTTTATTTATTTTTTTGAGATGGAATTTCGCTCTTGTTGCTCAGGCTGGAGTGCAATGGCATGATCTTGGCTCACCACAACCTCCGCCGCCCAGGTTCAAGTGATTCTCCTGCCTCAGTCCCCTGAGGAGCTGGGATTACAGGCACGTACCACTATGCCCAGCTAATTTTGTATTTTTAGTAGAGATGAGGTTTCTCCATGCTAGTCAGGCTGGTCTCAAACTCCCAACCTCAGGTGATCTGCTCAACTCGGCCTCCCAAAGTGGGGGGATTACAAGCATGAGCTACCACACCTCGCCTCCTCTTCCTTATTTAAAAGTGTTTTTACCTTTCTCAACATTCCATAAGTTACTTCTTCCTTTGTTCCCCTCTACCTTTGCCTCTTTTAAAAGTTCTAAGTTACTAGCCAATAGGGACAAATACAGAATGTGAGGTCCCGTTCCAGTCAAAGGAAACCAGACAGAGCAGTAGGGTAGACGCTTCAGTTTATAAATGACCCTGTCTTCTTTGTTCGGTGTACTCTCATGGCAAAACTGCTGGCGAGTGTACCCTTTCTGCAGGAAGTAATAATGGCCTTACTAAATAAATTACATTTATGTTCAAGTGCTATTTCTTTACAGCACTGGGGAGCAAGCATTTCTAACAGGAGATTTAGAAGTCAGTTCATCCATGACTCCTTTTCTCCACTCACCACATCCCAGCCTAACCAATCTATCATTAAGGATTCATTCTAACTCCTGAATTATTTTCTGCCAGGCGCGGTAGCTCACACCTGTAATCCCAGCACTTTGGGAGGCCAAAGTGGGTGGATCACTTGAGGTCAGAAGTTCAAGACCAGCCTGGCCAACACGGTGAAATCCCCTTCTACTAAAATTACAAAAATTAGCCAGGCGTGGTGGCACACACCTGTAGTCCCAGCTACTCAGGAGGCTGAGGCAGGAGAATCGCTTGAACCCAGGAGGCAGAGGTTGCAGTGAGCCATGGTCATGCCACTGTACTCCAGTCTGGGTGACAGAGTGAGACTTTGTGTCAAAAAAAAAAAAAAAAGAAATTAAAATTTAATTTGCAATAATTCAGCAAATAATCGTAGTTATCTACCTAAGAGAAATGAAAACATACGTATAGATAAATGTACACGAATGTGCTCAGCAGCATTATTCATAATAGCCAAAAAGTGGAAACAGTTAAAGTGTCCATGAACTTACGAAATGGATAAGCAAACCATGGTCTCTGGGCACAGAGGTGTGTGCCTGTAACCCTAGCTACTCTGGAGGCTGGAAGGCTGAGGCAGGAAGCCTGGGCCCAGGAGTTTCAGGTTAGCCTGGGCAACATTGCAAGACCCTGCCTCCATTTAAAAAAAAAAGAGTGGTATAGCCATACAATGAAGTGTTATTCAAATATAGTACTGATACATGCTAAGATATGCATAAACCTTGAATACATTAGGCTAAATGACAGAAGCCATACATTGTATTATTCCACTTAATAAGTAATGTCCGTAAGAGACAAATCAACAGAGAATGAAAGTAGATTAGTGGTTGCCAGGGGGTGAGCAGGAGGGAGGTGAAGAACAGGGAGTGACTGCTATAGGTATGGACTTCTTTTGCAGGGGCATAAAAACATGCTGGATTAGGTAGTGTTAATGGTTGCACAACTCTGTCAATATACTAAAAAAAACCTAAATTATATACTTTACAAGGGTTACATTTTACAGTATGTAAATTATATCTCCATAAAGCTGTTACCTTTTAAAAACTGAATTTTCATAAATATTGCTTGAAAATCATTCTGCAATTTAAAAGATGTTCAGTAAATGTTAACTATTATTCTCACTGTTTTTAAAATGTGACAATCACAAAATAATATTTGAAAATAACTATCTAGAAAAACATAAAAATTTTAGATATATGCCAGCAGACAAAACAATTAAAACATTATATTTAATTACATGCATTTTAATTCTTTCCATATGGTCACTTTCGATCTTTTAAAGTGCATTTCAATGTATAAATTTTTTTTTTTAAGTTAAGAAACATGCTGCCTCCTGATGCTTACGTTAAAGAACCAAAAGCAGAAAAAAATTAGAGGCCGGGCGCGGTGGCTCCTGCCTATAATCCCAGCACTTCGGGAAGCCGAGGCAGGTGGATCACGAGGTCAGGAGTTCAAGACCAGCCTGGCCAATACGGTAAAACCCTGTCTCTATTAAAAAGTACAAAAATTAGCTGGGTTTAGTGGTAGACACTTGTAGTTCCAGCCACTCAGAGGGCTGAGGCAGGGGAATCGCTTGAACCTGGGAGGCGGAGGTTGCAGTGAGCCGAGATTGTGTCACTGCACTCCAGCCTGGGTGACAGAGTGAGACTCCGTCTCAAAAGAAAAAAAAAAATTAGAATAATTAGTGTCAGTGTTAAGCTAGTGCTGAGATCATAGCCACTGTCAACAGGCACTCAAAGAGAAGGAAGAACAAGGTGCGCAACAGGACTCAGGGAAGATCTCCCAGGAAGCGGGATTCGAGCCTGGCTAAGGAGCAGGAAGGGAAAAGGGCATCAGCTAGGATTTGCTCCTGCCTTACCCAGATTACCACCTGCCCACCATGACTACCACTCTCTCACCCCCATGTCTCCACCATTACGGGTCTTTAGTCAAAGGGAAGACACGGGGTCTTGAGGACTGAGGAAAGGAGGACCTAACAGAAGAGACCAGAGCTCCTGGTCTTAACATGCCCAGTCCTTTTATATGCATGTTTCAATACAAACTTCCAAACACGCCCATGCGTGAGCAGAATAGAAAAGCGTGAACCGTATGCAAGACTATTTATTACTGCATAACTAGGACACGCCTCTCTACTACTCACAAATCATGTTGCCTAACTTTTTCAAAACGCTTTTGGCTCTCATTTTAATTCCCATGTTTAACCTCTTGAGGTACTGATACCTGAAAACAGATGTCATTAATTTCCCTTATAATCTTGACCTCCCTATTGTTCCTGAAAGTACTATCATTCTTAGGGAGGCATAGGTGATGCATTCCTCTCTCTACACTCTATGTGTCAAGGCCTGAAGAACTCTAAAGTACCTCCTGGACTGATCTTCCATTCAGGACTACAAAACCCACCAGCTATCTCGTCCTTGTCAATCCATCCTGCAGAACAGAAGCTATGCTAAACTTCGTGGCATCCCTCTGAAACCACACCTCACTCTTTCAAGATCTTCCGATCATCCCATACCCAAAATTAAAGATTTGAAATAGATTTGAAAGACAGAGAGAGTTTCAGGCCACTTCCCTAGTAATTCTCTCAGTTTGGGAGAAAGGCCACACCAGTGGTTCAACAGCATCTCTGTGATTTGATGTGGTTCCGTTTCATGTTTGTGCATGGTGCTGCTGGGAATACAGCATATCTCCTCGGGGGGTTCAGGAGGGAAAAGGTCTGAGGATCACAATCTAGCCCAATCCTTATTCTACAGATGAGAGGGAAAGCACAGTTGCTATAGCCTGATCCTCTAGGTACTGCCCAACACAGCATACAAGGGAGCTTTGGTTTATTTCCTATTCACACTCTCAGGCTCTTGTTAAACCGAGTTACTTGAGACTGCCCACACTTTACAACAAGTGCCTGCTACTCCTCCTGCTCCCTCCCCCTCCCTCCTTCAATCTGCCTGTCCTTACCCTCCACATGCCCATCCAGGAAGCCTATGCCCACACCAATCCCCTTAAACAGGGTACATAATCTCTCCCTCCTTTAAATGCCCACTGCACTTTGTACCACACCTGTAGCAATCAGAAATTATACTGAAAAGATATTAAGTTGACACTGGTGGGAATAATATTGTCAAACCAGTGATAAATTCTGTTTGAGGTAAATCTATGGTTCCCTCATGGCATCTCTGCCACTGATCTCCACTGTCACAATCCTTAGAGGACATAAATCACTAACTCTCTCAGGATAACACCAGGACTTTTGTTTTATGAAGTCATCAGAGGTTCCAAGTTTTAAAATTCCAGGTAAGTATTCTCAGAAGTCTCACACAAGACTTGAGACTGAAACACAACATTCTGTTTTAAATACAATTTCTTAAAATTAGCAAATGCTTAATTTCAAAGTGCTGTCAGAACTTCACCAAATGCCTATTGAAAACACTTCCTACACAATCCTTCTCATTATATTGGCAATGTCATAAAACCTATAGGCTGAAATAATTCTAAATTTAAAAAGTCAAAACAAATTAATCAAAGCATTATTCAGCCACATGCCTTCAGCTTAAGCAACCCTAGGTGATTTCAATTTTACACTAAACAGTTGTCATCCTTACATTCTTCCCATAAAAGGAAAACAATCTTCAATAAATAAACTTTGTATGACTTTAGTAATATCAACTAAAGTCACTGCATTAAGTTATATTAGCCACAAAATACTGAGTTATTTCTTATACTAGGAGTGGGTGATTTCTTAGGAATGTCAAATGTCAGTAACTAAGCCAACGCTGTAAACTATAAAAATTAATCAAATTACTCTAAATTACCAATAAAGTAAATTCCTCTTTCAGCCTTTGCAGTACAACAGGATTCAAATTCATCATACTTCTTTATGTGTTATTCATATATCTTAAACCATTCTTCCATCTACACATTTACCTGACAGCCCTCCACCCAGGAAGTACAGACTATAAAACCATTGAAACTAGTACTGAGCCTAAACAACTCACTGTCACGCGTTGTTACTCATTCGAGGCAAGTGGGCATGTTCTAAAAGTTTAGAACTCAAAACATCACTCACATCTGGTGGGGTAGGGGGCAAGAGAAGGGAACTTAGAGGGCAGGTCAATAGGTGTATCAGTCCACCATGGCACACGTATACCTATGCAACAAACCTGAACGCTCTGCACATGTACCCCATTTTGTTTTTAGAAGAAATAAGGAAAAAAAAGTCACATCCATTTTACCATAATCTTAAGAAACAATGTGCTGCAAAAGGTAAAACATCCAAATTAACATCACAGAAAATAAAGGAAAATGCCTGGCAAGCAATATGAAACAGCAACTCAAAAACAAAGTAACTCTTGCAATGAAAAACATTCACTGGGCTGGGCGAGGTGGCTCACGCCTGTAATCCTAGCACGAGGAGGGCGGATTGCCTGAGTTCAGGAGTTCGAGAACAGCCTGGGCAACACGGTGAAACCCCATCCCTACTAAAACACAAAAAATTAGCTGGGCGTGGCCACGGTGTGCGCCTGTAGTCCCAGCAACTCGGGAGGCTGAGGCAGGAGAATTGCTTGAACTTGGGAGGCGAAGATTGCAGACAGCCAAGATCGTGCGTGCCACTGTACTCCAACCTGGACAACAGAGCGAGACTCCGTCTCAAATAAATAAATAAATAAATAATAAAAATAAAAACATTCACTGATCAAATTGTCCATTAAAACCCAATTAGAAAAGAACAACAACAAAAAAAAACAAAAACCAATTAGAACAATTTTTAGTTTCCTAAATCCAAAATATTTAGGGGTTATGACACCCGCTGTAGAATTATCAAAACTTCATCTATTACAAGTTCTCATCTACTAACAATAATTTATCCAACCAACCTTTGATGAGCAGCGGCTATGCGCGAAACACTGTTACAGGAGCTGCAGGGGAATAGGCTCAATGCTGTCTCTACAGAGTTAATCATTTCATATACGGATAGGACAAGTAGACACACAGTAGGCTACAAGTGTCATTGAAAAAAACAAAATAGGGCCGGGCGCGGTGGCTCAAGCCTGTAATCCCAGCACTTTGGGAGGCCGAGACGGGCGGATCACGAGGTCAGGAGATCGAGACCATCCTGGCTAACACGGTGAAACCCCGTCTCTACTACAAAATACAAAAAACTAGCCGGGTGAGGTGGCGGGCGCCTGTAGTCCCAGCTGCTCGGGAGGCTGAGGCAGGAGAATGGCATAAACCCGGGAGGCGGAGCTTGCAGTGAGCTGAGATCTGGCCACTGCACTCCAGCCTGGGCGACAGAGCGAGACTCGTCTCAAAAAAAAAAAAAAAAAAAAAAAAAAAAAAAAAAAAAAGTCAGGCCGGGCATGGTGGCTGACGCCTGCAATCCCAGCACTTTGCGAGGCTGAGGCGGACGGATCACCTGATGCCAGGAGTTCGAGACCTCGCAGCGTGACTAACATGCAGAAACCCCGTCTCTACTAAAAATACAAAATTAGGTGTGATGGTGCATGCCTGTAATCCCAGCTACTTGGGAGGCTGAGGCAGGAGAACTGCTTGAATTTGGGAGGCGGAGGCTGCAGTGAGCCGAGATTGTACCATTGCACTCCAGCCAGGGCACTAAGAGCAAAACTCCTTCTCCAAAAAAGAAAAACAAAATGTCACAAAAGTATCAAAAGTAAACACATTTTTTTAAAGGACACCTAGCTACAAATTGTAATTTAAGTCAGCTTATGCACAATCATCAATCCTAAATATTATTTGCTAGGCCTTCAAATAGGACTTACTGCCCTGCCAAAATGTCTCAGCTCTAACCAGAAAAAACTTCTCCAACGGGTGTATGCAATCCAGTCTCCATGTTTCAATTACCGGCTCTGGGTACAAAGACCAACATGTGATTTCTTAAGGTAAAAGTTATTACTATAAAAGATGTACTAGGCCGGGCGCGGTGGCTCACGCCTGTAGTCCCAGCACTTTGGGAGGCCAAGGTGGGTGGATCACGAGGTCAGGAGTTCAAGACCAGCCTGGCCAACATGGTGAAACACCATCTCTACTAAAAATACAAACATTAGCCAGGCGCGCTGGTGGGTACCTGTAATCCCAGCTGCTATGGAGGCTGAGGCAGGAGAATCTCTTGAGCCCGGGAGGTGGAGCTTGCAGTCAGCCAAGATTGCGCCATTGCACTCCAGCCTAGGCGACAGAGCAAGACTCTGTCTCAAACAAACAAACAAAAAAAAGATGCATTAAAAATTAGGTTGGGAAGAATTTACATGTATTCCCTTCTACATATAAGACATAAATATCGGACACTTGATTCATTCCCTTCATTCTCTAGCCAGCCTCCCAGGGCAAGTCTGGCAATGATTCTGACTATTGGGCAAAAGAAATTACTTTTTCAGTTTATGTTAGGACAATCTACATGGGTTTACATTTGGCTTAATATAATACTACCCTACTTCTCCAATAAGTATTTAAGCATTTATTTAAAAAAACAGAAACTTTGCAATTTAACCACTTCTACTACCCTAGTTTCTCTGAGAAAGACATGACACAACTCACTTCAAGGAAAAAAGCGTACTTTTTCATCACAAGTATTTCCTCATAAACTTTATTTTTTAAATGTTTTTAAAAACAGATTCTAATTAATCTAGATTTGCAAAATTATAAAGGAAAGTCTTGCCGGTTGTTGTTTCGGTTAATTTCACAATTTAGTAAACTGCAACCACGTATTTAATACAAAGTAGACTTTGCGGTGGGGGCAGGGGGCGGGGGTGTTTAACAAAATGCACCAGCCTAGAGAAATGTTTCTGTGTGAAAACATAAGAGGGGTTACCATGGAGAAATTCACTACGGATTTCAGGAGGGCTTTTTCCTCAGAAATAAGAGTGAAAAGAAAAAGTCGCTGTGTAAGAAATCTGATACTGACGCTGTGTGACAGAAGTTGGTCCAAAAGTTCATCTTCGGCAATTATGTCTAGATGATCAACTACACATCATCTGCAACAGGTGACACGAAACTGCACTCCCTAAGCAAGGCAAAGCGATCAAATGAGTTAAGACGCGCGTTCCTGCGGTCTTATACTTTTATTTTTGATTTAACCAAAACAATTTTGAATCGGATGAATTACCAAATTTGGTTGGGTCTTGTTTGGCTTTCTGCTTTGCTTTTTAATCAGCCATTTACCAGCAGCTGTTGCACGGGCCCATTAGCACTCGAATAATAAAAACACACAGTACCAGATAAGGTTCCCCTACTAACCCAAATGATCCGTTTCCTTAACACAATTTAAAAACCACAGCTAGGGGTGTGAAAACAGGCGTGTTTTTGTGTGTTTGTATGCCACAATCTGTCCAAATCCTTAACTCCCTTTTAAGGAACAGATATATAATAAAAATCCGAAAGGAACCACATTAGAAATGCAAAGAGGTTTGCAAAACCAGAGGCTTCTTTCATTCCGGAAAACCACACCAAAACAAGGGGAGAAAAATGAATGCAAAGGATATGTGTTTGCCAAAGTTTCAATCCTGCCCGGTGGAGACACTGCACACGGCACAAATTCTGAGGAGGAAAAAAGAGGGGGTTGGCAGGGGGGCGGGGGGGGGCAGCGAGAGAGTGCGGCCTGCAAACTGCAACAATGCAATCTCCACTTTGAACAATGCGCTTCTTTCCCCTCGCATTTCCCCCTCTGCTTAGGGGTCGGCGGGGTTGGCGGGAGATCGGAGCAGGATGCACACCACATAAGTGAGCAAGCGGGGAGGGCGGAGAAGGGCAGAGGAGGTGAGGAAGGAGTCTGCAGCAACTGAGCTGCGTGGGTACCTGGAGTGCTGCTGTAGGTACTACAGCTCCTGAAGCTGCTTTCCGTGTAGTATCTGGCGTCCTCACCGTCGTCTTCCAGCTCCTCCCGATAATCGGAGTCATCGTCGTGCACCACTTTGCACGTGCTGCCCCTGCCTCCTCGCCCCCGCCCCTCGCCCGCCCGGGTCGCTGGTGCTAGCGCCGGGGCCCGGCGGCGGCGACTTCCGCCGGCTACTGCTGCCCAGCCTGGGCGAGCTCAGCCGCGTCTTGGGCACCACCTCAGCTTGGCGGCTGCCCACCTGCCCCGGCTGCTACCGTGTAGCGGCGAGCGGAGCCTCCGGATGGGTCCGGACGTGGGCGGCGGCGGCGGCGGGGCCGGGGCGCAGCGCTGCGCAGCGGGAGCCGCGGGATGCTTGGTCGGCCTGCCCCACCGGCCCCTCTTGTTGGAGCCTGAGGCGGGGGAAGAAGGGAAAGTGGACGGGGAGTGCCTGGCGCAGTGGGGACGGTGGGGAGCGCCGGGGCCGGGTGGGGAGGCCCTAGGGGCCGGGCGGGAGGGGCCCGGCCGGCGGAAGCGGGTGGAGGGAGAAGGCTCAACCGAATTGCTGGGGCCCCACTCCGGATCGCCTTCAACCGCCATCTTACTTCTTCCCGCTACTGGAGGGCCGTCACGCGAGCTGCGCCGCCGACGAGCCTGCGAAGGGGCGAGGTGGCGCGGCGGCCGCTAGGGAGAGCGCGGGAACATTGAGTCGAGAGCGGAGAGCCCGGGGCGCCGGCGCGGCTGGACTCCGAGCGCGGGTGGCGCGGCTGAGAGAGACCCGCAGCTCGCTATACGCCCGGCGTCTAAGGCTTTCGGAGACCACAGTCTCCGCGGACCCCTGGCTGGAGCCCAAAGCTAGCCGGACTTCCTTCCCGCGGCTCCGCTTCCGCGGCTCCGACAGGAAGGCAGGAGAGCCCCCAAATATCATTCCGCCCCGCCCAGCCCCCTAGGGAAACAGCTAGAGAAAGAAAAAAAAAGTCGCGGATGGGGGCGGCCCGAGCGACCTAAGGGACGGGGCAGCGCCAGCGACCGAGGGAAATTAGTCGGGGTCGGGGGACAGGGAGACAAGCCCCCAGAATTTAGGAAACTGCGAGGCTTGGAGCTGGAGTCCTGAAATTGACTCCGATGACAACTGTTCCGGATCTGTGCCGGGAGCCACGCTCCCGGATGCCCCGCCCGGAGGGAGGGGGGCCCTAAAACCTGTTGCGCGGAATCCCCACTCCGAAAGCCTCAGTAAACTCCAGAAGGCAGCTGCTGCATGTTCCAATCTCCCGCCACCTTCCCAGTGTCCCAGCTAGGACCCCGACCACCTAAGCAAGAACTTATCTCTCTTTTGCAGTGGAAAAGAGGGAATCCTGCCCGAAACCTACTTCACGGTGTTATAGGTTTGTATTATCGGGAAATAACCTTTATTTATTTACTTGAGAAGTCACTAGGTTTGAGTTTAGCCCAGGGTACATATCATGATGACATTTCAGGCACCCTCAAACCTTATCACAGGGACTCAACTCTGAGTGGTTGAAGTCAGCTGTTCAGATAAGAGAAAGATTTTATAAACTTTAATATTTATTGAGATAAGTGACAACCAAAAAGTAATTAAAAAATAGTTGGCCGGACGCAATAGCTCACGTCTGCAATGCTAGCCCTTTGAGAGGCCAAGGCTGGACGATAGCTTGAGGTCAGGAGTTCGAGACCAGCCTGGGCAAGACAACAGGACCTCGTCTCTAGAAAAAAAATTGAAAAATTAGCCGGGCATGGTGGTGCGCACCTGTGGTCCCAGCTACGCGAGAGGGTGAGGGGGGAGGATCACTTGAGCCTGGGAGGTGGATGTTGCACTGAGCCGTGATTGCACCGCTGCACTCCAGTCTGAGTGACAGAGCACTCACAAATTTTAAAAAAAGAAAGAAAAATACCTAACAGGATTCTGTACGTCAAATGGCTTATTTCAATCTTATTAGGAAAATGGAACACATACATGAAATGAAAATTAAAATACAAGTACTAATTGCCAAATAAATGCATTCAATACAATTTGGTTGAGCTCTAAGGGTGACAAATGTGTATATGGCTGCAGGGACTAGGTAGGTAATGTAAGTCAATGAAGTAGACAAGGTGAAGACCTAGGCCAATGGAAATGCCATGTTTTGTTTGAAGAGGATGGCCAGGTGCGGTGGCTCAGGCCTGAAATCCCCACACTTTAGGAAGCCAGATGGGCGGATCGCTTGAGCCCAGAATTTCGAGATAAGCCTGGCCAACATAGTGAAAACCCGTCTCTACTAAAAACACAAAAATTAGCCGGGCGCTAATTTTTATTAGCATGCGCCCATAGTCCTAGCTACTCAGGAGGCTGAGGCAGGAGAATCGCTTGAACCTGGGAGGCAGAGCTTGTGGTGAACCAAGCGAGACTCCGTCACCCAGCAAAGAGAAAAGTTAAACAAAACAAAACAGACCAAAAAAGCCCCAACTTTTCTTTGAATGGATTAGCAGGTATTTGATGTTTTGCTACTTTATGCTTTAATGAATTTATCTTTCTGTGGCTTCAAGAAGAAAAATGTTAAGTCAGTGAATACTGTATAGGTTGAGCATCCCTTATCTAAAATGCTTTGGATCAGAAGTGTTTTGGGCTTTGGAATATTTGCATTATACTTACCAGTTGATCATTCCTAATCTGAAAATCTGAAATGCTGTAATGAGCATTTCCTTTGAACAGCATGTTGGCACTCAAAAACTTTTGAATCTTGGAGCATTTTGGATTTCAGGTTTTCAGAATAAGGGTACTCCACCAGTATCCTTTTGTTTATCTATGATTTAATATAGCCCTTCTTTCTCAGAATTACTGAGTGACTCATTCCTGTAATGCTACTAAATTTTTATTCATTTTTTATCTTAATAATAATATTTAGGCCGGGCGCGGTGGCTCAAGCCTGTAATCCCAGCACTTTGGGAGGCCGAGACAGGTGGATCACGAGGTCAGGAGATCAAGACCATCCTGGCAAACACGGTGAAACCCCGTCTCTACTAAAAAAATACAAAAAACTAACCGGGGCGAGGTGGCGGGCGCCTGTAGTCCCAGCTACTCGGGAGGCTGAGGCAGGAGAATGGCGTGAACCCAGGAGGCAGAGCTTGCAGTGAGCTGGGATCATGCCACTGCACTCCAGCCTGGGCGACAGAGCGAGACTCCGTCCCAAAAATAAATAATAATAATAATAATATTTAACATTTATTGATCACTAATGTGCCCAGGCACTATGGTAGATGCCTTATCATTATACCTTTAAGTCCTATAGTGGCCTGCAGGCAGGTTTTTGTTATATCCTCATTTTACAAGTGAGGTAAATAAAATGTCTTAGAGGCTCAGAGAGCTTGTGTTTTGTCCATGTCCACATATCTTATAAGCAAATGAGCCTATTTAAAGCCAGATCTCCCCTAAAGCCCAGTTCTTTCAGTTCCCTCAGTTTGCCATTGAGGAAACAAGAAAATCAGACTCACTCTCATCAATTGCCTCACACATACTCTTGAATTCCTTTTGAGTGGGAACAGACATACCATTATATGTGTTCCTCTACATCTAGTCCTAGACATTAATTTACCTGCTTCTTTTAAGTTAGTGACCATCTCTGTTGAAGTCTTTAACTCCATTAAAAGTGAATGGAACCTTAGGAGGGTTTTAGGCAGGAGAGAAAGCTCCTCTCCAGTTTGAGCTTCAGTTGTCCAGAAGTAAAGAAGAGGGATGAGGTATTATTTGAGACAACTCCTTCAAGAACCAGAATTTAGCAAAGCATTTACACCATTTTGATGAAAATATTTCTAAACTATATTATAAAATTAGCCAGGTATGGCGGCACATGTCTGTAGTCCTAGTTACTTGGGAGGCTGAGGCGGGAGAATTGCTTGAGCCTAGGAGTCTGAGTATGCTGTGAGCCATGATAGTGCCACTGCACTCTAACCTGGGTGACAAAGTGAGACCCTGTCTCTAAAATAAATTTATTCTAAAATAATTCTAGGCCGAGTGCGGTGGCTCATGCCTGTAATCCCAGCACTTTAGGAGGCCGAGGTGGGTGGATCACAAGGTCAAGAGATCAAGAACATGTTGGCCAACATGGTGAAAGTCCATCTGAACTAAAAATACAAAAATTAGCTAGGCATGGTGGCACATGCCTGTAGTCCCAGCTACTCTGGAGGCTGAGGCAGGAGAATCACTTGAACCTGGGAGGCGGAGGTTGCAGTGAGCCGGGATTGCGCCTCTGCTCTCCAGCCTGGGCGACAAGAGTGAAACTCTGTCTCAATAAATAAATAAAATAAAATAATTCTAAATACATTCTGCTCACCATATTGTTACACTGATGATCTTAAAGTTGATTGAGAAGTAGCTGAAACTGGCTTCCACAGAGTACTCTCACGTGGTTCTGAATTTTGAGGTCATCTTTCTTTGTGTCATGTTTTTTAGATGTCCTTTCTCAGAGTCAGTCTAGTTTGAGTAAGACCTGCAGGGATCTCTTGTGAGCACATATATTGAGTTTTAGTGCATAAGCTTTGTTTTAACTTTTCACTGGGTAGATGAAACTCAGGTAAGTGGCATTATGTCTAATATATAAAATATTTCCCCCCATTTTTAAACAGAGAAGAAGATACAGAAAATGAAAAGAAAATGTGGTACTACAGCACAAAGGTCCAGCTTGCAGAATTAATTGACTGTCTAGAGAAAGATTATTGGGAAGCAGAACTCTGCAGAATTCTGGAAGAAATGCGTGAAGAAATCCACCGACACATGGACATAACCGAAGCCCTGACCGATAAGGCTCGGGGCAGTAACAAATCCTTTCTGGCGGCAGCTAATGGTGAGAGGGGCATTTTCTCATTTTATTTTTGTTAAGTCTGAGCTAAACTGTTGGTATGAAATCAGTTGGTTTGAAATCAGTTGGTATGAAATGCAAACTTTGAAAACAGATTAAAATTTTCTTTCTTTCTTTTTTTTTTTTTTTTTTTGACAGAGTCCCGCTCTGTCACCCAGGCTAGAGTGCAGTGGCGCAATCTCGGCTCACTGCAACCTCCGCCTCCCGGGTTCATGCCATTCTCCTGCCTCAGCTTCCCATGTAGCTGGGACTACAGGCGCCCGCCACCATGTCCGGCTAAATTTTTGTATTTTTAGTAGAGACGGGGTTTCACTGTGTTAGCCAGGATGGTCTCGACCTCCTGACCTCGTGATCCGCCCGCCTTGGCCTCCCTTTTTTGGTTAAGGTACAACGTCAACCTGGTACTAGAGGAGGAAGGATTCACAAGAGTTGAAAACTGATGGGGAAGAGAAGGGAAAACTAACATTTTTGAGTGCCTACTGTGGCCAGGTGCTCAACTAGGTGTTTTACAATTCTTTAACCCTCTCAACAACTTTTTAAGGAGTATATTGGCAATGAATTCAACACTCAGAAGAATTCCCCATTAAAACACCAGTCCACCACCGTTACCTTTATTTGCTCTCTCTGGTAACCAAAATCTTGGCTTTGATAGTCAGTTTGGGACCACCCAGTCCAGGTAAATACCCAAAATAATGTCTAATGGTGTTCTTTGACTTGGAGTTATATGAGATGAAAACAATGGAAACTACTGAGGTTCTGATAATAGCCAAGAATAATTTGTAACATAACAGGAATTTCAGAATCGTAGTCTGTCCTCATGACTTTGACTTGATGTTAACCTCTCAAACAAAATACTTCATTTCTAACGTATAGCTCTCTGGTTTTTATACACATGCATGTCTACTTTAGGTGAGTTTAATTCTATTTCTGAGAGTTAAATTTTTCTTCTGCATTTTTCCTCAATATTTTATGAAAAAAATTAAATGTACAGAAAGGTTTAAAGAATTATACAGTTACCAGCCTGACCAACATGGCAAAACCCCATCTGTACTAAAAATACAAAAATTAGCCAGGCCTGGTGGCACACACCTGTAATCCCAGTTACTCAGGAAGCTGAGGCAGGAGAATTGCTTTAACCTGGGAGGTGGAGGTTGCAGTGAGCTGAGATTGCGCCCCTGCACTCCAGCCTGGGCAACAGAGGCAGAGTTTGTCTCAAAATAATAATAATAATAATAATTATACAGTAAATACTCATATATTCATTATCTAGATCTGTACTTTACTATATATTTATAGCTAAATATACAGCTTACTATATTTGCTTTATCCTATGCCTGTATGGTAATTAAGTTTTATAATGCTTTATTTTGCTTGTTTGAAGGAAGTTTATTTTTAGAAGAAATTTTTCTAAGTAGAGATGGTTTCTAAAACCTGTTAGGTTCATTCTTTGTTTAGTTTTGAAATATTCATGCAAAGTGTAGAATATACATGTTTATAGAATATGCATATTTAGTATAGATCAGATACAACATAATTTTCTTTCATCCTTTAATGTTTTTCCCTCTGCTGAACACTGGGTCTATTTTTGTTGTTTTGTTGTTGTTGCTGTTGGTTGTTTTGTTGTTGTTTTTTGAGACAGAGTCTCACTGTATCACCCAGGCTGGAGTGCAAGTGGCATGATCTCAGCTCCCTGCAACCTCAGTCTCCTGGGTTTAAGCAATTCTCATGTCTCAGCCTCCCAAGTAGCTGGGATTACAGGTGTGCACTACCACGCCCGGCTAATTTTTGTATTTTTGGTAGAGATGGGGTTTCACCATGTTGGCCAGGCTGGTCTCAAACTTCTAGCCTCAAGTGATTCACCTGCCTCGGCCTTGTGAAGTGCTGGGATTCCAGGCCTGAGCCATTGTGCCTGGCCCTATTTTTGGTCTGTTTTCCTTATGGCTATGACTGTCATAGGCTTTTGGACCTAAAACCAGTATGAATGTGTGTATGTATACACACATTTACATACACACATATATACAAGAGTGTTTAGCAAGATAGACTATTTGAAATTAGAATCTTTATAGAAAATCAGAGAACTATGGTCATCCAACCTGTGCTTTTCAACCAATTTAAATGGTCTAAACTTAGTAGGCAATTAAACATTTTTTTTTTGTTTGGTTTTCATTAAATGGCCTGGGAAAGTTGGGAGGATGTACAATGATTTGGTTAAGAAAAGCTATAGGATGTAGCTATGTTTGAAAGACAGCGGGCATGGTGGCTCACACCTGTAATGCTAGCACTTTGGGATGGGTGGATCACTTGAGGTCAGGAGTTTGAGACCAGCCTGGCCAACATAGTGAAACCCTATCTCTACAGAAAATATAAAAATTAGCCAGGTGTCATCAGTGGTGTGCACCTATAGCCCCAGCTACTTGGGAGGCTGAGGTGGGAGAATCTCTTGAACCCGGGAGGTGGAGGTTGCAGTGAGTTGAGATTGTGCCATTGCATTCCAGCCTGGGCAACAGAGCAAGACTCAAAAAAAAAGAAAGAAAAGAAAAGAAAGAAAGAAAAGAGGAAAGCTGTGCCTCTAAGAAAAGCAGATAATCGGTAACTACATTTCTTTTTCCAAATAAAATGTTCTTTAAAATATAGTAATTAAGGGCTGGGCAGCGCTTCACGACTGTAATCCCAGTGCTTTGATAGGCCAAGGCAGGGGGGTCGCGTGAGGCTGGAAGTTCAAGACCAGCCTGGGCAACATAGTGAGACTCCATCTCTATTTTTAAAAAGATTAAAAAATTAGCCAGGCGGCTGGGCACAGTAGCTCATGCCTGTAATCCCAGCATTTTGGGAGGCCAACGCGGGCAGATCACGAGGTTGGGGGATCGAGACCATCCTGGCTAACATGGTGAAACCCTATCTCTACTAAAAATACAAAAATTTAGCGGGACGTGGTGGCACGCACCTGTAGTCCCAGCTGCTGGGGAAGCTGAGGCAGGAGAATCGCTTGAACCCAGGAAGCGGAGGTTTTGCAGTGAACCAAGATCACACCACTGCACTCCATCCTGGAGCAAGACTCCGTCTCAAAAAAAAAAAAAAAAGAAAAATTAGCCATGCATGGTGACACACACCTATAGTTCCATCTGCTTGGGAGGCTGAGGTGGGAAGATCACTTGAGTCTAGGAATTCAAGGTTACAGTGAGCTATGATCACTTCAGTGTACTCCTGGGCAAGAATGAGACCCTGTCTCTAAAAAAGTAAAAAATAAAATTTTAAAAAAGGAAACACAGGCTGGGAGCAGTGGCTCATGCCTGTAATCCCAGCACTTTGAGAGGCCGAGGCGGGTGGATCACAAGGTCAGGAGATCAAGACTATCATCGCTAACATGGTGAAACCCCGTCTCTACTAAAATACAAAAAATTACCCGGGCGTCATGGCTGGTGCCTGTAGTCCCAGCTACTTGGGAAGCTGAGGCAGGAGAATGACGTGAACCCAGGAGGCGGAGCTTGTAGTAAGCCAAGATTGCGCCACTGCACTCCAGCCTGGGCAACAGAGCGAGACTCTATCTCAGAAAAAAAAAAAAAAAAAAGGAAACACAAACCCAAAAATCCAAAGAGGAGTACTGTGGATATACATGGTATTAAAAGTGTTTGTTTCTTCTGGCTTGGTGCGGTGGCTCATGCCTGTAATCCCAACACTTTGGGAGACTGAGGCAGGTGGATCACCTGAGGTCAGGAGTTCGAGACCAGCCTGGCCAACGTGGTGAAACCCCGTCTCTACTAAAAATACAAAAATTAGCCACGTGTGGTGGTGGGCGCCTATAATCCCAGCTACTTGGGAGGTCGAAAACAGGAGAATTGCTTGAACCTGGGAAGTGGAGGTTGCAGTGAGCCAGGATCGCACCATTGCTCTCCAGCCTGGACGACAAGAACAAAACTCCGTCTCAAAAAAAAAAAAAATGGTGTTTCTTCTTATTCACAAATATTGTACTCAAGTTGGTAAATTTATTTTTATGAGGAAACAGTTTAGCAATTCTGAAACTATTTTACTATGTGCTAGGAATGGAATGAACAAATAACTAGATATATTACAGATAATGTGAGCCAGATTTCTCACTGTCAGAGAAGTTACAAATAAGCAAGTGGGCAATGGTAAATGAACCTACACAGACACATAGGCTTTCACTCATACACATATGTGCCTGCAGAGATAAATGCAGAAATAATAATAGATGTGTATATTTATCACTACATTTCTTAGCTCTGTTGGCCAAGAGACCCTAGAAAGCAACACTCCAGTTGTAACAAGCACACCAAGCACCTAGATTGTGACTTCTAACATCATTTTCCAATTTGTTCTTCAAAAAAGAACAAAGGCACCTTGGAGAGATGGTGGATTCTAGGACTAGGGCAGGGAAAATACAAGGTGAACCTGGAGCATCTTGTAATACTGGAAAGTTAAGAAAACGCTGAGTGAATGAATGAATGGATGGATGAATGAATGAGTGAATATGTATCAAAAGGACACTAGACTTGGAAAGAGTACCAAGTGACCAAAGCTGAAACAATTTATGCAACAAAATTAAAAGTGACAGTATTGCATGATAACCCAAAGAATATAATTGATATCCATGAGTCCATACTGATACACCCTGGTTTCCGTGCACTGTGGTCCTTCTATATCCCGTGGTCTGTAACATGCCATGGCATCACTCTGTCTAAGTTGAAAGAAGGTGAGTGTGCTTAGAGACTTAATGACTTTCAGAACAGTTAAGGGATTTCAGAGAGAAAGTTCTTACAAAAGGGCCTCTGTTTTCTCATTTTACAATTGAGGAAATGATGGCCTGGAGAGGTTAGGTAGCTTGCCCAGAGTCACACAGCTAATCCAAGTCAGATTTGCAGTGGGTTTTGGGTTTCTAGGTTTTGATCACTACAGTGTGCTGCCCAGACTGTGGGTCTATGTCAGCTTGCAGTTTTTGTCATCTGTCACAGATATGTGTATCTAGCCTATATTTTTAAAAGATAGACTAACTTTACTTAAAAAAAAAGTAGAACGCATAATTAGCATGTATTTTCTAGACGTGAAGATACACCACATTGATTGAACTCTCTAAACAAAATTTTGTTTGTAATATTGATTGTTATTTCATAGGTCTAATGCTTTAAAAATACTTAATTTTTCCTCTTTAATAACTTGTACTGAAACTCTTAAGTGGCATTTGTTGTACTTACTGTTCTATTTGGTTATATATAGAAATAATTTTTTATTTGTTTTCATTATAGAAGAAATTTTGGAATCTATAAGAGCAAAAAAGGCAGACACTGATAATGTTAAAAGCCCAGAAGAAATAGAAAAAGACAAGAACGAGACTGAGAATGACTCTAAAGATGCTCAGAAAAGCAGAGAATTCGAAGACCAGTCCCTTGAAAAAGACAGTGAATACAAAACACCAGACGATGACCCTGAGCAAGGAAAATCTGAGGGTAAAAAATTACTTGATTAAAAAGAAATATTTCATCAGTGTTATTTATGAAACCTCCAGTTTTACTTGCAAAATGAAAGTGAAACATTGTAAGCAACTACTTAATTTAATATTTCTAAAGATATCAGGATACCCTCCCCTCTTGTAACACGTGTGACAATTGTAATGAGTTTTACGTAATAGTGGATTTGCTATAATATTATACTCATGTCTCTATACTTGCCATTAAGTTGCCATTTCCGGGCCGGGCGCGGTGGCTCAAGCCTGTAATCCCAGCACTTTGGGAGGCCGAGACGGGTGGATCACGAGGTCAGAGATCGAGTCCATCCTGGCTAACACGGTGAAACCCCGTCTCTACTAAGAAATACAAAAAAACTAGCCGGGCGAGGTGGCGGGCGCCTGTAGTCCCAGCTACTCGGGAGGCTGAGGCAGGAGAATGGCGTGAACCCGGGAGGCGGAGCTTGCAGTGAGCTGAGATCCGGCCACTGCACTCCAGCCTGGGCTACAGAGCGAGACTCCGTCTCAAAAAAAAAAAAAAAAAAAAAAAAGGAAGTCTCCAAGATGAACAGTGCCCTTCCATACTATGCATCCTGATCAAATCTCTATCAATTCTTAAGAAAGGTCTCAGCACATTTTATATCAAGCCCTTCCCTCCAGGTCAATTCAAGACACCCGAATACCATGTAAGGCTATTAAGTGCCTCATGAGTAGTAACAATTTCTCCCTTTTTCCAGTGTTACACTACCATTGATCATTCTGTTTTATTTTCAATTAGCATAGATTTTAAAGCTGTAAGGCATTAAACATTAAAAACAAGTTCAATAGCATGCTCTCCTCTTACTAAAAAAACCAGTTTTGAGAATTATTTTCAGTAAACTTTAATAACATCTATAAAGTCTGAACTCAGTGCTCTACTATGTTAGGATACTTTGAAAGGATTACTTCCTAAAGGATCAACAGTTCTTCACGACACATTTTTTTTTACATTAAAGTTTTTAAAATTAAGTTAACCTGGATCCTGGATTCACTGTAACATTTTACCTAATTCATTTAATTCAGGCCAACACTATGAAGTCACAGTTATTATACTTTGATTTAGAAGGTATTTAGACTTTAGGTCAGTTTCAATGAAACCAAAATTCATGTAACTTTAAATTCCACACTTACCTACTGTCTTCTAACTGTATCACTGTCATTTGGCCCAAGTTTGCATAAATCCAACCTCTGATCTATTTGAAATCAACAAAGAAAGCAATGAAAACATTACCTGATATCAGGGATTCTAACATCTATAGAGTGACAATAATTTTCCACAATCTATTAGAAATCAAACCTATCATTTAAAGAATTCAGATTTCAAAAACTATGAAGTACTGGTGTATTACATTGCCAATATGCAGTCACTTTCTCTCCAAAACTTTTAGACCACTTTAGTCTGAGTCTTAATAGTTGTTGTTCTTAAGGAATTTATCCCTGAGCCTTGGTTTTCTCACATATGACAATATGTGAATCCTTATATTTTTTTAAGGATTAAATCAGATAATTATGCAAAACCCTCAGCATAGTGCCTGGGACGTACGTGGTCAACAAATGTTAGTTGTCATTATTATTTTGTAACTAACCATTTCAAATGACATGTACACAAAAAAGTATTAATAAGAAGCCAAGAATAAACTGTAGAATCTGGGTTTGCATCAGTTCTGCCACTAACTCATTCAGGAGCAACTCACTTATTCTCTCAGATGCCTCATCTGTAAAAGAGATATAACACTGGTCTGACCCTGAAAGTTACAGTAAGGAACAATGTCACCCAAAGCACGCTGGTTTTACTTTGATTACAGCACTTATAGCTGAATGCTTTTACAACTGTATGCCATCTGTCTACTTATTTGTGAATTGATAAAAGGAGGAGACCATATCTTAGTCTTTGTATTTTCCACTCCAACCTGGTAGAACATTGCATCAGGTAGGAGCTCAATGAATATTTGATAAATTCAGTATTACTGCATGTCAAAAAGGTCAAATAATACAATGAAACAGTCACAAGAAACACAAAGAAAAATCCATGCCCTTAAAACTATAGTCCATAGTTATCCAACCAAAAATTTAGACACTTTTCTCTTTGTAAAATAAATGGGTGCTACTAAGTTGACTATACAGTGGATTCTGCAGAGCAACTCCTTCTCTCCTATTCAGTCCTTCCACTGTGGCATGCTCCAGCAGGCCTTTGCCCTTCCTTCTCAGAGGACAGGATTCATGCCTTTTTCTCCTTTATACAGCCAGGGTTTAGAACAGTAGCACATTAAGTCTTCAATAAATCTTGGGTAAATTGAACTAGGAATAATGTCAGACATTTGACCTATAATTTTTCAGTTTGCTGAGTAAGAAAACAGTGCATTTTTATATGCAACTCGTTTTTTTCCAATCCCACTGTCCTTTCTCTCCTGTTGGTTACCCTGTCAGCCCAGAAATACAAGAACTTCTCAGATGCCTTTAAATACCTTGGACTAAGAACTTCTAGCTCAGTTTTCTGCCTTTTTCCTTTTTACAAGGTCAATACATATCTATGCTGTGGTATCACACTACATTAAAAGAGACAATCTCTTAATATATTTAACACTCAATACTAAATTTACTGTTTTTTATTAATTTCTTTAGATACTATGCGAGTTTGTTGAGCATAAGAATCTGGGCTAAAATCCCATTACAATGACTACGGTATTTTTTACATTATATAAAAAAGAATTCTATAGAAACAAACACACAATAAGAACCTGTTGAAAAAGGAATTCCCATTTATGCTCCAATGGAAAGACCCACCCAAAAGACTGTCACCTGATTGTTAAGTCACCTTATAAATCCATTATGAAAACCACTTCTAATGTCTTGATCTTGGTCTAATCTTCTAAATGCCCAGGTTGGTGATAAACTGAGCTACAGTTAAGTAGTTAATGGAGCTGTCGTACTCTCAAAATAATGTTTAATCTTTCTTTAACTTTTAATTTTGTCACAGCTGTTTTATATATTATACCATTCTTATCCCTTCATAATTGCCCTTTAACTGCCACCTTAAATACTCCAATCACCTCAATAAAAACATTTTGTCCACAAATCAACCAAAACCAGAAAAGGGTACTAAGACATTTAAAAAGGCATATACTTCCTGACACCTTTCTTTTTGCCGTTCTGGATATCAATCATTTCTTAATACTTTTAAATTAACTGGAAATGAAGCACCAGCTCTCACTTAGCTGTAAGTTTCACGTATTTAAAACGTTTCATTTTTAAGTCTACAAAATAAATTTAGACCAGGAATTTTTACCAATGTTTCAGACATACACAAGAAGTTGTGTTTGAACCCCTACCGACATACTCAAATATATATCTTATTTATGTACATATATTTGAGAATACATATATAGTGTATGCATATATGTATATGCACATGTACATATACACATACACACACACACACGTATATATCTTTTTTATTTTAAAAAGCGCTAGTATCTACTCACAACCAGTGTCTTTGAGGTGGCTGATGGCATTGGAAAGAAGACGAACACAACCGAGAAATCCAGCACCTTGTTTCTTATGGATCTTCTTGTGATTCCATACACTGATCGTAACTGAATCAGACTTTTCAATATACCAAAAAATCAAAACGGCTGCAAGAGTAAGTTGGTAGTTACAGGCAGTTGGTGTAAAATTTTTCTTTTCTTCTTTTTATACCCTAAAGTTACAAATATGCTTCAGAAGCTGGCTATATTATGCAAAATATGTCTCGAGTTAATCCACAGGATTGAATTTAAATTTTAAAAAATCTTGAAAGTAAAATTTTTAAAAACAATTTTAGTATATTTTTATCACATCTGCCAATCTCAAGCTGGGCTATAGTTCTGGTTGGTAAAAAGG
Organism: Chlorocebus sabaeus; assembly: GCF_047675955.1. Taxonomy (NCBI): domain Eukaryota; kingdom Metazoa; phylum Chordata; class Mammalia; order Primates; family Cercopithecidae; genus Chlorocebus; species Chlorocebus sabaeus. The sequence goes on from NC_132919.1 coordinate 66,164,600, forward strand.
CTATTTTAGTAGCTAGTGTCTAATAACACTAAGGGAGTTTATTAAATAACTTCTTTTCAAGACCGGCCTGAGCAACACAGTGAAACCCTGTCTCTACTAAAAATACAAAAACTAGCCAGGCATGGTGGCGGGCGCCTGTAATCCCAGCTACTCAGGAGGCTGAGGCAGAGAACTGCTTGAACACGGGCAGCGGAGGTTGCAATGAGCCGAGAATGCGCCACTGCTCCAGCCTGGGCGACAGAGTGAGACTCCGTCTCCAAAAAAAAAAAACAAAAACAAAAAAAAAACACTTTCATTATTATGGAAGTTAATTTGAGAACTTCATTAAAACGTTCACACCAATAATCAAAGAACAGCAGCAATACAAAGTAAGGTACAGCCAATCAATCCTAGGAAGTAAACACAAGCAAGAGAAATCGCATGTAAAGGAACTGAAGAATAGCAAATTCAAAAATTACAATATTCCCAATTCTAAAGAAAAATGAATGAGGCTGGTAATGAAAAAATAACACGTCTTACCTTAAGAGGCATCCAAATAGCATTCATAGTGTCAGGATATAAAGACAATACTCAGAAATGAGCAAGAAGTCTTAGTAATTCCCTCAGTCACCAAGTATAAGCAGGTAGGAAAATCTTTTGTTTCAAAAAGGTATCTGAAAGAGAGGACTTGCATTTAGACTAAAAAATAATCGAGAAAATGCAAATAGTTTAAACTACCTGGGCAGGGATCTTGAAGTACTACTTGTCTCACCACATTTTAAGACGTATAGAAAAGACAGTCCCCTTTAGAAAAGGGCAAATGTGTGTGTGTCTCCGTAAATATGTGCAGAAACACACTTTACATAAAAAGAGAAATAAATATGTAACATATTTTAGATAATGTAAAATTGCTTATCAAATAATTAGCCAAAATCCCAGAAAGAATAATTTTCCAGGGTACTTCATAAACATTTAACGTGATTTGTTAATGATCTAAAAGAAGACCCTTGCCACATTTAATCGTATTTAGCAAAGTAAAACCTCTCTAATCATCCCGACTGTCTCAAGATTATGCTTAAGTTTCAGAGTCAATTCCACATGAAAAGTAAAACCTACTCTTGACTGAAGTACTAGAAACAAATAAAAGATCCTTCTTCTCCAGAGATCGTTAATAGCAGACCGAGCAACTTAATTCTGAGGGTGGGAGGAAGGTAAATTTGCCTGGAGGCTGGAGGATGGACTAAACGCCCTCTGGTAGGATCCTCGTTTAAGCCCCGGACCTAAATACAATTCCAGCTTAACCAGTGACTGCTTCGCTTAAAATGGAGGCTTGCCCGCGTAGGGACAAAAATAACAGTACCCACCTCATTAAAAAATAAATGTCGAAAAGTACCCTTATTTAAATAAAAATAAAAAATAAACACCTCTGGAGTGGATGTGTTCTTGCTATGCGTTTGTCACTGAGGCTTCGAAGACTTGGCATCACTTTCCTTACCGCTCACCGGATTTTGGGTAGGGGCGGGCTGGGGGGGCAGCAGTTTGACTTTTGACCCAAGTCTGAGGCAGGCTTCAGAGCCCCACCGGGGCCCCCAACTCCAGAGCCAGCGGGAGCAGAGAGGCGAGAGTCTGAGGTCGCACCTCCCCCCACCACGGACCCCAGTCCCAAACCTACCCCTCACCCCTCCGCAGTGGGGAGCCTCCTTCTGCCCCATTCCCATTGTTAGGGAGGGGAGAGCGCGGGGTGCGCTCAGGGCAGGGGCGCCCGCGGCCGTTGCCCGGCTCACTTCAGAAGGGACAGCACGCGGGATGCGACTTCCCTTCCTCTCCGCGTCAGTCAGTCCCACTTCGGCTCGGCCTGGCGCCCCGAGCTCAGCACCGCGCCCCCAGCTGCGGCCCTGGCCCCGGCCCGCCCCCGGGGCAGCCAGGCCCCCAGCAACTCGGCCGGCAGCCTGTGGCCCAGGCCTACGAGTGGGCGCCGGGCGGGGGTCCCCGTGCCCCACACTAGCGTCCCCTCTTCCCCAGCCCCGCCGCTTCCAGGGCCCTGGGCGGTGCCCGCTCCCTGGGACCCTAGGCCCCCAGCCTCCCAGCCGGGCGGCTCCCTCAGGCTCCCCAGGTCGGGGGCCACCTCCTCTGCCTCACCATCACTCCTGCCCATTCATGCCCCCACCCCATGGGCACTAGAGCCAAAGGCGGCTCCCGAAGCCCCGGACCTTCCAGCATGGCTTAACCAAGCCTAGAAGTGGGGGCGGGAAATCTTCCACCCTCCTCTGGCGCTCATTGGCCCTTCCAGGGCACATTGTGAGCACCATTGGCTGAGGGATGGTGTCCGTCAGAAGTTGGGGCGGGACAGAATGGGGTGAGGGATGCCGATGCTATGGCGTCTCTGTCTCTGTGTTTATCGTTGTCTGTGTCTGTCTAGGCCCTTGGATGGGAGGGCCCGCCTCGGCCTCCCAAAGTGCTGGGATTACAGGCGTGAGCCACCACGCTAGGCCAGAAAACCTACATCAATTAATAATCTTTTCTCTGGCCGGTCTCGGTGGCTCACACCTGTAGTCCCAACACTTTGGGAGTCCAAGGCGGGCGGATCACCTGAGGTTGGGAGTTCAAGACCAACCTAACCAACATGGAAAAACCCCGTCTCTACTAAAAATCCAAAAAAATTAGCTGGGCGTGGTGGCCCATGCTTGTAATCCCTGCAACTCAGGAGGCTGAGGCAGGAGAATCACTTGAACCCGGGAGGCAGAGTTTGTAGTGAGCAGAGAAAGCGCCATTGCACGCCAGCCTGGGCAACAAGAGTGAAACTTTGTCTCAAAAAAAAAAAATTTTTTTCTCGGAGTTTATTAATTCTATTTAAATCAACCGCAGAAAACACCTTCAACACAGCTCCTCATTTCATATCTGTAAAATGGGGCAAAAACATAGTTCCCACCCCTTAGATTTGCTGTGAAGATTAAATTAGTGAATACACATGATGGATTGCAGTGAGCCGAGATCGCGTCACTGCACTTCAGCCTGGTCGACAGAGCGAGACTCTGTCGCTAAATAAATAAATAAATAGTACAGAAATACTATGACATGATGAGATGCAGAGTAATTTTTTTTTTTTTTTTTTTTTTTTTTTTTTTTTTTTTGAGACGGAGTCTTGCTCTGTCACCCAGGTTGGAGTGCAGTGTAGTGGCACCATCTGGGCTCACTGCAAGCTCCGCCTCCCGGGTTCACGCCATTCTCCTGCCTCAGTCTCCCAAGTAGCTGGGACTACAGGCGCCCGCCATCACTGCCGGCTAATTTTTTTTGTATTTTTAGTAGACACGGGGTTTCACCTTGTTAGCCAGGATGGCCAGGATCTCCTGACCTCGTGAATCACCTGCCTCGGCCTCCCAAAGTGCTGGGATTACAGGCACGAGCCACAGCGCCTGGCTGAGATACAGAATAATTTTATTATTTATTAAAATGTAGAATTCTTGGTAATTTGCCCGGTATCACAGAATGTAGAGATAAAGGCAATGTGTATCTTGTCACATCACCCTTTTTGTTAGTATGATCAACTGATGCAACAGGATTAGCCCCCCTGAAGATTTTTCTCTGATGTGATGACAATTGACTGGGATGATAAAACAAGGAGCCACTGCTGTCCTGGAGAAATCCAGGCACAATTAGATTATTCTGCCTTCATAATTTTGCAGCTGTCCCTCCCCACAGAGGCTTACAGATAATAATTAGCGCACATTCAAAGACACTTCTGTCTGTGGGAGAAAAATTATCTCTATTTATTTTGCTTCATATACATCCATAGTTGAATTTTAATACAACAGAAAAAAATGTAATCTGACAAATGTTTACAAACAAGATACCTTCAAACAGATTTTACTCATTTTAACCTGGTGTGTTGTAATTGACAAATTGTACTGTTATATTCAAGGCAACAGAGTCTGTAGTCCAGGACCACTCAGCCCAATCTTTATGTAAGCTTAATTTTAATCTACCAGGAACAATAAACTCATTGTTGATTCCCAGTTGTGTGTGTGTGCACATGTGTACATAGCAGCTCCTTTCATAGAAAGAAAAGACATCTAGAGGTTGTCTTGTACTTTTACGTACAGGAATCATGATAAGATACAGAAGGATTATACGTAACCAGGGCTGGATTTTTTTTTTTTTTTTTTTTTTTTTTTTTTTTTTTTTTTTTTTGAGACGGAGTCTTGCTCTGTCCCCCAGGCTGGAGTGCAGTGGCGCGATCTCGGCTCACTGCAAGCTCCGCCTCCCGGGTTTACGCCATTCTCCTGCCTCAGCCTCCCGAATAGCTGGGACTACAGGCGCCCGCCACCTCGCCCGGTTAGTTTTTTTGTATTTTTAGTAGAGACGGGGTTTCACCGTGTTAGCCAGGATGGTCTCGATCTCCTGACCTTGTGATCCGCCCGCCTCGGCCTCCCAAAGTGCTGGGATTACAGGCGTGAGCCACCGCACCCGGCCAGGGCTGGATTTTATAAGAGAAAATAATTAGCTGACAAATGAAGGCGGCAATAAAAACGTGTCTTTTTTGCGACAATAAATATATACAGTCAAAAGCTGTCTTTGAGACCCTAAACCAGCTTCTTCACGGAAGAGCAGATGTGGCATTTCCATGGAGTTGCACTTGACCCCATAGTATCCTTTTTTCTTGCTTTCTTTTTCTTTTTTTTCAATAAGCAAAGTTTTCTAGCTTCTGCCACAATAGTAAAACCATTTGATCCTGACAAGATAATGCTGCCGTTGACTTTGCTTTTTTCTTGTCCATTGGACAAAATTGGCCAACAATATAATTGGATTATTACGACCAATAAAAACAAAGTTTAGGTCAAATCTCGACTGAAAACATCTGGCTCCTTAATTTAAAATAGTTCAGACAACCAGATTCTTGCTGCATTTTATGTTAAACTTTAAGAAGCTGTAGACTGCAGTTTGTTGTTGTGAGACCTACAGAATATAGAAAAAAGGGAACAATTAAGCACCCTTCATTTTTGAAAACAATGATGCTTTATGCAGATGCCAAGGTCAGTCAGTCTGGGAGAAGCAGCCTTGTTCTTTCATTCACCCTTGGCAAGTGAATAAAAAAGAATGATTAATAAATTTTTAATCTATAATATTAAAACTTTTCACTGTACACTAAACATAATAGCTCACTGGAAAAAACCAATATGAAAAAATATATATATTTTTGTCTAATAAAGATTACAACATTTTCAGCCAACTGGACAAATAAATACATTTAGAGAAGATTACCATTGTAGTGAAAGGTGTGTGTGTGTGCATGTGTGTGTTTATTTACACTGATGAGGGGAATATAAAGGGAAAAATAATGCTAAAACAAAAGAAAAAGCAATCTTAAATCACATTTTTCTATTAAAGTCCAGGAAGTCTCCCTTCTAGTTTCACAGTTGTATTCAAAATTTTCGTTGATAAACCAAATTACTGTACAGTCACCAGGACTAAGTCAAAGGACTTTATATTGCAATAGCAGATAAATACAGTATTCCAAGAGTTTACAATTTTTAAATGCATTGTTAAACATGGTTGCTAGAATAAATTTTTTACCATGAAAAATCTTTTTTCTTTCTTTCTTTCTTTCTTTTTTTTTTTTGAGATGGAGTCTCGCTCTGTTGCCCAGGCTGGAGTGCAGTGGCACAATCTTGGCTCACTGCAAGCTCCACCTCCCGGGTTCACGCCATTATCCTGCCTCAGCCACCAGAGTAGCTGGGACTACAGGCGCCCGCCACCACACCTGGCTAACTTTTTTGTATTTTTAGTGGAGAGGGGGTTTCACCATGTTAGCCAGGATGGTCTCGATCTCCTGACCTTGTGATCCTCCTGCCTCGGCCTTCCAAAGCACTGGGATTACAAGCTGAAGGAGGGTGCCACACTTGAGGGGCAAGGGAAGATCAGTTGGGGGACCCTGTGCTTCAGAGATTTGGTCACATCCGTGAGGAGCACAGCAGGCCCTGCCAAATAAACAGACAAAATCAGGAGGGCTCCAAGGTGGGACAGAGAAGGAAGATTGTCAAAAATTGAATCTGCTAGGCCGGGCACGGTGGCTCACACCTGTAATCCCAGCACTTTGGGAGGCTGGGGCAGGCATATCACTTGAAGCCAGGAGTTCGAGAGCAGCCTGACCAACATGGCGAAACCCCGTCTCTACTAAAAATACAAAAAATTAGCCAGGCATGGTGGTGCGAGCCTATAGTCCCAGCTACTCGGGAGGCTGAGGCAGAGAATTGTTTGGATCCAGGAGGTGGAGGCTGCATGAGCCGAGATCTCACCACTGTAGGTCCATCCTGGACAACAGAGCAAGACTCTGTATAAAATAAAAAAGAAAGAAAGAAAGAAAAAAATTGAATCTGCTGTGCCCAACCAAGCCATCAGCTGTGGGGTCCTGCCCTGAATCATTTACTCCTCACCCTATCCCTGGGACCCTCAGGGCAGGCAGGCAGCAGCAGATGTTTTCCAAGCCCTGCTGCTCCCAGGCCAACGTGACATCTGCAGTGACAATTTTAACAGACTGGACATGCTTGTGTCCCCCTAGCACTTATCCTTGGCTCACTTGCCACTTGTGCCTTACCCAGTGGGGAGGAAGTGGCAAGGCCTTGGCTCTGGGTTCCACAGGTAGAGTTTTGCAGGGGAAAACAGTTAACTCATTCTTTACAAAACCTACCCAGGCCTGCTTTCAGCCACCCCTCCTGCTGAGACTATATGTAATATATAGTATTAGATATAATTTTTTAAATAGAGACAGAGTCTTCCTCTGTCACCCAGGCTGGAGTACAGTGGCATGATCATAGCTCACTGCAGCTGCAAACTCCTGGGCTCAAGTGATCTTCCTGCCTCAGCTCCTCGAGCAGGAGGGACTAGAGGCATGCACCACCAGGCCTGGCTTTTTTTTTTTTTGGTAGAGATACGGAAGGTCTCACCATCTTGCTCAGACTATTCTGGAACTCCTGGGCTCAAGTCAACCTCCTGCCTTGGCCTCCCAAAATGCTAGTATTACAGACATGAGCTACCGCACCTGGCCAAGAGACTATATATTTTGAGCAGCTGCTGGGAGGTGGGGACTAAGTTCTGGTCTAAGGAGAACTTCCTGGGAGTCCAGGAAAGAAATATCTGTCACTGTTGGTGCACAGTGAGTATGGTCCTCACTGGTCACCCAGAGGACAGGGTGTGGCTCTCTCCACAGTGTAGTTCCCTAGCCCCAGAAAGCTGGACCTGGGCTCTCCCCAGTCACCAGAGATCCCTCTCCTTCCTACCCAACAAGGTGTTTGGCTGGCTGCAGCAACTGTGCAGACCCTGACTAGTGAATATTCCTAAGTACCAGGGTCTTGCCTTGTGTTCCGCCAGGGTCGTCCAGAAGGCTGTTGTGGGTAGGTGGGATCAGAAATTCAGGAAGCTGAAACAGCCAGAAGGTGGAACCCGGCCGGCTCCAGGGGACTGCCTGTGGAATGGACCGGTCCTGAATGAGTGGAACAGTGGATGGGCCTTGAAGGCAAGCTCAGGAGACGGGGCGTTGTGCACAGACAAGTCGCTAACCAGGAGCCCCACGCCTCATTCCAACCGGATCAGGGGACCCCGCCTGTCCACGTCCCGCGCCAGGTGCGCTCCCCCTCCCAGGGCCGTAATTGCCGCCGCCATCCCCACGCGTCTCCAGCGCCAGTCTTTGTCCGTTCAGTTCCGAGGCCGCGCTTGGACTGGGGCGCCCACGACTGATCCTGGAGGCCCAGCAAACGGCGCAGCTGCAGGGACGCCCTGTCCTGCAGGCGACTGGGCTCTCGCGAGGCAGCAGGTGCCGAGGACTAGCCGCAGATCTGGTGTGCAGAACCTTGGATTAGAGTCCCCGCCTCAGAGCCCCTCCGCTGTGTGATGTGGAGGCGTCGGCCGCCCTCTGAGAGCCTTCGTGGACGACAGCTGATGCTTGGGCCTACCTTCCTCGGCTGCTGAGAGGCTCAGAAGGGACCGCGTGTAAAATGCCTTGGATTCTTAATTCTACTTAATTCCATTTACCACCTTCCTAGGAACGGTCTATGGCTTCCGTCCCCGTCATAGCGCTGCGCAGCGGGACCGCTCTGCCCTATTGCCCTCGAACAGCCCGTCCGCACTCCATTGCCTCTCGAGGTGCCGTTATTTTGCCTTTTAACCTGGGGCGGGAGGTTGCAGATGAGGTTGTAAGTCTGGGCCGGCGGGGGCCTGAGGTACGGTTGCAACCAACACTCGCGACGGTGTCTACACTAGAATTCCAAGCCAATCGAAAGAGGGCTCCAGGGGCGCGACCAAGGTTCGGTCTTCTGCCTCCGGTTGCGCGCTGCTGGATGGATCGCCAGCCTTCCCCCGCGGCTCCCTCCTCCACATCCCTGACCTTAAGCTCGGCAAGATCCCCCAAGCGCAGGCCCAGGCTCCGCACAGCCCGTGGGCCATGAGGTCCAGGTCCTGAAGCTCGGCCCCGCTGGGACTGTCCCTCCGCCTCTATTTCCAGGGTAAAAACAGCAGAACCAGGCCGGGGTCTGGTGAGCCGGGCAGGGACCTCTGCTGCAGGCTTCCTGCGGCTACTTCCAGGGTGCTGTCCACCCCGTGTTGCTGAAGCGCCCCACTCCCCTCCGCCATCTACCGGAAGCCGCGTCCACGCTGCAGCCTCCACTCAGGATTCGACCCGAACTCCAGGACGTGTCCACACTGGTCCAACAGCCCTCATGGATCGTCGCCTGCCTCAACTGTTCAGACCACCGCGGGTTTCACCTGGAAGCACCGGGGAGGTCGGAGCCTGCCTGAGAAGGCCGGCGAAGGTCCATGCTTTGTCCAGTCCCAGGCAGCGCGGGAGAGGTGGGCGAAGCTCTAACCCCATGTTCTGCCCCGGCACTGGCAGGAATTCACATATTATGTGCTAGTCCTCGCTCACTCCAGACCTGTCCTATAATTGTATGGGCCCCGGGAAGGTTTCCCTCGGCTTTCAGAATCTCAACCCCGGTGTGGCCATCCGAGCTGTGCCAACACCGCTATCTGCGAAGCAGGAGAGAAAAACCCCTGGAATTCCTCTCGCACATCTTTCACAAAGTGAACATGCCCTTCTTTGACACTGGGTACAGCAACTTTGAGACCAGATTTTTGATCCTGAGCATGTAAAATCACAAGCTTGGGCGGGTGCAGTGGCTCATGCCTGTAATTCCAGTACTTTGGGAAGCTAAAGTGGATGGATCACCTGAAGTCAGGCGTTTGAGACCAGCATGGCCAATATGGTGAATCTTGGCAGTGAGCCAAGATCACGTCACTGCACTCCAGCCTGTGTAACAGAGTGAGACTGTGTTTCAAAAAAAAAAAGAAAGAAAAGAAAATGCCCATCAATAGGGCACTAGTTGAACAAAAGATGGTATATACAATTAAATACCATGCATCGTAGCAAGAACTGAGATAATCACTATGTTCACATATAACATGATCTCCAAGATTAAATGTTAAAAGCAAGGTGTAGAACAATACTTATAATATGCTTACTTTTGTGTGAGAATGGGAGGAAATACAAATTTATAAACAGTTATTGCTTTTACTTATAAAAAACAAAACCAGCCAGGCACAGTGGCTCACGCCTGTAATCCCAGCACTTTGGGAGGCCGAGGCAGGCGGATCATGAGATTAGGGGTTCAAGACCAGCCTGGCCAAGACGGTGAAATCCCATCTTTACTAAAAATACAAAAATTAGCTGTGCGTGGTGGCAGGCGCCTGTAATCCCAGCTACTCGGGAGGCTGAGGCAGGAGAATTGCTTGAACACAGGAGGCGGAGACTGCAGTGAGCCAAGACCGCACCACTGCACTCTAGCCTGGGCAGCAGTGTGAGACTCCATCTCAAAAAACAAAACAAAACAAAAACAAGAAACATTGAAGAATAACCAAAAAACAATAAAAATGGCTACTTATAAGGGAAAAGAAAGACATGGTTACCTAGAGAGAGAAGGAATGAAAGTGAAAATTCTCTGAATATCTCCAGTTACATAGTTTTGAATTTATAATAATGTAAATGTTCTTCTACATTTTCAAAAAAATAAAGTTATTGTAGAAATGCATCCCTAAAAATTAAAACAGAAACGAACTGTGTATCAAGTTGTGCATAACCACACAAAGGATTATTATTATTATCTTTTTTTGTTTTGTTTTAGACAAGGTCTGGTTCTATCACCCAGGCTGGAGTGCAGTGGTGCAATCTCATTTCACTGCAACTTCCACCTCCTGAGCTCAAGCCATCCTCCCACCTCAGCCTCCTGAGTAGCTAGGACTACAGGGAAGCACCACCACGCTCGGCTAACTTTTACAGAAAAGGGATTTTGCCACGTTGGGCAGGCTGGTCTTGAACTCCTGAGTTCAAACAACCTGCCCACCTCGGCCTCCCAAAGTGCTGGGATTACAGGCGAGAACCGCCACGCCCGGTCCAGAGGATTATTTTAAGTGACTTTAGAATATGATATTTTGTCTGTACATCCTTACTAGAAATGTAGTATAATGAGAAATAAAGAGCAGCAAAAAGTCATAAATGCCATTCAGCAGTCTTAGTGTCAGCAGTAATACTGGTATTATGAGAATACCGCCATATTGAAAAATCACTTCCTCTTATGATTAATGCACATTAGGATAGGAATATCCTGTATTGGGATAAAGCAAATATATAGCTGAATCACTGTTGCTAGGAACTGAGGCTTTCAGTGTAGGGAACAGAGATACAAATGTAAAAACAAAGAAACTAAGTACGCTATCCGCAACCTGAATCTGAAGCATCAGAATAAACTGATGATCTTTTTCTTTTCAAAAACATGTCTTTCATAACACTACCCACCCAAAAAGCCTAGGGGCTGTGACAGCCCAGTAGCAAAAAGTATCCCGGAGTCTAGATTGTGGTCTCTAAATGTCATTTCCCATTAAAAGGAACTTGGACTTCTTGAGGAAAAAAACCAATTCCAAGTCGGGATAGGTACTGTGTCACATAAGCCTCAAACATTTTATTCTGCTGAAGAGCAAGAAGTCCAGCTAGCATGGTGGCTCACGCCTGTAATCCTAGCACTTTGGGAGGCTGATGTGGGCGGATCACCTGAGGTCAGGAGTTCGAGGCCAGCCTGGCCAACATGGTGAAATTCCATCTCTACCAAAAATACAAAAATTAGTTGGGTGTGGTGGTGGATGCCTGTAATCCCAGCTATTCAGGATGCGGAGGTTGCAGTGAGCCGAGATTGTGCCCCCTGCACTCCAGCCTGGGTGACACAGCAAGACATGTCTCAAAAAAAGAAGAAAAAAAAAAAGGAAAATCCCCAAAACTCCATATTACAGTCTCCAAATAAATAACGGATTCTGGAAAGATCATTAAAATGAGTGAGAGGTTAACAGAGAATCTTGCAAAACTCTGATCAATCTAGGAATCTCTAAAGGTAGAAAAACCATATACCATGAGCCTCTTGGTGTGACACAATATCAATTAACCAGCACACTGTTTATAAAGTATTCTTCCCAAAGACAGATGAAACTGAATAGGTACTAGGAGATTAACTGTTTAACTTTATAAGTGATATGTACCAATCTTTCCCCAAATATTGTCCAACTTTTTCAGTTTAATCTTTAATCTGAGCCACACAAAATGTTTCTGATCATTGATCATACTCGATATAATGGGTATCATGAAACCTGACCAATTTTCTTATGCTCTCACTCCTATCATTTTTATACTACATTTTTCCTTCACATAATAACTTCACCAAATTATATGAAAATGACAGTGTTCTCTGACAAGATCTCATTTCAAAGTAAAGCCCTGAAATAAAATATATACAGAAGCAATTCTGTATATATAAGGAAATACTAAAGTAAATGTTTGTATTTCTACAAAAATTCTAAATTCTCAGATTTTTAAAAAAGTCCTTCTATTGCAGAAAATATATACAATACAAACATTAACCAAAAGAAAGCTGGTGTAGCTTGAAAACATTATTAAAAATAATGGACATTTCACAATGCTAAAAAAACCAACAAAAATATAAATATTAGGTGCTCCTAATAACACGGTTTCAAACTGTATAATGCAAAAACTGAAAAAAAACAAAAAGAGAAAAAGGCATATCTACAATAAACATAAATAATTTTAAAATATCTGACAGGAAAAAAAAACACACCCAAAAACATACCAAGAATACAGATTAGAACAATACAATCAGAAACCTTATCTGAAGTGAGACCTTGTCTCTAATAAATAAATAAGTAAGCTGGGCATGGTGGTGCACACCTGTAGTGTCAGCTACTTGGGAGGCTGAGGTGGGACGATAGCTTGAGCCTGGGAGGTCAAGGCTGCAGTGAGCCATGATCGTGCCCCGGCACTCCAGCCTGGGTGAAAGAGTGAGATTCTCTCTCAAAAAAAAAAACTTTACCAAAAATATCTTTCCATCTGAAATGCTATCCAATCTAACAGTCTCTTTTATTGATAAGTTTTAATCATTAAGTTGGATGTCTAAATACATTCTGAAAGTTTAGAAAAACCAAGTAAGATATCTTCTGTCATGGCTATTGTTCTTAATCTGCCTTGAATAATTCTTCCACCCCAATTTTTTTTTTTTTTTTTTTTTGAGGCAGAGTCTCGCTCTGTCGCCCAGGCTGGAGTGCAGCAGCACGATCTCGGCTCACTGCAACCACCACCTTCCAGGTTCAAGTGATTTTCCCGCCTCAGCCTCCCAAGTACCTGGGATTACAGGTGCTTGCCATCACACCCAGCTAATTTTTGTATTTTTAGTAGAGACGGGGTTTTGCCATGTTGGCCAGGCTGGTCTCAAACTCCTGACCTCAGGTGATCCACCTGCCTCAGCCTCCCAAAGTGCTGGGATTACAGGTGTGGGCCACTGTGCCCGGCCCACCCCAATTCTTCTAACAAGGCATCTCATCCGCTGACCATAGGTAGTAAACAGCGGTAAGAGTTTGGTCCAGGGATATCATAAAGTGTTTAGCACATTGCCAGGCACATTGTAGGCACTCAATAAATATCTGCTGAATAAATAACTGCATAGAGAGCCACAGAAACAGAGGGAAGCAGGTAATTCTCTCTGAAGGTCACAACTCTTTTAAAAAAGTCTGTCTACTGCCCATCGGAATGTAAGTCACCAAGGTCCCAGATCTTATCTATTTTGGTCACTGATATATCCCCATTAGTATATTCTGAAGTCAGGGACCTATTAAAATGCTTCTCTACTTTATAAAAGTACCAAACTCCTCTTTAAAATCTGGAATGATATATTTAATAAAGTCTTTTAAAACGTTTTTCATGTTTTGGAAACAAGTATGATAATTCTGTTTTGTTTTTTACTCTAGTCATGAAGAGAACTAGGTGTTATTAAATGGGAAGGTTTTGAATTTATTGTAGAGACAGCATTTTCAGCTGTCCAGCACTCTCACCCTGCTAAAGACCCAAAATCCCCTCTGATGCCAGCTACTGACAATTGCTATATTTGCTCCCATTCTAGTTTTCTTGAAACTGCTTGCTTATGTTTTCATATAAATATATTTCCTTTTTCTTTTTTTGAGATGCAGCTTTGCTCTGTCACCCAGGCTGGAGTACAGTGGCATGATCTCAGGTCACTGCAACCACCGCCTCCCAGATTCAAGTGATTCTCCTGCTTCAGCCTCCCAAGTAGCTGGGACGACAGGCGTGTGCCACCATGCCCGGCTAATTTTTGTATTTTTAGTAGAGATCGGGTTTCTCATGTTCATCAGGCTGGTCTCAAGCTCCCGACCTCAGGTGAACCACTCGCCTCGGCCTCCCAAAGTGCTGGGATTACAGGTGTGAGCCACCGCACCTGGCCATAAATATATTTTTAAATACATGAAAATACAACTATATTTGAACTGTGACGTGTAACTACAAAGGCTCTCATTTACAAGAGATCAACATTCGTTATGTTCAACAAATCATCAAATCAGCATTTTTTATGTTGATTAACAACTACTGAATCAGGAAAAGTGTAATTCAATTCACTCACTTCGTTATTCTCTTTTTGCTAGGTTTTCTCACTCTTCAAAGGAGTTAACTATAAATATCAGTAACAGTAATACTCAACGTTTACTGAGCAGTTAATATGTGTCGGGCACAATCCTAAGTGCTTTATATATATATATTATTCATTTAACATTCTTTAAAAACATGTAAGATACTAGGATAATAGTTTCTCCCTTAAATCATTCTAATAACAAAAGAACATATATCTCAGAGAAATATACTGGTAATATAATACCTTACAAAGCAAATGTCTGCTAAAATCTAAGTATAGCTGTTACTCAGCTGAGTTTGGTTTAGAAACAGAACTAGATCATACATAAACCCACTAGTAAGACTGAGGTTTACAACGTAAACCTCAATGTAATGTAATGTACTGATCGATGTAAAAGTACAAAGAATATTTTAAAAAGTATCTACTAAGATTGTAATCATGATTCCAATAAGAATTAAATATTTTCCACATTATTTTGGGGGCAATAATCAACTTTCAAACTTTTAACCCTGAATATGTGAGTCAGGATAACATAATTTTTAAGAACTAGATAGGACCCAGAACTTTAACCATAACATTATAAAATTAAATTACAGATCTCTGAGTTTCTCCAATCTATTCAATAAAGGACTCTCACTGAAATAATCTCTTATAGGTACTTATCAAATGCCTCTAGTGAAAGGGAATTTATTATTTCTATTTTCTAAAAAGCTCTAATTTTAAGTTGTTAATATTTAATCAAAATATTCTTCATTATAATTTCTATTTATGACTTAGCACCTTACATTTCAAAGAAGTCTCATATGCCCACACATCAGCCCTTCAAATATCTGAGGACAATTACGTTATTTTCAGCTCACCCCTCGACGTCAAGCCCCTATTCTTTTCTAGAATAAAAACTTTCTTTTTTTTTTTTTGGAGACGGAGACTCACTCTGTTGGCCAGGCTGGAGTGCAGTGGTGCGATCTCCTCTCACTGCAACCCTCCTGGGTTCAAGGGATTCTTGTGCCTCAGCTTCCCGAGTAGCTGGGATTACAGGCATGAACCACCAGGCCTGACTAATTTTAGAAAAAACAGGGTTTCACTGTGTTGCCCTACTGGTCTTGAACTCCTGGCCTCAAGTGATCTGCCCACCTCGGCCTCCAAAGTGCTGAGATTAGAGGTATGAGCCACTGAGTCCAAATAACATTTGTTTCTTTATTCATTTCACCAGGTGGCATGGTTTCCAGAGTTTTCTTGATTTTTTTTTTTTTTTTTTTTTTGACATGGAGTCTCACTCTTGTCACCCAGGCTGGAGTGCAGTGGCACAATCTCGGCTCACTGCAACCTCCGCCTCCGGGGTTCAAGCGATTCTCCTGCCTCAGCCTCCCGAGTAGCTGGGATTACAGGCGACTGCCACCATGCCCAGTTAATTTTTGTATTTTTAGTAGAAATGAGGCTTCACCATGTTGGCCAGGCTGGTCTTGAGCTCCTGACCTCAGGTGATCTGCCCGCCTTGGCCTCCCTAAGTGCTGGGATTACAGGCATGAGCCACCGCACCTGGCCCATTTCTTGATCTTAATGACCAATCTCTCAACAATATAAAATATGGCAGACTTACTGCTGTTTGCTGCAGTTCTTCTGGACCTTACACTTACATCCCTATCTGTAGCGCCCTATGAAACTGGTGTTTTCAGCAACACAGTTCACTGTTGACCAGTACTCAAATGGAAGTCATCCTCATGAGAATGGTAGGTTGTCAAAATCCTTCATGGTATGCAACAGGGCATTCTTGGTGTGATATAACTTACTTGGAGTATAACTTTAACTTTAAAAACTGAAAATATGAATTACTGGTCAACCTACATTTTTATGTCAAAATATATCTGACAACAATGTTTTGTGATCATGATTTTCTACCATAACACTATGGTTTAAAATGCTATAAATATTACATGAGCACATGCAAACATAAAATTAATTTGTTAGTATCTACAGAACTAGAAAGGTCAGATCATTCAACATTGAGCCATTAGCACGTAAGTAATTAAAACTAAAATATCTGCCAGTGCGGTCTGGTGATAAAATATAAAAATCCATCAAACAAAAACAGCTAAATGAAGTTTAAGAAGCACGAAAATCACAATGAGTTTCAAGCACTAACTGCGAGGATATTAATCAAACTCCAAATGTTAGGTGATAATTCAGCAAAAAGGGATGGCACTGTAAGCAAGCAGCATAAATGAACACATAAAGTTTTAGGTGACATTCGGCTTTTACTACAAAAGGGAAGGATTTCCCCCATTACAGAGGCATTGATATGCTGCCCTCTGTACCTGGCACATCCTGGGGGAGCTCAGATGCCACCTTCTTCTCTGCCATGTTGCTGCTATCAGGGGTTTCTGAGAGACACCCCACGGGGCTCCTCCCTTCAGGGGCACTAGTCTCTTCTGAAGATGCATTTGTTGTGTTGTCGCCAAGATTTGCTGACACAGAGTTACCTTTATCCCTAACTTATGTTGGCTCTACAGCAAAATGCACAACAAAACTTTAAAGATATTCTTTAAA
The DNA here is from genome assembly GCF_047675955.1 of Chlorocebus sabaeus. NCBI lineage: Eukaryota > Metazoa > Chordata > Mammalia > Primates > Cercopithecidae > Chlorocebus > Chlorocebus sabaeus. Next base: position 66,181,147 of record NC_132919.1, read on the forward strand.
ATTGCTTCAGGACAAATGACCACATTCGGTCAACTACTAAAAATGATCTGTCACCAAAGAAACCTGCTTCCGTTGGATGGCCATTGTAAAGCAATTAGATTCGGGGATATTGCTGCAACAGGTAATCCAAAGAGTATTTAAGAATATTTAATAGCATATTAAGAATGTTTAAGTAATTAACACAAAAATGAACATATTTATATATATGTTCATACATACAAAAGTATACATACAAAAGTATGCGTATATAAGTATACATACAAAAGTATATATTCTGGTATAATATAAAAATAGTACTTTTTCATAGGGAAATGGCAACTTTTTTTCTTTTTTTTTTTTTTTTGAGACGGAGTCCCGCTCTGTCGCCCGGGCTGCAGTGGCCGGATCTCAGCTCACTGCAAGCTCCGCCTCCCAGGTTTACGCCATTCTCCTGCCTCAGCCTCCCGAGTAGCTGGGACTACAGGCGCCCGCCACCTCGCCCGGCTAGTTTTTTGTATTTTTTAGTAGAGACGGGGTTTCACTGTGTTAGCCAGGATGGACTCGATCTCCTGACCTCGTGATCCGCCCGTCTCGGCCTCCCAAAGTGCTGGGATTACAGGCTTGAGCCACCGCGCCCGGCCCAGAAATGGCAACTTAATGGCAAGTATAGAGACATGAGTATAATATTATAGCAAATCCACTATTACGTAAAACTCATTACAATTGTCACACGTGTTACAAGAGGGGAGGGTATCCTGATATCTTTAGAAATATTAAATTAAGTAGTTGCTTACAATGTTTCACTTTCATTTTGCAAGTAAAACTGGAGGTTTCATAAATAACACTGATGAAATATTTCTTTTTAATCAAGTAATTTTTTACCCTCAGATTTTCCTTGCTCAGGGTCATCGTCTGGTGTTTTGTATTCACTGTCTTTTTCAAGGGACTGGTCTTCGAATTCTCTGCTTTTCTGAGCATCTTTAGAGTCATTCTCAGTCTCGTTCTTGTCTTTTTCTATTTCTTCTGGGCTTTTAACATTATCAGTGTCTGCCTTTTTTGCTCTTATAGATTCCAAAATTTCTTCTATAATGAAAACAAATAAAAAATTATTTCTATATATAACCAAATAGAACAGTAAGTACAACAAATGCCACTTAAGAGTTTCAGTACAAGTTATTAAAGAGGAAAAATTAAGTATTTTTAAAGCATTAGACCTATGAAATAACAATCAATATTACAAACAAAATTTTGTTTAGAGAGTTCAATCAATGTGGTGTATCTTCACGTCTAGAAAATACATGCTAATTATGCGTTCTACTTTTTTTTTAAGTAAAGTTAGTCTATCTTTTAAAAATATAGGCTAGATACACATATCTGTGACAGATGACAAAAACTGCAAGCTGACATAGACCCACAGTCTGGGCAGCACACTGTAGTGATCAAAACCTAGAAACCCAAAACCCACTGCAAATCTGACTTGGATTAGCTGTGTGACTCTGGGCAAGCTACCTAACCTCTCCAGGCCATCATTTCCTCAATTGTAAAATGAGAAAACAGAGGCCCTTTTGTAAGAACTTTCTCTCTGAAATCCCTTAACTGTTCTGAAAGTCATTAAGTCTCTAAGCACACTCACCTTCTTTCAACTTAGACAGAGTGATGCCATGGCATGTTACAGACCACGGGATATAGAAGGACCACAGTGCACGGAAACCAGGGTGTATCAGTATGGACTCATGGATATCAATTATATTCTTTGGGTTATCATGCAATACTGTCACTTTTAATTTTGTTGCATAAATTGTTTCAGCTTTGGTCACTTGGTACTCTTTCCAAGTCTAGTGTCCTTTTGATACATATTCACTCATTCATTCATCCATCCATTCATTCATTCACTCAGCGTTTTCTTAACTTTCCAGTATTACAAGATGCTCCAGGTTCACCTTGTATTTTCCCTGCCCTAGTCCTAGAATCCACCATCTCTCCAAGGTGCCTTTGTTCTTTTTTGAAGAACAAATTGGAAAATGATGTTAGAAGTCACAATCTAGGTGCTTGGTGTGCTTGTTACAACTGGAGTGTTGCTTTCTAGGGTCTCTTGGCCAACAGAGCTAAGAAATGTAGTGATAAATATACACATCTATTATTATTTCTGCATTTATCTCTGCAGGCACATATGTGTATGAGTGAAAGCCTATGTGTCTGTGTAGGTTCATTTACCATTGCCCACTTGCTTATTTGTAACTTCTCTGACAGTGAGAAATCTGGCTCACATTATCTGTAATATATCTAGTTATTTGTTCATTCCATTCCTAGCACATAGTAAAATAGTTTCAGAATTGCTAAACTGTTTCCTCATAAAAATAAATTTACCAACTTGAGTACAATATTTGTGAATAAGAAGAAACACCATTTTTTTTTTTTTGAGACGGAGTTTTGTTCTTGTCGTCCAGGCTGGAGAGCAATGGTGCGATCCTGGCTCACTGCAACCTCCACTTCCCAGGTTCAAGCAATTCTCCTGTTTTCGACCTCCCAAGTAGCTGGGATTATAGGCGCCCACCACCACACGTGGCTAATTTTTGTATTTTTAGTAGAGACGGGGTTTCACCACGTTGGCCAGGCTGGTCTCGAACTCCTGACCTCAGGTGATCCACCTGCCTCAGTCTCCCAAAGTGTTGGGATTACAGGCATGAGCCACCGCACCAAGCCAGAAGAAACAAACACTTTTAATACCATGTATATCCACAGTACTCCTCTTTGGATTTTTGGGTTTGTGTTTCCTTTTTTTTTTTTTTTTTTCTGAGATAGAGTCTCGCTCTGTTGCCCAGGCTGGAGTGCAGTGGCGCAATCTTGGCTTACTACAAGCTCCGCCTCCTGGGTTCACGTCATTCTCCTGCCTCAGCTTCCCAAGTAGCTGGGACTACAGGCACCAGCCATGACGCCCGGGTAATTTTTTGTATTTTAGTAGAGACGGGGTTTCACCATGTTAGCGATGATAGTCTTGATCTCCTGACCTTGTGATCCACCCGCCTCGGCCTCTCAAAGTGCTGGGATTACAGGCATGAGCCACTGCTCCCAGCCTGTGTTTCCTTTTTTAAAATTTTATTTTTTACTTTTTTAGAGACAGGGTCTCATTCTTGCCCAGGAGTACACTGAAGTGATCATAGCTCACTGTAACCTTGAATTCCTAGACTCAAGTGATCTTCCCACCTCAGCCTCCCAAGCAGATGGAACTATAGGTGTGTGTCACCATGCATGGCTAATTTTTCTTTTTTTTTTTTTTTTGAGACGGAGTCTTGCTCCAGGATGGAGTGCAGTGGTGTGATCTTGGTTCACTGCAAAACCTCCGCTTCCTGGGTTCAAGCGATTCTCCTGCCTCAGCTTCCCCAGCAGCTGGGACTACAGGTGCGTGCCACCACGTCCCGCTAAATTTTTGTATTTTTAGTAGAGATAGGGTTTCACCATGTTAGCCAGGATGGTCTCGATCCCCCAACCTCGTGATCTGCCCGCGTTGGCCTCCCAAAATGCTGGGATTACAGGCATGAGCTACTGTGCCCAGCCGCCTGGCTAATTTTTTAATCTTTTTAAAAATAGAGATGGAGTCTCACTATGTTGCCCAGGCTGGTCTTGAACTTCCAGCCTCACGCGACCCCCCTGCCTTGGCCTATCAAAGCACTGGGATTACAGTCGTGAAGCGCTGCCCAGCCCTTAATTACTATATTTTAAAGAACATTTTATTTGGAAAAAGAAATGTAGTTACCGATTATCTGCTTTTCTTAGAGGCACAGCTTTCCTCTTTTCTTTCTTTCTTTTCTTTTCTTTCTTTTTTTTTGAGTCTTGCTCTGTTGCCCAGGCTGGAATGCAATGGCACAATCTCAACTCACTGCAACCTCCACCTCCCGGGTTCAAGAGATTCTCCCACCTCAGCCTCCCAAGTAGCTGGGGCTATAGGTGCACACCACTGATGACACCTGGCTAATTTTTATATTTTCTGTAGAGATAGGGTTTCACTATGTTGGCCAGGCTGGTCTCAAACTCCTGACCTCAAGTGATCCACCCATCCCAAAGTGCTAGCATTACAGGTGTGAGCCACCATGCCCGCTGTCTTTCAAACATAGCTACATCCTATAGCTTTTCTTAACCAAATCATTGTACATCCTCCCAACTTTCCCAGGCCATTTAATGAAAACCAAACAAAAAAAAAATGTTTAATTGCCTACTAAGTTTAGACCATTTAAATTGGTTGAAAAGCACAGGTTGGATGACCATAGTTCTCTGATTTTCTATAAAGATTCTAATTTCAAATAGTCTATCTTGCTAAACACTCTTGTATATATGTGTGTATGTAAATGTGTGTATACATACACACATTCATACTGGTTTTAGGTCCAAAAGCCTATGACAGTCATAGCCATAAGGAAAACAGACCAAAAATAGGGCCAGGCACAATGGCTCAGGCCTGGAATCCCAGCACTTCACAAGGCCGAGGCAGGTGAATCACTTGAGGCTAGAAGTTTGAGACCAGCCTGGCCAACATGGTGAAACCCCATCTCTACCAAAAATACAAAAATTAGCCGGGCGTGGTAGTGCACACCTGTAATCCCAGCTACTTGGGAGGCTGAGACATGAGAATTGCTTAAACCCAGGAGACTGAGGTTGCAGGGAGCTGAGATCATGCCACTTGCACTCCAGCCTGGGTGATACAGTGAGACTCTGTCTCAAAAAACAACAACAAAACAACCAACAGCAACAACAACAAAACAACAAAAATAGACCCAGTGTTCAGCAGAGGGAAAAACATTAAAGGATGAAAGAAAATTATGTTGTATCTGATCTATACTAAATATGCATATTCTATAAACATGTATATTCTACACTTTGCATGAATATTTCAAAACTAAACAAAGAATGAACCTAACAGGTTTTAGAAACCATCTCTACTTAGAAAAATTTCTTCTAAAAATAAACTTCCCTCAAACAAGCAAAATAAAGCATTATAAAACTTAATTACCATACAGGCATAGGATAAAGCAAATATAGTAAGCTGTATATTTAGCTATAAATATATAGTAAAGTACAGATCTAGATAATGAATATATGAGTATTTACTGTATAATTATTATTATTATTATTATTTTGAGACAAACTCTGCCTCTGTTGCCCAGGCTGGAGTGCAGGGGCGCAATCTCAGCTCACTGCAACCTCCACCTCCCAGGTTAAAGCAATTCTCCTGCCTCAGCTTCCTGAGTAACTGGGATTACAGGTGTGTGCCACCAGGCCTGGCTAATTTTTGTATTTTTAGTACAGATGGGGTTTTGCCATGTTGGTCAGGCTGGTAACTGTATAATTCTTTAAACCTTTCTGTACATTTAATTTTTTTCATAAAATATTGAGGAAAAATGCAGAAGAAAAATTTAACTCTCAGAAATAGAATTAAACTCACCTAAAGTAGACATGCATGTGTATAAAAACCAGAGAGCTATACATTAGAAATGAAGTATTTTGTTTGAGAGGTTAACATCAAGTCAAAGTCATGAGGACAGACTACGATTCTGAAATTCCTGTTATGTTACAAATTATTCTTGGCTATTATCAGAACCTCAGTAGTTTCCATTGTTTTCATCTCATATAACTCCAAGTCAAAGAACACCATTAGACATTATTTTGGGTATTTACCTGGACTGGGTGGTCCCAAACTGACTATCAAAGCCAAGATTTTGGTTACCAGAGAGAGCAAATAAAGGTAACGGTGGTGGACTGGTGTTTTAATGGGGAATTCTTCTGAGTGTTGAATTCATTGCCAATATACTCCTTAAAAAGTTGTTGAGAGGGTTAAAGAATTGTAAAACACCTAGTTGAGCACCTGGCCACAGTAGGCACTCAAAAATGTTAGTTTTCCCTTCTCTTCCCCATCAGTTTTCAACTCTTGTGAATCCTTCCTCCTCTAGTACCAGGTTGACGTTGTACCTTAACCAAAAAAGGGAGGCCAAGGCGGGCGGATCACGAGGTCAGGAGGTCGAGACCATCCTGGCTAACACAGTGAAACCCCGTCTCTACTAAAAATACAAAAATTTAGCCGGACATGGTGGCGGGCGCCTGTAGTCCCAGCTACATGGGAAGCTGAGGCAGGAGAATGGCATGAACCCGGGAGGCGGAGGTTGCAGTGAGCCGAGATTGCGCCACTGCACTCTAGCCTGGGTGACAGAGCGGGACTCTGTCAAAAAAAAAAAAAAAAAGGAAAGAAAGAAAATTTTAATCTGTTTTCAAAGTTTGCATTTCATACCAACTGATTTCAAACCAACTGATTTCATACCAACAGTTTAGCTCAGACTTAACAAAAATAAAATGAGAAAATGCCCCTCTCACCATTAGCTGCCGCCAGAAAGGATTTGTTACTGCCCCGAGCCTTATCGGTCAGGGCTTCGGTTATGTCCATGTGTCGGTGGATTTCTTCACGCATTTCTTCCAGAATTCTGCAGAGTTCTGCTTCCCAATAATCTTTCTCTAGACAGTCAATTAATTCTGCAAGCTGGACCTTTGTGCTGTAGTACCACATTTTCTTTTCATTTTCTGTATCTTCTTCTCTGTTTAAAAATGGGGGGAAATATTTTATATATTAGACATAATGCCACTTACCTGAGTTTCATCTACCCAGTGAAAAGTTAAAACAAAGCTTATGCACTAAAACTCAATATATGTGCTCACAAGAGATCCCTGCAGGTCTTACTCAAACTAGACTGACTCTGAGAAAGGACATCTAAAAAACATGACACAAAGAAAGATGACCTCAAAATTCAGAACCACGTGAGAGTACTCTGTGGAAGCCAGTTTCAGCTACTTCTCAATCAACTTTAAGATCATCAGTGTAACAATATGGTGAGCAGAATGTATTTAGAATTATTTTATTTTATTTATTTATTGAGACAGAGTTTCACTCTTGTCGCCCAGGCTGGAGAGCAGAGGCGCAATCCCGGCTCACTGCAACCTCCGCCTCCCAGGTTCAAGTGATTCTCCTGCCTCAGCCTCCAGAGTAGCTGGGACTACAGGCATGTGCCACCATGCCTAGCTAATTTTTGTATTTTTAGTTCAGATGGACTTTCACCATGTTGGCCAACATGTTCTTGATCTCTTGACCTTGTGATCCACCCACCTCGGCCTCCTAAAGTGCTGGGATTACAGGCATGAGCCACCGCACTCGGCCTAGAATTATTTTAGAATAAATTTATTTTAGAGACAGGGTCTCACTTTGTCACCCAGGTTAGAGTGCAGTGGCACTATCATGGCTCACAGCATACTCAGACTCCTAGGCTCAAGCAATTCTCCCGCCTCAGCCTCCCAAGTAACTAGGACTACAGACATGTGCCGCCATTCCTGGCTAATTTTATAATATAGTTTAGAAATATTTTCATCAAAATGGTGTAAATGCTTTGCTAAATTCTGGTTCTTGAAGGAGTTGTCTCAAATAATACCTCATCCCTCTTCTTTACTTCTGGACAACTGAAGCTCAAACTGGAGAGGAGCTTTCTCTCCTGCCTAAAACCCTCCTAAGGTTCCATTCACTTTTAATGGAGTTAAAGACTTCAACAGAGATGGTCACTAACTTAAAAGAAGCAGGTAAATTAATGTCTAGGACTAGATGTAGAGGAACACATATAATGGTATGTCTGTTCCCACTCAAAAGGAATTCAAGAGTATGTGTGAGGCAATTGATGAGAGTGAGTCTGATTTTCTTGTTTCCTCAATGGCAAACTGAGGGAACTGAAAGAACTGGGCTTTAGGGGAGATCTGGCTTTAAATAGGCTCATTTGCTTATAAGATATGTGGACATGGACAAAACACAAGCTCTCTGAGCCTCTAAGACATTTTATTTACCTCACTTGTAAAATGAGGATATAACAAAAACCTGCCTGCAGGCCACTATAGGACTTAAAGGTATAATGATAAGGCATCTACCATAGTGCCTGGGCACATTAGTGATCAATAAATGTTAAATATTATTATTATTATTATTTATTTTTGGGACGGAGTCTCGCTCTGTCGCCCAGGCTGGAGTGCAGTGGCATGATCCCAGCTCACTGCAAGCTCCGCCTCCTGGGTTCACGCCATTCTCCTGCCTCAGCCTCCCGAGTAGCTGGGACTACAGGCGCCCGCCACCTCGCCCCGGTTAGTTTTTTGTATTTTTTTAGTAGAGACGGGGTTTCACCGTGTTTGCCAGGATGGTCTTGATCTCCTGACCTCGTGATCCACCTGTCTCGGCCTCCCAAAGTGCTGGGATTACAGGCTTGAGCCACCGCGCCCGGCCTAAATATTATTATTAAGATAAAAAATGAATAAAAATTTAGTAGCATTACAGGAATGAGTCACTCAGTAATTCTGAGAAAGAAGGGCTATATTAAATCATAGATAAATAAAAGGATACTGGTGGAGTACCCTTATTCTGAAAACCTGAAATCCAAAATGCTCCAAGATTCAAAAGTTTTTGAGTGCCAACATGCTGTTCAAAGGAAATGCTCATTACAGCATTTCAGATTTTCAGATTAGGAATGATCAACTGGTAAGTATAATGCAAATATTCCAAAGCCCAAAACACTTCTGATCCAAAGCATTTTAGATAAGGGATGCTCAACCTATACAGTATTCACTGACTTAACATTTTTCTTCTTGAAGCCACAGAAAGATAAATTCATTAAAGCATAAAGTAGCAAAACATCAAATACCTGCTAATCCATTCAAAGAAAAGTTGGGGCTTTTTTGGTCTGTTTTGTTTTGTTTAACTTTTCTCTTTGCTGGGTGACGGAGTCTCGCTTGGTTCACCACACGCTCTGCCTCCCAGGTTCAAGCGATTCTCCTGCCTCAGCCTCCTGAGTAGCTAGGACTATGGGCGCATGCTAATAAAAATTAGCGCCCGGCTAATTTTTGTGTTTTTAGTAGAGACGGGTTTTCACTATGTTGGCCAGGCTTATCTCGAAATTCTGGGCTCAAGCGATCCGCCCATCTGGCTTCCTAAAGTGTGGGGATTTCAGGCCTGAGCCACCGCACCTGGCCATCCTCTTCAAACAAAACATGGCATTTCCATTGGCCTAGGTCTTCACCTTGTCTACTTCATTGACTTACATTACCTACCTAGTCCCTGCAGCCATATACACATTTGTCACCCTTAGAGCTCAACCAAATTGTATTGAATGCATTTATTTGGCAATTAGTACTTGTATTTTAATTTTCATTTCATGTATGTGTTCCATTTTCCTAATAAGATTGAAATAAGCCATTTGACGTACAGAATCCTGTTAGGTATTTTTCTTTCTTTTTTTAAAATTTGTGAGTGCTCTGTCACTCAGACTGGAGTGCAGCGGTGCAATCACGGCTCAGTGCAACATCCACCTCCCAGGCTCAAGTGATCCTCCCCCCTCACCCTCTCGCGTAGCTGGGACCACAGGTGCGCACCACCATGCCCGGCTAATTTTTCAATTTTTTTTCTAGAGACGAGGTCCTGTTGTCTTGCCCAGGCTGGTCTCGAACTCCTGACCTCAAGCTATCGTCCAGCCTTGGCCTCTCAAAGGGCTAGCATTGCAGACGTGAGCTATTGCGTCCGGCCAACTATTTTTTAATTACTTTTTGGTTGTCACTTATCTCAATAAATATTAAAGTTTATAAAATCTTTCTCTTATCTGAACAGCTGACTTCAACCACTCAGAGTTGAGTCCCTGTGATAAGGTTTGAGGGTGCCTGAAATGTCGTCATGATATGTACCCTGGGCTAAACTCAAACCTAGTGACTTCTCAAGTAAATAAATAAAGGTTATTTCCCGATAATACAAACCTATAACACCGTGAAGTAGGTTTCGGGCAGGATTCCCTCTTTTCCACTGCAAAAGAGAGATAAGTTCTTGCTTAGGTGGTCGGGGTCCTAGCTGGGACACTGGGAAGGTGGCGGGAGATTGGAACATGCAGCAGCTGCCTTCTGGAGTTTACTGAGGCTTTCGGAGTGGGGATTCCGCGCAACAGGTTTTAGGGCCCCCCTCCCTCCGGGCGGGGCATCCGGGAGCGTGGCTCCCGGCACAGATCCGGAACAGTTGTCATCGGAGTCAATTTCAGGACTCCAGCTCCAAGCCTCGCAGTTTCCTAAATTCTGGGGGCTTGTCTCCCTGTCCCCCGACCCCGACTAATTTCCCTCGGTCGCTGGCGCTGCCCCGTCCCTTAGGTCGCTCGGGCCGCCCCCATCCGCGACTTTCTTTTTCTTTCTCTAGCTGTTTCCCTAGAGGGCTGGGCGGGGCGGAATGATATTTGGGGGCTCTCCTGCCTTCCTGTCGGAGCCGCGGAAGCGGAGCCGCGGGAAGGAAGTCCGGCTAGCTTTGGGCTCCAGCCAGGGGTCCGCGGAGACTGTGGCCTCCGAAAGCCTTAGACGCGGGGCGTGTAGCGAGCTGCGGGTCTCTCTCAGCCGCGCCACCCGCGCTCGGAGTCCAGCCGCGCCGGCGCCCCGGGCTCTCCGCTCTCGACTCAATGTTCCCGCGCTCTCCCTAGCGGCCGCCGCGCCACCTCGCCCCTTCGCAGGCTCGTCGGCGGCGCAGCTCGCGTGACGGCCCTCCAGTAGCGGGAAGAAGTAAGATGGCGGTTGAAGGCGATCCGGAGTGGGGCCCCAGCAATTCGGTTGAGCCTTCTCCCTCCACCCGCTTCCGCCGGCCGGGCCCCTCCCGCCCGGCCCCTAGGGCCTCCCCACCCGGCCCCGGCGCTCCCCACCGTCCCCACTGCGCCAGGCACTCCCCGTCCACTTTCCCTTCTTCCCCCGCCTCAGGCTCCAACAAGAGGGGCCGGTGGGGCAGGCCGACCAAGCATCCCGCGGCTCCCGCTGCGCAGCGCTGCGCCCCGGCCCCGCCGCCGCCGCCGCCCACGTCCGGACCCATCCGGAGGCTCCGCTCGCCGCTACACGGTAGCAGCCGGGGCAGGTGGGCAGCCGCCAAGCTGAGGTGGTGCCCAAGACGCGGCTGAGCTCGCCCAGGCTGGGCAGCAGTAGCCGGCGGAAGTCGCCGCCGCCGGGCCCCGGCGCTAGCACCAGCGACCCGGGCGGGCGAGGGGCGGGGGCGAGGAGGCAGGGGCAGCCACCTAGCCCGGACCACCGCGGCCCGGAGCGTGGTCAACAAAGTGGTGCACGACGATGACTCCGATTATCGGGAGGAGCTGGAAGACGACGGTGAGGACGCCAGATACTACACGGAAAGCAGCTTCAGGAGCTGTAGTACCTACAGCAGCACTCCAGGTACCCACGCAGCTCAGTTGCTGCAGACTCCTTCCTCACCTCCTCTGCCCTTCTCCGCCCTCCCCGCTTGCTCACTTATGTGGTGTGCATCCTGCTCCGATCTCCCGCCAACCCCGCCGACCCCTAAGCAGAGGGGGAAATGCGAGGGGAAAGAGGCGCATTGTTCAAAGCGGAGATTGCATTGTTGCAGTTTGCAGGCCGCACTCTCTCGCTGCCCCCCCCCCCCCGCCCCCCTGCCAACCCCCTCTTTTTCCTCCTCAGAATTTGTGCCGTGTGCAGTGTCTCCACCGGGCAGGATTGAAACTTTGGCAAACACATATCCTTTGCATTCATTTTTCTCCCCTTGTTTTGGTGTGGTTTTCCGGAATGAAAGAAGCCTCTGGTTTTGCAAACCTCTTTGCATTTCTAATGTGGTTCCTTTCGGATTTTTATTATATATCTGTTCCTTAAAAGGGAGTTAAGGATTTGGACAGATTGTGGCATACAAACACACAAAAACACGCCTGTTTTCACACCCCTAGCTGTGGTTTTTAAATTGTGTTAAGGAAACGGATCATTTGGGTTAGTAGGGGAACCTTATCTGGTACTGTGTGTTTTTATTATTCGAGTGCTAATGGGCCCGTGCAACAGCTGCTGGTAAATGGCTGATTAAAAAGCAAAGCAGAAAGCCAAACAAGACCCAACCAAATTTGGTAATTCATCCGATTCAAAATTGTTTTGGTTAAATCAAAAATAAAAGTATAAGACCGCAGGAACGCGCGTCTTAACTCATTTGATCGCTTTGCCTTGCTTAGGGAGTGCAGTTTCGTGTCACCTGTTGCAGATGATGTGTAGTTGATCATCTAGACATAATTGCCGAAGATGAACTTTTGGACCAACTTCTGTCACACAGCGTCAGTATCAGATTTCTTACACAGCGACTTTTTCTTTTCACTCTTATTTCTGAGGAAAAAGCCCTCCTGAAATCCGTAGTGAATTTCTCCATGGTAACCCCTCTTATGTTTTCACACAGAAACATTTCTCTAGGCTGGTGCATTTTGTTAAACACCCCCGCCCCCTGCCCCCACCGCAAAGTCTACTTTGTATTAAATACGTGGTTGCAGTTTACTAAATTGTGAAATTAACCGAAACAACAACCGGCAAGACTTTCCTTTATAATTTTGCAAATCTAGATTAATTAGAATCTGTTTTTAAAAACATTTAAAAAATAAAGTTTATGAGGAAATACTTGTGATGAAAAAGTACGCTTTTTTCCTTGAAGTGAGTTGTGTCATGTCTTTCTCAGAGAAACTAGGGTAGTAGAAGTGGTTAAATTGCAAAGTTTCTGTTTTTTTAAATAAATGCTTAAATACTTATTGGAGAAGTAGGGTAGTATTATATTAAGCCAAATGTAAACCCATGTAGATTGTCCTAACATAAACTGAAAAAGTAATTTCTTTTGCCCAATAGTCAGAATCATTGCCAGACTTGCCCTGGGAGGCTGGCTAGAGAATGAAGGGAATGAATCAAGTGTCCGATATTTATGTCTTATATGTAGAAGGGAATACATGTAAATTCTTCCCAACCTAATTTTTAATGCATCTTTTTTTTGTTTGTTTGTTTGAGACAGAGTCTTGCTCTGTCGCCTAGGCTGGAGTGCAATGGCGCAATCTTGGCTGACTGCAAGCTCCACCTCCCGGGCTCAAGAGATTCTCCTGCCTCAGCCTCCATAGCAGCTGGGATTACAGGTACCCACCAGCGCGCCTGGCTAATGTTTGTATTTTTAGTAGAGATGGTGTTTCACCATGTTGGCCAGGCTGGTCTTGAACTCCTGACCTCGTGATCCACCCACCTTGGCCTCCCAAAGTGCTGGGACTACAGGCGTGAGCCACCGCGCCCGGCCTAGTACATCTTTTATAGTAATAACTTTTACCTTAAGAAATCACATGTTGGTCTTTGTACCCAGAGCCGGTAATTGAAACATGGAGACTGGATTGCATACACCCGTTGGAGAAGTTTTTTCTGGTTAGAGCTGAGACATTTTGGCAGGGCAGTAAGTCCTATTTGAAGGCCTAGCAAATAATATTTAGGATTGATGATTGTGCATAAGCTGACTTAAATTACAATTTGTAGCTAGGTGTCCTTTAAAAAAATGTGTTTACTTTTGATACTTTTGTGACATTTTGTTTTTCTTTTTTGGAGAAGGAGTTTTGCTCTTAGTGCCCTGGCTGGAGTGCAATGGTACAATCTCGGCTCACTGCAGCCTCCGCCTCCCAAATTCAAGCAGTTCTCCTGCCTCAGCCTCCCAAGTAGCTGGGATTACAGGCATGCACCATCACACCTAATTTTGTATTTTTAGTAGAGACGGGGTTTCTGCATGTTAGTCACGCTGCGAGGTCTCGAACTCCTGGCATCAGGTGATCCGTCCGCCTCAGCCTCGCAAAGTGCTGGGATTGCAGGCGTCAGCCACCATGCCCGGCCTGACTTTTTTTTTTTTTTTTTTTTTTTTTTTTTTTTTTTTTTGAGACGAGTCTCGCTCTGTCGCCCAGGCTGGAGTGCAGTGGCCAGATCTCAGCTCACTGCAAGCTCCGCCTCCCGGGTTTATGCCATTCTCCTGCCTCAGCCTCCCGAGCAGCTGGGACTACAGGCGCCCGCCACCTCACCCGGCTAGTTTTTTGTATTTTGTAGTAGAGACGGGGTTTCACCGTGTTAGCCAGGATGGTCTCGATCTCCTGACCTCGTGATCCGCCCGTCTCGGCCTCCCAAAGTGCTGGGATTACAGGCTTGAGCCACCGCGCCCGGCCCTATTTTGTTTTTTTCAATGACACTTGTAGCCTACTGTGTGTCTACTTGTCCTATCCGTATATGAAATGATTAACTCTGTAGAGACAGCATTGAGCCTATTCCCCTGCAGCTCCTGTAACAGTGTTTCGCGCATAGCCGCTGCTCATCAAAGGTTGGTTGGATAAATTATTGTTAGTAGATGAGAACTTGTAATAGATGAAGTTTTGATAATTCTACAGCGGGTGTCATAACCCCTAAATATTTTGGATTTAGGAAACTAAAAATTGTTCTAATTGGTTTTTGTTTTTTTTTGTTGTTGTTCTTTTCTAATTGGGTTTTAATGGACAATTTGATCAGTGAATGTTTTTATTTTTATTATTTATTTATTTATTTATTTGAGACGGAGTCTCGCTCTGTTGTCCAGGTTGGAGTACAGTGGCACGCACGATCTTGGCTGTCTGCAATCTTCGCCTCCCAAGTTCAAGCAATTCTCCTGCCTCAGCCTCCCGAGTTGCTGGGACTACAGGCGCACACCGTGGCCACGCCCAGCTAATTTTTTGTGTTTTAGTAGGGATGGGGTTTCACCGTGTTGCCCAGGCTGTTCTCGAACTCCTGAACTCAGGCAATCCGCCCTCCTCGTGCTAGGATTACAGGCGTGAGCCACCTCGCCCAGCCCAGTGAATGTTTTTCATTGCAAGAGTTACTTTGTTTTTGAGTTGCTGTTTCATATTGCTTGCCAGGCATTTTCCTTTATTTTCTGTGATGTTAATTTGGATGTTTTACCTTTTGCAGCACATTGTTTCTTAAGATTATGGTAAAATGGATGTGACTTTTTTTTCCTTATTTCTTCTAAAAACAAAATGGGGTACATGTGCAGAGCGTTCAGGTTTGTTGCATAGGTATACGTGTGCCATGGTGGACTGATACACCTATTGACCTGCCCTCTAAGTTCCCTTCTCTTGCCCCCTACCCCACCAGATGTGAGTGATGTTTTGAGTTCTAAACTTTTAGAACATGCCCACTTGCCTCGAATGAGTAACAACGCGTGACAGTGAGTTGTTTAGGCTCAGTACTAGTTTCAATGGTTTTATAGTCTGTACTTCCTGGGTGGAGGGCTGTCAGGTAAATGTGTAGATGGAAGAATGGTTTAAGATATATGAATAACACATAAAGAAGTATGATGAATTTGAATCCTGTTGTACTGCAAAGGCTGAAAGAGGAATTTACTTTATTGGTAATTTAGAGTAATTTGATTAATTTTTATAGTTTACAGCGTTGGCTTAGTTACTGACATTTGACATTCCTAAGAAATCACCCACTCCTAGTATAAGAAATAACTCAGTATTTTGTGGCTAATATAACTTAATGCAGTGACTTTAGTTGATATTACTAAAGTCATACAAAGTTTATTTATTGAAGATTGTTTTCCTTTTATGGGAAGAATGTAAGGATGACAACTGTTTAGTGTAAAATTGAAATCACCTAGGGTTGCTTAAGCTGAAGGCATGTGGCTGAATAATGCTTTGATTAATTTGTTTTGACTTTTTAAATTTAGAATTATTTCAGCCTATAGGTTTTATGACATTGCCAATATAATGAGAAGGATTGTGTAGGAAGTGTTTTCAATAGGCATTTGGTGAAGTTCTGACAGCACTTTGAAATTAAGCATTTGCTAATTTTAAGAAATTGTATTTAAAACAGAATGTTGTGTTTCAGTCTCAAGTCTTGTGTGAGACTTCTGAGAATACTTACCTGGAATTTTAAAACTTGGAACCTCTGATGACTTCATAAAACAAAAGTCCTGGTGTTATCCTGAGAGAGTTAGTGATTTATGTCCTCTAAGGATTGTGACAGTGGAGATCAGTGGCAGAGATGCCATGAGGGAACCATAGATTTACCTCAAACAGAATTTATCACTGGTTTGACAATATTATTCCCACCAGTGTCAACTTAATATCTTTTCAGTATAATTTCTGATTGCTACAGGTGTGGTACAAAGTGCAGTGGGCATTTAAAGGAGGGAGAGATTATGTACCCTGTTTAAGGGGATTGGTGTGGGCATAGGCTTCCTGGATGGGCATGTGGAGGGTAAGGACAGGCAGATTGAAGGAGGGAGGGGGAGGGAGCAGGAGGAGTAGCAGGCACTTGTTGTAAAGTGTGGGCAGTCTCAAGTAACTCGGTTTAACAAGAGCCTGAGAGTGTGAATAGGAAATAAACCAAAGCTCCCTTGTATGCTGTGTTGGGCAGTACCTAGAGGATCAGGCTATAGCAACTGTGCTTTCCCTCTCATCTGTAGAATAAGGATTGGGCTAGATTGTGATCCTCAGACCTTTTCCCTCCTGAACCCCCCGAGGAGATATGCTGTATTCCCAGCAGCACCATGCACAAACATGAAACGGAACCACATCAAATCACAGAGATGCTGTTGAACCACTGGTGTGGCCTTTCTCCCAAACTGAGAGAATTACTAGGGAAGTGGCCTGAAACTCTCTCTGTCTTTCAAATCTATTTCAAATCTTTAACTTTGGGTATGGGATGATCGGAAGATCTTGAAAGAGTGAGGTGTGGTTTCAGAGGGATGCCACGAAGTTTAGCATAGCTTCTGTTCTGCAGGATGGATTGACAAGGACGAGATAGCTGGTGGGTTTTGTAGTCCTGAATGGAAGATCAGTCCAGGAGGTACTTTAGAGTTCTTCAGGCCTTGACACATAGAGTGTAGAGAGAGGAATGCATCACCTATGCCTCCCTAAGAATGATAGTACTTTCAGGAACAATAGGGAGGTCAAGATTATAAGGGAAATTAATGACATCTGTTTTCAGGTATCAGTACCTCAAGAGGTTAAACATGGGAATTAAAATGAGAGCCAAAAGCGTTTTGAAAAAGTTAGGCAACATGATTTGTGAGTAGTAGAGAGGCGTGTCCTAGTTATGCAGTAATAAATAGTCTTGCATACGGTTCACGCTTTTCTATTCTGCTCACGCATGGGCGTGTTTGGAAGTTTGTATTGAAACATGCATATAAAAGGACTGGGCATGTTAAGACCAGGAGCTCTGGTCTCTTCTGTTAGGTCCTCCTTTCCTCAGTCCTCAAGACCCCGTGTCTTCCCTTTGACTAAAGACCCGTAATGGTGGAGACATGGGGGTGAGAGAGTGGTAGTCATGGTGGGCAGGTGGTAATCTGGGTAAGGCAGGAGCAAATCCTAGCTGATGCCCTTTTCCCTTCCTGCTCCTTAGCCAGGCTCGAATCCCGCTTCCTGGGAGATCTTCCCTGAGTCCTGTTGCGCACCTTGTTCTTCCTTCTCTTTGAGTGCCTGTTGACAGTGGCTATGATCTCAGCACTAGCTTAACACTGACACTAATTATTCTAATTTTTTTTTTTCTTTTGAGACGGAGTCTCACTCTGTCACCCAGGCTGGAGTGCAGTGACACAATCTCGGCTCACTGCAACCTCCGCCTCCCAGGTTCAAGCGATTCCCCTGCCTCAGCCCTCTGAGTGGCTGGAACTACAAGTGTCTACCACTAAACCCAGCTAATTTTTGTACTTTTTAATAGAGACAGGGTTTTACCGTATTGGCCAGGCTGGTCTTGAACTCCTGACCTCGTGATCCACCTGCCTCGGCTTCCCGAAGTGCTGGGATTATAGGCAGGAGCCACCGCGCCCGGCCTCTAATTTTTTTCTGCTTTTGGTTCTTTAACGTAAGCATCAGGAGGCAGCATGTTTCTTAACTTAAAAAAAAAAATTTATACATTGAAATGCACTTTAAAAGATCGAAAGTGACCATATGGAAAGAATTAAAATGCATGTAATTAAATATAATGTTTTAATTGTTTTGTCTGCTGGCATATATCTAAAATTTTTATGTTTTTCTAGATAGTTATTTTCAAATATTATTTTGTGATTGTCACATTTTAAAAACAGTGAGAATAATAGTTAACATTTACTGAACATCTTTTAAATTGCAGAATGATTTTCAAGCAATATTTATGAAAATTCAGTTTTTAAAAGGTAACAGCTTTATGGAGATATAATTTACATACTGTAAAATGTAACCCTTGTAAAGTATATAATTTAGGTTTTTTTTAGTATATTGACAGAGTTGTGCAACCATTAACACTACCTAATCCAGCATGTTTTTATGCCCCTGCAAAAGAAGTCCATACCTATAGCAGTCACTCCCTGTTCTTCACCTCCCTCCTGCTCACCCCCTGGCAACCACTAATCTACTTTCATTCTCTGTTGATTTGTCTCTTACGGACATTACTTATTAAGTGGAATAATACAATGTATGGCTTCTGTCATTTAGCCTAATGTATTCAAGGTTTATGCATATCTTAGCATGTATCAGTACTATATTTGAATAACACTTCATTGTATGGCTATACCACTCTTTTTTTTTTAAATGGAGGCAGGGTCTTGCAATGTTGCCCAGGCTAACCTGAAACTCCTGGGCCCAGGCTTCCTGCCTCAGCCTTCCAGCCTCCAGAGTAGCTAGGGTTACAGGCACACACCTCTGTGCCCAGAGACCATGGTTTGCTTATCCATTTCGTAAGTTCATGGACACTTTAACTGTTTCCACTTTTTGGCTATTATGAATAATGCTGCTGAGCACATTCGTGTACATTTATCTATACGTATGTTTTCATTTCTCTTAGGTAGATAACTACGATTATTTGCTGAATTATTGCAAATTAAATTTTAATTTCTTTTTTTTTTTTTTTTGACACAAAGTCTCACTCTGTCACCCAGACTGGAGTACAGTGGCATGACCATGGCTCACTGCAACCTCTGCCTCCTGGGTTCAAGCGATTCTCCTGCCTCAGCCTCCTGAGTAGCTGGGACTACAGGTGTGTGCCACCACGCCTGGCTAATTTTTGTAATTTTAGTAGAAGGGGATTTCACCGTGTTGGCCAGGCTGGTCTTGAACTTCTGACCTCAAGTGATCCACCCACTTTGGCCTCCCAAAGTGCTGGGATTACAGGTGTGAGCTACCGCGCCTGGCAGAAAATAATTCAGGAGTTAGAATGAATCCTTAATGATAGATTGGTTAGGCTGGGATGTGGTGAGTGGAGAAAAGGAGTCATGGATGAACTGACTTCTAAATCTCCTGTTAGAAATGCTTGCTCCCCAGTGCTGTAAAGAAATAGCACTTGAACATAAATGTAATTTATTTAGTAAGGCCATTATTACTTCCTGCAGAAAGGGTACACTCGCCAGCAGTTTTGCCATGAGAGTACACCGAACAAAGAAGACAGGGTCATTTATAAACTGAAGCGTCTACCCTACTGCTCTGTCTGGTTTCCTTTGACTGGAACGGGACCTCACATTCTGTATTTGTCCCTATTGGCTAGTAACTTAGAACTTTTAAAAGAGGCAAAGGTAGAGGGGAACAAAGGAAGAAGTAACTTATGGAATGTTGAGAAAGGTAAAAACACTTTTAAATAAGGAAGAGGAGGCGAGGTGTGGTAGCTCATGCTTGTAATCCCCCCACTTTGGGAGGCCGAGTTGAGCAGATCACCTGAGGTTGGGAGTTTGAGACCAGCCTGACTAGCATGGAGAAACCTCATCTCTACTAAAAATACAAAATTAGCTGGGCATAGTGGTACGTGCCTGTAATCCCAGCTCCTCAGGGGACTGAGGCAGGAGAATCACTTGAACCTGGGCGGCGGAGGTTGTGGTGAGCCAAGATCATGCCATTGCACTCCAGCCTGAGCAACAAGAGCGAAATTCCATCTCAAAAAAATAAATAAAATAAGATAAGATAAATAAAATAAAATGGAACAGGCTATGACCTAATGCTTGCTTGGACCACTATAAGCATGCCAGGGCAAATACTTAGGCTACATTGTGGGAGCTAAGAACATAAAGCACATTGATTTTTTTATTACGGCTAGCAGATATTTAAGAATGTTAGCACAGGTCTTCGAATAAATTTTGCTTGTAAGAGAAGTTACTATTTATTCCTAATTAGACAGGGAGGAAAATCTTTGAAGAGGAACCTCTACTTTACTTTTTACATCTCCCTTATTTCTTTTTTCCTTATTCACTCCTTATTTCTTCTTTTCATCTCAACTTGATGTAGTAATATTGATTTCTTTGTAGTTCCCACACACCTAACTCCTAGTCACCCATCCATCACTTTCTCCAGCGTGCCATCTCTGATCACCATTCCCTGTACCCCTAGGTGGGGCTGAGTTCCTTTGGTTCCCACCCCCTTAACCTCCAGGACCATGTGCATTAATTATTTTAGTTTCCAAATATTTGGGGATTTTTTAGGTATCTTCCTGTTACTGATTTCTAATTTCATTTCATTTTGTTCAGAGAGCATACTTTGTATGACTTTAATTTTGTAAAACATTTTTAGAAGTTTGTTTTGCACCCCAAAATTTTGTCACTCTAAGTGAATGTTCCATATGTACTTGAAAAGAATTTTGTATTCTGCTTTTGTTAGGTGGAGTATTGCATGAATATCAATTAGGTCAAGTTTGTTGATAGTGTTATTAAGATCTGTCTTTCTACTTGTTCTGTTGATCACTGAGAGAAGTGTTGAAGTCGACAGCTATTGTGAAGGATTTGTCTGTTTCTCCTTGAAGTTCTCGCAATCTTCATGTATTTTGAGGCTCTGTATTCATGTATTTTGAGGCTTCTTCCTAAAGTCCATACACCTTTAGGAAGGATTGTTTTATCCTCTTGATTACTTAACCCCTTTATCTATATCTTTGTCTGTTAAGACGTGGAACTGAAATGGCCTGTTAATGATCTGGCCCTTCCTTCATTACACCCTACTTTGGGCAGGGAATGTCCCAGTCAGTCTCTGTAGTGCCTGGTTAAATCTCTTGAATGCAGTAGGCAGCACAGGTAATTGTGGAACTGAATGTTGAGTCAAAGCCTGTGGATTGTTTTCACCCTCTGTACTGTCCAGTATGGTAGCTACTAGACAAATGTGGAGAGTTAAATTAATTGAAACTAAGTAGGCCAGGCGTGGTGGCTCACACCTGTAAGTCTCAATACTTTGGGAGGCTGAGGTGGGAAGTCACTTGAGGCAGCAGTTCAAGACCAGCCTGAGCAACAGGGTTTTGTAAAAACCCTGTCTTCACAAAAGAATTAAAATAGTTGGGCATAGGATGGCGTGCCTGTAGTCCTACCTATTTGGGAGGCTGAGGTGGGAGGATTGCTTGAGGCCAGGAGTTTGAGGCTGTAGTCATCTATGGACTATGCCACCACACACTAACCTGGGTGACAGAATGAGAACCCATCTCTTAAAAAAAAAAAATTAAGTAAAATGAAAACTTCAGTTTCTCCAGTGGCACCAGCTATTATATGTTCATTTCAAGTGCTCTGTATTCACGTGTATTGCACCACACAAATGTAGAGCATTTGGGGCATTTCCTATCATTGCAGAAAGTTCCCCTGGACTCATTGTAGGCAGTCTGCCTCTGTTAGACCAGTGAGAATTTACCTAACATCTCTTTTTTTCCTAGCCTTGTATTTGCCCTAAATCCTGCACAGCTTGGGTAGCCCCAGCGATCTGGCTGAGTGAGGTCCTCCTTTGTGGAGACTCTGGGCCCCGCGTTATTTGTGTATGTGATGGTATCGCATTTCTGCAATAAGATTTGGGGTCATGTGTGAGATGACTTTCCATTATTTGTTGTTCTTTGTGGTAGGGTGAAGAGGCAGTCAGTTAACACATGATTAGAAAATCTGCCACAGTCCTGGTAAAATTAAGCTAAGAGTCATATATATAGGCCAGAAGGGAAGGAAGGATTAGGATTCAGAGACTTTTGGTTGAGAAATTAAATTTGATAACTCAGAGAATTTCAGTGTTATAAAAATGTAAATGTTGATATGCAAACTGAATTGTGAGATGTTAGTATGTCCTAGTGTGTCTGGATTCTCCTATATAAAATCTCTTTCTCAGGAGTCACTGGTCAAATTATTTATCTATGGAACCCCCTGAGATTTGCTAAGAAAGTTATGCTTGGACTCCTCTCTACTCATGGATATGTTCTGTAATTCACACACTTGGGAAACGGCATGGCCATGTGATTCATACCAAATGGCAACATTCAGTAGGTGCAGTTTATATGCTTTACTAGAAATACGGCTTCTTGCTCGATTTCAGAATGTTCATAGTGCCTCTTTTGAGGTCTGTGTGTATATTTTATTTATGGAAGTTAAAAAGTATTTCAGAAATGCATATATTAATCTGTGTGGAATTTCTCTTGTCCTTGGACCAAGAAGTGGTCCAACACTTAAAACAGTGAATAACACCTTAGCCCATCCTAAAACAATCCTTCCTAAAGGTTTATGAACTTAATAACAAAGCCTCAAAATACATGAGGACTCGTAGAACTCCAAGGAGAACCAGACACATCCTTAACAATATTGTAGACTTCAACACTCTTCTTACAGTAATCAAGAGAACAAGTAGATAGAAAGAAAGTGCACTTTTCCCTGTTTCTGTAGACATCAAAATTATTTCACACACTTCTGAAAGTCTCATTCAGTAAATTACTCATGTCTCCACCTTTTGACTGTACTGTGCTTTCAAAGTGCTGTGCAAAGAATAAAAAGTTTTAAAGTGACTTTACTGTAATTTCAGATACATATTTGAACTTTTGAGTCTGAATTATCCAGGTGAAATGCATTGGATCTCTGATCCTCTGTAAACTGGGAAGATTACCTTCTTCCAGGTATGCTGGTTGTCCTTAACTGCCTTAATGGCATGAGTTGTGAATCTTCTCTGTCTCAGAAGAAACCTAACAGTGGAGATTGTTTATGGCAAGGGTCACAAATTTACATGCTCAGAAGGTTAGGACCCTCTGTAAGGTAAAGACATGAAGTGCCCCCTTCTTTATTAACACATAACTGCATTTGCTGATAATATTTATTTGCCTAGAATTCAGGCCCTTTTTGCTTTTACAGACAGCGCTGTCCTAAATGTGCTAGAGAAGTATCTTTAGTCACTTAAGCTGGTGTTTCTGTAGGGTAGGTTCCTAGGAGTGGGACTGGATTGTTGGGTTACAGTCTGTGCCATTTAGAAGACTGAACCAGATTATACTCTCAGCATCTGTTTGTTTTTAAACCTTCCCTAGTCTGTGCTTACGTGTTTTTTTGTTTTTGTTTTTGTTTTTTTGAGATGGAATCTCACTCTGTCACCCAGGCTGGAATACAGTGGTGTGATCTGGGCTCCTGCAACCTCCACCTCCCTGGTTCAAGCAGTTCTCCTGCCTCAGCCTCCCGAGTAGCTTAGATTACAGGCGCATGCCACCATGCCCGGCTTATTTTTTTGTATTTTTGGTAGAGACAGGGTTTCATCATGTTGGCCAGACTGGTCTCAAACTCCTAACCTCAGGCAGTCCGCCCGCCTGGGCCTCCCAAAGTGCTGGGATTACAGGCGTGAGCCACTGCGCCTGGCCTATGTGGTTTTTAAAGTTACTTTTTCTAGAATCTACTAAGGTTTACTCAGACCTTTAGCAGGTGTTGGATAGTTACTAGGCCCAAAGTCCTCTTCTCATGAATTTATTGGCAAATACACTCACATGCGATGTGATAGGAGACTCTGAGGTTTACCTCCCAAACAGCAGGATGTCTGTTCTGAGAATTTCCTGGCCAAGTGGTAGAAAGTACCATGGAAATGGAGTCTTCATTGCTTCTTACTTAACTTGAGTTTGGACCATAGAGAAGCCATTCTTCTGTGGACCTCAGTTTACTCACCTGTACAGTGTAGGATGGACTAGATTATCTAATGGTCAGGGGATTGGCAGACTTGTTCTTAGGGTACCAATTAGTAAATGTTTTAGGTTTTGCAGGCCACCTGGCTCTGTCACAGCTGCTCAGCTCTGCCCTTGTAGGATGAAAGCAGCCATAGACAATAAGTAGACAAATGAGTGTGGCTGTGTTCTAATAAAACTTTATTTACAAAAACAGGCTGTGGCTGGCCTTAGATTTTTCACCCCATTTTTGAGCTCTTGACATTCATTTATTCATTAGTCTGTGATTTTGATAATTAGTTTAGGAAAAAAGCTTTGACTTTCATAAATAATGCTTCTGGAAATCTAGTAAAATCTTTAAATTTTATTTTTGCTTTTTCTCTTTATCAGGAAAGTAATGTAGAAAATTCAGAAAACCCAGAACATTAATATTTTGGTTCCTCTCATTAGGTAACCATCTTTAGGTGAACATGTGTACATGCATCCTTTTTTTTTTCTTTCTTTCTTTTGAGCAGGAGTCTCACTCTGTTACCCAGGCCACCCAGTGGCGTGATCTCGGCTCACTGCAACCTCCACCTCGCAGGTTCAAGCGATTCTCCTGCCTCAGCCTCCCGAGTAGCTGGGACTACAGGTGCTCGCTGCCACGCCCAGCTAATTTTTTGTATTTTTTAGAAGAGATGGGGTTTCACCATGTTGCTCAGGCGATGTCAAACTCCTGAGCTCAGGCAGTCCGCCAGCCTCAGCCTCCCAAAGTGTTGGGATTACAGGCGTGAGCCACTGCACCCGGCACATGTGTATGTACATACTTTTTACAAAATTGGGCGAAGTATGATTTATTTGCTAAATATTTTCACCTGTGCCATGAAATCTCATTTTATCTTTAATTTGTCTATAAAAATACCTGTTCTCCTAGGGGGCTTCTAGTTGAAAACTCATTAATTTAAACTTAATTTTGAATTCAGCCACCTATTTTTTTTCTATTTGTTTCTTGTAGCTTTTGCTTTGATTGGAATAACTTTATCTAGGAATAAAGTTGTATCATCTGCAAACATGAATCATATACACATCTGATATTCTTATTATATCTCCTTCTTCTCTTCAAATTACATTGCCTCTACCGTTGATGGGAACCTGGGTAATAAAAAAAAAAAAAGAGGGAAAAACATTGCTTTCCCTACCACCACCTCCACCACAGTATCACGTGTTAGTTATAATGATAGGCATCTAGTGCCATCCCGGTTCAGCGGAGCTGATGCAGATATGTAATGGTTAGCTGTTGGTTTGAGGCCTTTAATATTTGAGTGTATTCGCCTGTTTCAATTGCTTTTGTAAGTTTTTTTTTTTTTTAATCAGATATGGCTATTATATTTTGTCAAATGCCACCTTAGCATCTTTTAAGATGATCATATAGTTTTTCTCCTGCTTGCTACATATTAATTACAGTAGTGGATATTCATAGAATCATATTAGTAGATCTTATATTGATTCACCCTTACATTCTTGCAGCGAACCTCTCTTGATCACATTATTTTTTCATGTACTGTTGGACTTTTATTTATTTATTCATTTATTTATTTTTGAGATGGAGTTTCGCTCTTGTTGCCCATGGTGGAGCGCAATGGCGCGATCTCAGCTCACCACAACCTCTGCCTCCCGGGTTCAAGTGATTCTTCTGTCTCAGTCTCCTGAGTGGCTGGGATTACAGGCGCCTGCCACTGCGCCTGGCTCACTTTTAATGTTTTTGGTAGAGACAGGGTTTCACCATGTTGGCCAGGCTGATCTTGAACTCCTGACCTCAGGTAATCCGCCGGCCTCGGCCTCCCAAAGTGCTGGGATTACAGGCGTGAGCCACCACGCCCGGCCTGTTTGACTATTAAAAAGGTATCTTAATTTTTTAATAAAATAGTTTATGCATGTACAGTGCATAATGTATTTGTGATTCATCTGTGTTGTTGTGTCAGTAGTTTCTTTATTGCTGAGTAGCAGTCCCTTACATGAGTGTATCACAGTGCATTTATCTGCTCCATAGTTGAATATTTCAGTTATTTCTAGTTTTTGGGAGCTATGAATAAAGCTGCCCTAAACATTTCCATAATGTTTTTTGTATGAACACAATACTCGTTTCTTTTGAGTAAATACCTAGGAGTATGATTTCTGGGTCGTATGTTTATAAGAAACTGCCAAAACTGTCTTCCAAAGTAGCTGTACCATTTTGCATTCTTACCTGCAAATGTGTGAAGAGTTCTAGTTGCCCTGTGTCCTCCCTGGCACTTGACATCGTCAGTTTTTGTTGTTTTATTTTTAGCCACCTTAATAAGTATATGGTGGTAGCTCCTTCTGCTTTTAATTTGCTTGTCCCTAATGACTGATGGTTCTGAGTCTCTTTTTATG
Organism: Chlorocebus sabaeus; assembly: GCF_047675955.1. NCBI lineage: Eukaryota > Metazoa > Chordata > Mammalia > Primates > Cercopithecidae > Chlorocebus > Chlorocebus sabaeus. Next base: position 66,207,238 of record NC_132919.1, read on the forward strand.
TGCATCTTTTTATTTGCCTTCTGTATATTATTGTTTATGGAAAAATACTGAAATCTTTTTTTTTTTTTCTTTTTCTGAGATAGAGTCTTGCTCTGTTGCCCAGGCTGGAGAACAGTGGCACAGTCACCACTCACTGCAGCCTCCACCTTCTGGGCTCAAGCCATCCTCCCACCTCTCAGCCTCCCAAGTAGCCGGGATTGCAAGTGCGCACATCCACACCTGGCTAGTTTTTGTTTTTTTTGTTTTTTTTTTAATAGAGATGGGGTTTTGATATGTTGCCCAGACTGATTTCGAACTCCTGGGCTTAAGCGAGCCGCCTGCCTCGGCCTCCAAAAGTGCTGAGATTACAGGCATGAGCTGCCCTGCCTGGCCAAGATACCAGAATCTTTAAGATGTTTAATTGGGTTGCTTTCTTTATTGTTATTCTACTTTTATATATATATATGTGTATATATATTTTTAGACAGAGTCTCGCTCTTTCACCCACGCTGGAGTGCAGTGGCATGATCTTGGCTTGCTGCAGCCTATCATTCCCCCCGACCCCTGGGCTCAAGGTAATCCTCCCACCTCAGCCTCCCAAGTAGTCGGGACCACAGGTGCATGCCACCATGTCTGGTTAATTTTTGTATTTTTAACGGAGATGGGGTTTTGCTATGTTGCCCAGGCTGGTCTTGAACTCCTGAGCTCAAGCAATCTGCCTGCCTTGGCCTCCCAAAGTGCTGGGATCACAGGCATTAACCACCATGCCTGGCCATTTTCTTATTATTGGCTAGTAAGAGTTCTTTATATATTTTGGATATAAGTGTTTTGTTAGGCTGTGTGATGTTCATATATTTTCTCCCCATCTGTGCCTTGTGTTTCATTGTCTTAGCAGTGTCTTTTTCCCAGAGCATAAGTTTTAAATTTTAGTGAAGTCTGATTTACCACATTTTTTTCTTACACATTTCGTGTTCATCTGACAACTCTGCCTGACCCAGACCTTGCCAGACTTTTTCTGTAAAAGGTCAGATAGTAAATATTTCAGGCTTGCTGTCCCTGTTGCAACTCTGCCATTGTAGCAATGAAAGCAGTCAGCTGTTCCAATAAAACTTTTTGAACACTGCAGTTTGAATTTCACATAATTTTCAAATTATCAGTTATATTGTTATTCTTTTGATTATTACAAAAACAGGTAGTGGATTGGCCATGGTTTGCTGATTCCAGGCCTAACTAACCCAAGTTCACAAAGATTTTCCTCTTTGATTTTGTTGTGGTCGCTGTTGTTCCACACCTTCTTTTTTCACTGTTTCCTTAAGGTAGAGTGTACATATTTATAAGGGTACATGTAATATTTTGATAGATTCATACAATGTGTAATGATCAAATCAGGTTAATTAGGCTATCCATCATCTCAGATGTTTATCCTTTTTTTTGTATTGGAAGCATAACAAGTGTTCTAGCTATTTTAAAATATGCACTAAGTTATTGTTGACTGTAGTCACCCTACTGTGCAAACAAAAGCTAAAACTTATTCCATCTGACTGAGTTTTTATGCCCATGAATCAACTTGTCTTCATCCCTAACTGCTTCCCAGCCCCTGGTAACCATCATTCTACTGCCTATCTCCATGACATCAACTTCTTAATCTCTCATACATGAATGAGAATATGTGATACTTGTCTATCTGTCCTTGGCCTACTTCACTTAACATAATGTCCTCCAGGTTTTATTTTCCAAACCTCAAGCTTTATAGATGAAGGTTTTCACTTTTTTTTTTTTTTTTTTTTTTTTTGAGACGAAGTCTTGCTCTGTCACCTAGGCTGTAGTGCAGTGGCACAATCTCGGCTCGGTGCAGCCTCCGCCTCCCGGGTTCAAGCGATTCTCCTGCCTCAGCCTCCCAAGTAGCTGGGACTACAGGCGCCTACCATCATGCCTGGCTAGTTTTTGTATTTTTAGTAGAGACGGGGTTTCATCGTGTTAGCCAGTCAGTTCTTGAACCCCTGACCTCGTGATCCACCTGCCTAGCCTCCCAAAGTGCTGGGATTACAGATGTGAGCCACCACGCCCGGCCTGGATTCCCTTTTTTAATGGCTGAATAATATCCTATTGTGCATATATACCTCATTTTCTTTGATTTTTCTTTCTTTATTTTTAAATAGAGACGAGGTCTCACTGTATTGCCCAGGGTGGGCTTGAACTTTTGGGCTCAAGCAATCCTCCTGCCGTGGCCTCCCAAACTGCTGGGATTCCAGGCTAAACCGTTGTGCTCCTTTATGCTTTTTTTTTTTTTTTTTTGAGACAAAATCTTGCTCTGTTGCCCAGGCTGGAGTGCGGTGGCACGATCTTGGCTCACTGCAACCTCCACCTACTGGGTTGAAATGATTCTTCTGCCTCAGCCTCCCGAGTAGCTGGGATTACAGGTGCCCACCACCACACCTAGCTAATTTTGGGTTTTTAGTAGAGGTGGGGTTTCACCATGTTGTCCAGGCTGGTCTGGAACTCCTGACCTCAGATGATTCACCTGCCTTGGCCTCCCAAAGTGCTGGGATTACAGGCATGAGCCACAGCTCCCAGCCCCTTTGTGCACTTTTAAAAACATATCTTAGAATTTGTGATATGTGTTTTATTTTCATTTTCATTTGGGTCACAATATTATAAAATTTCTATTATGACTTACTCTTTGATCCATGATTTGTTTTAAAACATACTGTTTAATTTTCAAACATTTAGGGATTTCCCAGACGTCTTCGTTGTTGGTTTCTAATTTAATTCCATTATGGTTAGAGAACATACTTGGTATGATGAATTTAAAAAAAAAATTAGAGGTTTGTATATGGCCTGAAACATGGTTTGTTTAGGTAAATGTTCAGTTTGTAATAGGAAAGACGCTGCTGTTAGGTAAAGTGTTTCATAAATAATAATTAGGTCAAGTTGGTTGATTGTGTTAAAGTCTTCTGTATCCTTGCTGATTTCCTGTCTGCGTGTTCTAGTGATGACTGATAAAGGAATGTTGAAGTCTACAACGATTGTTATGGGTTTGTTCTCTTTCTCCTTGAAATTCTGTCTGTTTACATATCCTGTATTTTGAGGCCCTGTTACTAGATGCAGAAACATTTACAGGTTTGTCCTCTTGATTATTTGACACCTTTATCACTCTGAAATAACCTTTATTTCTGGCAGTAATCATTATATTAAAAACCATTATTTGGCCAGGCATGGTGACTCACGCCTGTAATCCCAGCACTTTGGGAGGCCAAGGCGGGTGGATCACCTGAGGTCAGGAGTTTGAGACCAGACTGGCCAACATGGTGAAACCCTATCTCTTCTAAAAATAGAAAAACAGCCTGGCACGGTGGCATATGTCTGTAGTCCCAGCTACTCAGAAGGTTGAGGCAAGAGAATCACTTGAATCCAGGAGGTGGATATTGCAGTGAGCCGAGATCATACCACTGTACCCCAGCCTGGGAAGCAGAGCAAGACTCCATCTCTAAATACATACATACATACATAAATACAGGCCGGGTGCTGTGCCTCACGCCTGTAATCCCAGCACTTTGGGAGGCCGAGGCGGGTGAATCACCTGAGGTCAGGAGTTCGAGACTATCCTGGCTAAGATGGTGAAACACTGTCCCTACTAAAAATACAAAAATTAGCCAGGCATGGTGGTGAGCACCTGTAATGCCAACTACTTGGGAGGCTGAGGCAGGAGAATTGCTTGAAGCCGGGAGGCAGAGGTTGCAGTGAGCCGAGTTTGTGCCACTGCACTCTAGCCTGGGTAACAGAGCAAGACTCCATCTTAGAAAAACAAAAAACAAACAAACAAAAAACCATCATTTAATACTAATATAAAATTAGCGTTTTATATTAGTAATATAATACTGTTTTTGACTAGTGTTAGAATGACATATTTTTCTCTACCCTTTTGCTTTTAATCTATATATCATGATATTCATTTACTTTTTAATTTGTAAAAATAGAGATGGGGATTTGCCATGTTGCCCAGGTTGGTCTTCAGTTCCTGGGCTCAAGCCACCTGTCTACCTCAGCCTCCCAAAATGCTGGGATTATAAGCATGAGCCACCATACCTGGCCATATCATTATATTTTCAAATGGTTTCTTGTTTTTTTAATTTTTCTTTTAAATGTAATCTGACAGCGTCTTTTAATTAATGTGTTTTGGACCATTTACATTTAATATGATTGATAATGACTGGATTTAGGTTTCCTATTTTATTATTTGTTTTCTGATTATCTCTTTTTTGGGGGGTTTCTTCTGTTTCTTTTTTCTGCCTACTTTTGGATTAAATGAATATTTTTTAGTGTTATGTTTTATTAAATGGCTTTTGGTCATATCCGTGCTATGTTTTTGCTGTAGGAATTACAAAATATATACCTAACCTACCTACTTAGAGTTAGCATTTTACCTCTAAATACAACGTAAAAGTATTACAACCATTTAGGTTTGTTTATTGTAACCCCCTCCCTTATAATTGTATATATATGTGTGTGTGTATATATCCATATACACTTTCAATGACATATAGATATGTATCTATACTTTCAATGTATATCTACATGCATACATTGTATATGTATGTAGACATATATCTACATACATTGAAAGATATATCTACATACATATACAATGCATGTATGATACCTCTGGCCACTACATCCTTCTTAAATTTCCTGTTGCCACTCATGACCCAATTTCCTTGACCAGTTATTCCTCCTTCAAACATCCCTCTTACATGTGATAGTCCTCAGCATTTAGTTTCCCCAACTTTCCCCTAATTATCAGTTGACTCAGTTACCACCAAAATATCAATGACTTCTAGATCCATTTTCCTACCTAGACCTCTCTTCGAAACTCCAGTTATGTATTTCCAACTGCCTTTGTTGTCCCCGATAAACTCCACATTGTAGGAAATAAAAAGGAGTTACAAAAGTTTAGGTTCAAAGCAAAATTTAAAAACTCATAAATGAGACAAAGATTTAGTGATGATAAAGGCTATGGACCACAATGAAGATATAAAAGTAATGAACCTTTCTGTAAAACATGTATGTGATAGAACCGGTCCCCAACTTTAAGCCTTTCAGCGATTCAAGTAATTGCAGAACATCTTTAAAGTACTAAGAGAAATGTCCATCCAGAATTCTATATCCAGCAAAAATACCCTTCAACAATTAAGGCAAAAAGAAAAAGAAAAAAGACATTTCAGATGAAGAAAATCTAAGAGAATGTGTTGTCAGAAGTTCTACTCTAAAATAAATGTATAAGAAGGTCTTTAGGCCAAAGGAAAATTATACCAGTGGTAATACTAGAACTTCAGAGATAAAGAAAGAGCAGCAGAAATGGTATCTGGGAAAATTTTAAAACACAAATGGTTGTTTCTCTTCTTACTCTTTAAAATATGTATAGTGGTTGAAAGCAAAAGTGAAAACACTGGTGAGACTTTCAATGTATGTAGATATATATATGTGTATATATATACACACACACACGTATATCTATATACATGTAGAGGTAATAATGGTAGTTATTTTATGGAGCCGATCTGAGGATAAAATGAGATAATGCGCTTTAAAGTGCTTAGCACAATGTCTGGCAAATAGAAAGCACTGTATAGGCCAGGCATGGTGGCTCACGCCTGTAATCCCAGCACTTTGGGAGGCCTAGGCGGATGGATCACTTGAGGTCAGGAATTTGAGACCAGCCTGGCTAACATGGTGAGACTACATCTCTACTAAAAATATAAAAATTAGCCAGCTGTGGTGGTGGTGGGCTCCTGTAATCCCAGCTACTTGGGAGTGAGGCAGGCGAGTGGCTTGAACCTGGGAGGTGGAGGTTGCAGTGAGCCAAGATTGCGCCACTGCACTCCAGCCTGGGCGACAGAGTGAGACTTGGTCTCAAAAAAAAGAAAGCACCTATAAAAGCCAGCTGGTGATTTTTATATTATTACTGACACAGAAGATAGGGATTGGGGGCAAAGGGAATGTACTCAAAGAACATAGCCTTGTTCATTAATAACGTTAATACTAGACTGGGACACTATTCTACATCAGAAGGTGAATCCTTGTTACATTTGACAAATAAGTTTCATCATTTTTAAAAGCTTTAAATGCATCACAGATTATTTATTCTTGATATGCCATTCATGGTTTATAGATATGTAATAGCAGATTAAATAATTAGATTTTATTAGTTCTGGAGTATTAAATTCTGCTGGAAATGAACTTCCCCCTTCCCTATACCAATACTGAGTGAGGCCTCTTTTTCTCAGATACCAATTAGAAATAAGGGGACAATGTTACACTTTTTCCTTCTAGAAACACACATTGTATAGAGAGTTGTCTTTTGAAGTCTAGAAGTCTGAAAACACTATGATTTTTTTTTTTTTATAATTAATACAATAAATGTATTGGTCAACTCTGAAAAATCTACGGTGGTTTCTGAGATTTAATCTTGGCATGACTTTACCTCTGCATCTCTGTCCTCGGCAGGTAGTTTTGTTTATGGGTGTCATTGGTTGAACAAATATTGTTTTAGTTGCTACAATAAATAAAACATGATCTGTGCTCTAAAGGAGTCAACAAATGAGCCAGGGGGGCATCAGTAATTGCCGGTAATATAATCGTGCTCGCGCTGTCGTGGAGGACCATACAGAGTATCAGAAGCACAGTGCCAGGAGGCACAGCAAAGGGTAGTAGAGGTGACATTTGAGCCCGGCCTTGAAAACTGTCTAGGATTTCTTAGAATTTCAGCAAAGTAAGGTAATTTCTGTCTAAAATATACAGGCAAACTTTTTATTAAAAATATGAGAAATTAATTAACAGAGTATGACCACGATGCAGATTTAAAACCCAAGGCATAATGAGTGCCGTTGACCAGTTCATCCAAACAGCAGAGAAGAGAACATCCATATAGATCCTTCTTGTGTTGCAGAATACAAAGGAGCAGAGAATTTTGCCTCAGTAACTGCCAGGTCATTCTAATTAAAGTACCTGTACATTGTAATATAATTCCTCCATTAAGGTAATAACCGATCAGGTGGTCCAGAGTCTGTGTCATTCAGTCAAGAAAGTCACTCCCTTAACCTAGACTGTGCTGGAAATTCATTGACAAATTTTGTTCTTTGCTTCTCCATTTGTCTTCAGAATTCATGCAGACCACTTGACTTCGTTAGCATTTTCTTTTGTAGGCATATATTAATGTCTTTGGTTAAGCTTCGGCTTCCATTTGCATCAATCCTGTTGTAATTATTGCCTCCTGAGGCATCTTTTTGCTTCCCTTGCATGAGTTTCCAAAACCCTACTTTCTACTTTGTAAGGAGAGTATCCATTTTCTTTAAAGGAGTGGTTTTCAAACTTGCCTGCATATCAGAATTATTTGGGGAGAAGGATAAAAATACAGATTACTGAGCTTCACCTGGGATTCTGTAAATTTGGGTTGCATTTGAGATTACTTTGAACAATTTACCGATGATTTTTGCTTCTCCTCCACTTCAGTTTTAGGAAGGACTGTTTCAAGGCAGCTTTTCAAACTTTAATGACTGTATAAATCACCTGAAGATTGTGAGAAACTGCAGATCCTAATTTAGCAGCCCTGGGTTCAGGCCTGAGATTCTGAAGTTCTCTCAAACGTGATAATATCAATCCCTTGTTGAGCAGAAAGGTTTTTTTGTTTTTTTTTTCCCCCCCCAATATCTTCATGGCATTCAATGAGTAGCAGAGTTTGAAGGTAACTTCTGGAATTTCATCGAATGTGTATGAATTTTTACTCATCTGGATCTTAGGGGACATAACCCATCCAGTTATAGGGAGGGAGGACCTTTAATAACGAAGCCAAATGTGTAGGTTGTCTCCCTCTCCCTGGTGTGCAGAGGTATCCCTTGCACACACTCAAAACTTCTTAGACCAAAAGCATTATAGCTCTAGTTTGCCTTAAAGGAAGTTTATTGTCTATAGAGCATGTGGGTCATTTTCTGCCAAAAAAAATATTCAAATGTCTTCACTCTGAAGCTTTGTTCATTGTATCTGGTGGAATTCCGGTTCTCAGTGAGTAGACACCTAGCTGTGCTTCTAATGTGAAGTGTCTACTAGCCCCATGGTCTCTATTTTGGATTTGAACTTACTTCGACCCCACACCTGATGCCTTTCCATTTAGTCATATTGTGATTCAACATTTTTGTTTCCACATTTTTTATTTCCTATGTTATTATTCCTTAGTTCCCATCTGTAAGATCATAAAGTCCTTTGACCCAAACACAGTTGATATTTCATACATATGTTAAAAACTGAGCTGTGAGACCAGACGTGGTGACTGACACCTGAAATCTCAGCACTTTGGGAGACCAAGACAGAAGGATCAGTTCAAGCCAGGAGTTTGAGATCAGCCTGGGCAACAAAGTGGGACCATGTCTCTAAAAAAGAGAATTAGCTGGGCACAGGGGAGTAGTCCCTGTTACTCTGGAGGCTGAGGCAGGAAGATCACTTGAGCGCGGGAATTCCAGGCTGCAGTGAGCTCTGATAGTGTCACTGCATTCCAGCCTGGGTGCAGAGTGAGACCCTGTCTCCAAAAAAAAAAAAAAAAAAGAAAAAAAGAAAAAATCCAAGGGTATAATGAGGGAACTTCCAGGAAAGTGCTCTTATTTTCTGCTTTTAGAAACCAAAATAATGTTTCATTGTGGGCTGCTACCATTATATGCAGGAAGTTTTAGAATGAAAAACATTCTGAATTGATCCTTGCTAACTTTATTTCAGAAAGTGGTAAAATAGCTGTGGAGTATAGACCCAGTGAAGAGATTGTAGATGTCGGATGGGAAGAAGAACTACACGGTTTAATTCAAGTATGTGGAGATAAAAACTCAAAGGTAACAGGGCCGGGCGCAGCGGCTCAAACGTAATGCCAGTGCTTTGGGAGGCCAAGGCGGGCGGATCACCTGAGGTTGGGAGCTCAAGACCAGCCTGACCAACATGGGGAAACGGTGGTGCATGCATCCCGCTACTTGGGAGGCTGAGGCAGGAGAATCGGTTGAACCTGGGAGGTGGAGGTTGTGGTGAGCCAAGATCGCTCCATTGCACTCCAGCCTGGGAAACAAGAGCGAAACTCCCATCTCAGAAAAACAAAAAAAACCTCAAGGGTCAGATAACATATGCAGTATAACCATAATTCAAAATAAGCAGCAGAATTTGGAGGATAATTTGCTTCATTCTCAGGAAAATGTGAAACTCCGAAACTGCTTTTTGAGTGCAGGGTATTTCTGGGGCTTTTCCTAAAGTCTTGACCTTTGGCTCTTTCCCCTTATTTGGAGTTTGGAGACAGAACTGAGGACTGTGTTACTACAGCTGTGGACACAGGAGAGGGGTTAGTCTCCCCCGGCCCCAGGAGTAAGGGAAGCTGGGCTGCTTGAACACAGGCCTTTTTAGAACTCCCTTCAAACAGGATCCCAGAGATGTGGGGAGAATGTAAGTGGCCTTAAGACTGATTGTGCTACAGCTTTCGAAAACTGTAATGCCTTTCAAATATGACTTATTACTTGGATCTCAATATCTTCCATATACCTTGGGTAGACTATTTTGCTGAAGATCTTTCTGTCAATCATTTACAATCATGTGCTGCAAAATGAAGTTTTGGTCAACAGTAGACCACATATATGATGGTGGTTGCATAGGAGTATAATGGAGCTATCCCTATACAGGCATACCATTTTTATCTTTTTGTTGTTGTTGTTGTTGAGATGGAGTCTCACTCTGTTGCCCAGGCTGGAGTGCGATGGTGTGATCTCAGCTCACTGTAACTTCTACCTCCTGGGTTCAAGTGATTCTCCTACCTCAGCCTCCCGAGTAGCGGGATGCATTATAGGCATGCGCCACCATACTCAGCTAATTTTTATATTTTTAGTAGAGACTGGTTTTTGCCATGTTGGCCAGGCTGGTCTCGAACTCCTGACCTCAGGTGATCCACCCACCTCCGCATCCCAAAGTGCTGGGATTACAGGCATGAGCCACTGTGCCTGGGCCCCATTTTTATCTTTTATACAGTATTTTAACTATACCTTTTCCATGTTTACATACACAAATACCTGCCATTCTGTGACAGTTGCCTTTAATATTCAGTACAGTAACATACAGTACAGGTTTGTAGCCTAGGAGTCGTAGGCCGTACCACATAGCCTAGGTGTGCTGTGGGTTACACCACCTAGGTTTGTAGAAGTATACGCCATGATGTTAGCACAATGGTGAAATCACCTAATGACACCTTTCTCAAGCTCCTCACATGGCAAGCAACGCATGACTGCATATGAAAGCTCTTAAATAGGGATTAAGTTTCTAAATTAATCTCAAAAGAAAACAGTCATTATTTACTATTTATGGAATTTTTTTTAAAAAAGGAGCAAAAGTTTCATTTCAGTGGGAACTTATTTTGGGGCTAGAGTATTTTATTTAACTTTCACCCCAAAGTTGCAACGTGTTTTGAAGTTCTTCCCTGTAAAATAATTATTTTAACTCAATTTAAATAAAACGCATCCAGTAAACTTCAAGCTTTAAGAAGTCTAGGTTCCTGTGAATTGTGAGAGGAAGTCAGCACTGATTTCAGAAATCTGATTATAACAATAGATCCATTCCTAAATGAGGTGAATCTTGGAATCCCTTCAGTTTTATTTTATTTTATTTTATTGAGACGGAGGTTTCTCATTGCCCAGGCTGAAGTGCAATGTTGCAATCTAGGCTCACTGCAACCTCTGCCTCCCAGGTTCAAGTGATTCTCCTGCTTCAACCTCCCGAGTAGCTGGGATTACAGGCATGCACCACCACGCCCAGCTATTAGTAGAGACGGGATTTCAGCATGTTGATCAGGCTGGTCTGGAACTTCTGACCTCAGTGATCTGCCCACCTCGGCCTCCCAAAGTTCTGGCATTATGGATGTGAGCCACTGTGCACAGCCCCCCTTCAAGTTTAAAACCATCACTGTGCACCCTGTGCCTCTGCTAGGTACTGGAATAAGATGAAGCACCTTCTTGGAGTTTACATGCTGATAATTGTGCCAGACAGTAATAGGTAAGAATGGCTGTGGGGGAAGTCAGCTGTGTTCTAATTACAGTCGCATTTCAGGAAATTATTTAACATGTTGACTTTAACAGCCTAAGCCTCTTCTCCATGTGTGCACACAGGGTAGATCTCTGAAGGGTGGTGCTGTAACTTCTAGGGTAATGGCTGTGTTGAGTCAAGGCAGGATGACAGTTCAGCCTCCTCCCTGCTAGTGCAAAGGGCTCTTCACTCGGATTAAAGCCTTCTTTCCCAGACTGAATTGTCCACCCCCCACACCCCTCCTACAGAAAATGTGGAGTCCTCGCTTATTCCCTGGCAGCCCCTACCTAGTAGGGTGGTGAATTCATTATCAAACATGCAACAGTTTAGCGAAAACGGCAACATTTTGGAATAAATGACTGTAATGTGCGTCGTGCCTGCCACCCTAACTGGCGCCCATTTTGCAGCTCAGTTGCTGTCCCTGAAAGGAAGAGTATGCTTGGATTTCACCTTGGAGGAGGAAGAGTTCAGGCTGCCACAACTGGACTAGCACTTCTGAAGATCCCAAGGCGAGGTCCCATGACCCCACCCCACCACACCACAGCAGGCTGCTGGAGTCCTGGGACCACCTGGGTCTGTGGCCCAAATCCTTCCTCCCTAAGGGGAGGGAAAGGGGTGTTCCAGCCGGGCGGGGTGGGAAGGGGTGTTAGGGCGGGATTGTGACATAAGATTGCCCTGGTGACATGGAGCAGATCTGGACCCAAGCCTAATAAAGGTGGCATAAATAAAGGTGTCATAAAGACAGGGCGGGGCACATGCTTATAAGAGGCACGAGCATCTTAGGGTTGCCAGAATGACTCCCGCTCAGTGCGCAGCACTCATGTGTGTCATGTTCTGGCTGCGTTTCTGGGGCCCATGGCCCCTCCTCACATGGCAACTATTGTGTCTACTAGTCAAGGAGACTCAGCCTCTGGAGTGGGTCAAGGACCCACTCCAGCTGACCTCTAACCCCCTGGGACCGCCTAAGCCCCGGTCTTCCCGCTCCTCCCATCTCCCATGGGAATCTCCCCATGCGCCCACTCCCCCGGCAGACCCGGGGGACTTTGATTACCTGGGGCCCTCTGCTTCCTCGCAGATGTCAGCCCTGCCCCAGGAATCGACTGAAAATTTGGTTCCATTCCTGGACACGGATTCAGCTGAAGAGCTGCCCCTGGGGCCAGAGCAGTTCTCCGCTGCACACCAGGATTTAAATGACAAGCTGACTCCGGAAGAAAGGCTCCCAGAGGTGGTCCCACTGCTGGACGGGGATCAGAATCAGACCCTAGTTCAGCTTCCTCGCCTCAAAAGTAAGGTTCCAACTGTAGATCTAGATCGGGCTGCAGGTCATCAGGCAGATGAAATACTTGTTCCGCTAGACAGTAAGATTTCAAAACCAACCACATTTATTGTTTCGCCCAAGAACCTGAAGAAAGATCTAGCTGAGCGTTGGAGCCTTGCTGAGATTGTTGGAATTCCACACCGATTATCCAAACCTCAGCGTGAGAAACAGACTTTGCAGGATGAATATTCGAGTATGGACACACTGTATCCCGGCGGCCTGCCTCCAGAACTCCGGGTGAACTCAGATGAGCCTCCAGGGCCCCCTGAGCGAGTTGGACTTTCTCAATTCCATCTAGAGCCGGAAACTCAAAATCCAGAGACCCTTGAACACATCCAATCCTCTTTACTCCAGCAAGAAGCCCCAGGGCAGCTTCCACAGCTCCCTGAGGAGGAAGAACCTTCTTCCACCCAGCAGGTGGCCCCAGCTCTGCCTCCAGCATCCTCTATGGAAAGTCTAACTCTACCGAATCGTGAGGTGACAGTTCAGCCTCCAGGTGAGGATCAAGCTCATTATAACTTGCCTAGCATTACAATTAAACCTGCAGATGTGGAGGTTCCCATGACTCCAGAGGCTGAAAACGAGACAGAATCTTCTGAAGTCCAGCAGGAGTCCCCAGGTCAGCCTCCAGAGGAGGTGGAACCTTCTGCAACCCAACAGGAGCCCCCAACTGAGCCTCCAGGTCCTCCTGTGGAGCCTGAACTTTCCCCCAGTGAGCAGGAGCAGCCAGCTCAGCCTTCTGAGTCTTCTGGGGAGGTTGAATCTTCTCCAGCCCTGCAGGAGACCCCAGCTCAGCCTCCAGAACATCATGAAGTCACAGTTTCACCTCCTGGTCACCATCAGACTCAGCATTCAGATATGCCCAGTGTCTCTGTTAAGCCTCCAGATGTGCAGCTCACCATAGCAACAGAGCCTAGTGCAGAGGTGGGAACTTCTCCAGTCCTCCAGGAGGCTACAGCTCAGCTTTCAGGGCCAGGTAATGATGTAGAACCTCCCACCATCCAGCACGGGGGCCCACCTCTGCCTCCAGAGTCACTGGAAGAGGCTGGACCTTTAGCAATTCAACAGGAGACTTCAGTTCAATCTCCGGAATCTATTAATAATGAGAACCCCTCTCCAACCCAGCAGGAGGCTGCAGCTGAGCATCCACAGACCGCTGAGGAGGGTGAGTCTTCTCTAACCCAGCAGGAGGCCCCAGCTCAGACTCCAGAGCTCCCTAATGTAGTTGTAGCTCAACCTCCAGAGCATTCAAACCTGACTCAAGCCACAGTTCAACCTTTGGACCTGGGACTTACCATCACTCCAGAATCCGTGACAGAGGTTGAACTTTCTCCAACCATGCAGGAGACCCCAACTCAGCCTCCCAAGAAAGTTGTATCCCAACTTCCAGTACATCAAGAGATAACAATTCCAACACCAGGTCAGGATGAAGCTCAGCATCCAATGTCACCCAGCATTACAGTTCAACCTTTGGACCTGGGACTTACCATCGCTCCAGAACCCACTACGGAGGCTGAACATTCTACACCCCTGAAGAAGACTATAGCTCCACCAAAACATCCTAAGGTGACACTTCCACATCCAGACCAGGTTCAGACTCAGTATTTACACCTGACTCAAGCCACAGTTCAACCTTTGGACCTGGGACTTACCATCACTCCAGAATCCGTGACAGAGGTTGAACTTTCTCCAACCATGCAGGAGACCCCAACTCAGCCTCCCAAGAAAGTTGTATCCCAACTTCCAGTACATCAAGAGATAACAATTCCAACACCAGGTCAGGATGAAGCTCAGCATCCAATGTCACCCAGCATTACAGTTCAACCTTTGGACCTGGGACTTACCATCGCTCCAGAACCCACTACGGAGGCTGAACATTCTACACCCGTGAAGAAGACTATAGCTCCTCCAAAACATCCTAAGGTGACACTTCCACATCCAGACCAGGTTCAGACTCAGTATTTACACCTGACTCAAGCCACAGTTCAACCTTTGGATCTGGGGTTTATCATCACTCCAGAATCCACAACAGAGGTTGAACTTTCTACTGTCCTGATGACTACAGCTCCTCCTCCAGAACACCCTGAGGTGACACTTCCACCTTCAGACCAGGTTCAGACTCAGCATTCACACCTGACTCAAGCCACAGTTCAACCTTTGGACCTAGGGTTTACCATCACTCCAGAATCCACGACAGAGGTTGAACTTTCTCCAACCATGCAGGAGACCCCAACTCAGCCTCCTAAGAAAGTTGTACCCCAACTTCTAGTACATCAAGAGGTAACAATTCCAACACCAAGTCAGGATGAAGCTCAGCATCCAATGTCACCCAGCGTCACAGTTCAACCTTTGGACCTGGGACTTACCAGCACTCCAGAACCCACTATGGAGGTTGAACTTTCTACAGCCCTGACGACTACAGCTCCTCCTCCAGAACACCCTGAGGTGACACTTCCACCTTCAGACAAGGGTCAGGCTCAGCATTCACACCTGACTCAAGGCACAGTTCAACCTCTGGCCCTGGAGCTTACCATAACTACAGAACCTACTACAGAGGTTAAACCATCTCCAACCACAGAGGAGACCTCAACTCAGCCTCCAGACCCGGGACTTGCCTTAACTCCAGAGCCCACTACAGAGACTGGACATTCTACAGCCCTGGAGACGACTACAGCTCCTCGTCCAGACCAGGTTCAGACTCTGCATCAAAGCCTGACTGAAGTCACAGGTCCACATACTGAACTAGAACCCACTCGGGATTCATTGGTACAGTCTGAAAGTCACGCCCAAAATAAGACTTTAACTGCATCAGAGGAACAGAAGGCCTCCATAAGCACCAACATATGTGAACTCTGTACCTGCGGAGATGAGACACTGTCATGTGTTAATCTCAGCCCAAAGCAGAGGTTCCGCCAAGTGCCTGTGCCAGAGCCCAACACCTACAATGGCACCTTCACCATCTTGTAAGGATCACCTTTCCCCAATTGTCCTCTGTGTCCTGCCTGATGTGGCAGCCTTTTCCTGGAGGCCTTCCTGGCTTTCTTTATCTCCCCATGCCATACTGACAACTGACTTTCTGCTTTCACCTTTGCTTGTCAATTCTCCCTTCTCATTCTCCTTTAATGTTAGGCCCATTCTCCAGTCTTTTACTTTTACTCCAGCTTTTACTCTTACTTGTTTTCTCATCCATTTTTATTTAGCCCCATCACATCATTGCTTAACCGCTGCTCTCCTCCCATTTTTGCTTCACCCTCTTTACAGCAACCTGTCCCTCTCCCGATCTCAGTGATGAGGCTCTAAGTGGTTAAGAGTTGATTCCGGGCCGGGCGCGGTGGCTCAAGCCTGTAATCCCAGCACTTTGGGAGGCCGAGATCGGTGGATCACGAGGTCAGGAGATCGAGACCATCGTGGCTAACACGGTGAAACCCCATCTCTACTAAAAAATACAAAAAACTAGCTGGGCGAGGTGGCGGGCGCCTGTAGTCCCAGCTACTCGGGAGGCTGAGGCAGGAGAATGGCGTAAACCCAGAAGGTGGAGCTTGCAGTGAGCTGAGATCCGGCCACTGCACTCCAGCCTGGGTGACAGAGCAAGACTCCCTCTCAAAAAAAAAAAAAAGAGTTGATTCCGGAGCCAGGCTGCCTGGGGTTGAACCCAGGTCTGTTTATTAGGTTGGTGACCCAGAGCAAGTTATTCCACTCTGTGACTCAATTTCCTCACCTTTCAACTGGGGATTATGCTAGTTCCCATTTCATAGGATTGTTGTGAAATGTAGGTGAGTGAATATATGAAACACTTCATCAGTGCCTAGCACATGTAGGAGTGTTGGCTGTTAACATGATTACTCAGTCCTTTAGTTATGTCCACAACTCATCGTTGTCCCTGGCTTTCTATATATGGCACTCGTTTTGTGTCAAACCCAGGGCCAAGTATGCTACTGTCTCCAGAACATGAAAATGATAGGAGGGAAGAAATAGAATAGGCATAAAAAGGGAGGTATATATAATTAATCACTAAAAGAAAATGCATACTGTCGGTACTAGAATTTACCAGAATCTGTGATCCTTGAGGTGCGGAGATCAAGGAAAGCTATATGGATAAGCTAAAACTTTACTTGGGTCTTAAAGACTAGCTGTAATTTGTTAAATAGAAAAAAAATGGGAGTACAGTCTAGGCAAAGGCATGCCTACAGGTATGGTTGGAATTTAGTAGACCGATCTGGCTGCAAAGAATTAGGTGAGGGAGCAATGCAGATATGATTATGTAAAACCTTGACTATCAGCTATAGGAGTTTGAAAGTTACACAGTGAGGTATGGAAAGCCATTGAAAGTTTCCAAGCAAGAGAGATTAAATTACTAAAACAGGAGAATTATTTTATTTTGTTTTTTGCTTTATGTTCAAGTGTAGACATGCAAAGGATTATTTTAGAATCCATATGTAGAGCGCCCAAAAGGAATAGCTTATTTCAGGGAGACAACATAGAAAGGTCTCGCAAAACGTAGGAGTAAAGTGTGAAGGGGCCAAATCAGATCGGTTGTAATAAGAGTGGAAAGAAAAAGCCTAGGATGTTTCAGCAGAGGGCAAAGCTTTGGTGCTACCTGGCACAGAGTTTCTTTCTGCTTATTTATTGATAGTGATAAACTTTTGCCCATTTTTCTGTTGAATTATTTACTATTTTTGTGTTGATTTGTAGGAGTTTGTTTAGACACGTAAGTGCTTTTTGATAAAATACTTACATTCAAAGTAATTAACTGGCATCGTCTGTCCAAGAGATGGGACGGATATGAAGTTAAGCTTCCGGGAGATGCCTCATCATTTGTGCCAGTGGCCCCGCATTGTTTCTTGATGAATTGTGCAAACTGGGAAGCTGATAGCTCTGGAAATGAGAAAGCAGGTGTTATTTTCTGTAACTGAATATCCCTGACAAGGTTGCCAGGATTCTTTTACTTATCCTGTTCATTCTTTTCCTACCTATTCAAGGATATAAACTGTGTTTCTTCACAGAAATTTCCAAGGAAACTATATTCCTCACATTGATGGAAATGTATGGAAAGCATACAGTTGGACCGAGAAACTGTGAGTATATATTCTCTCTGAATATGACAAAAAACTAACTGCATTGTAAGATCCTTCTTGGTCCAGAATTTTGAGGTCAATACCTCTGAAAAAAGATATTTCCCCTCCATTCCCCAAATCAGCCTCTGTTGATTGCAATCCTATGGTTATTTTAAAATTAAATTTGGTAGGCTCTCTTTAAGAGGCAACTTAAATTTATGTATCATACAAATAATACATGGTTATATTCTCTTTTTTCCTCTTTTTTTTTTCAGAGTCAGGATATTACTTTGTCCCCCAGGCTGGAGTGCAGTGGCACAATTACATCTCATTGCAGCCTTCGCCTCCCAGCCTCAAGCGATCCTCCCACCTCAGCCTCCCAAGTAGCTGGGACCACAGGTGCATGCCACCACGCCCACCCAATTTTGTATTTTTTGTAGAGACAGGGTCTTCCCATGCTGCTTAGGCTGGTCTTGAACTCCTGAGCTCAAGTCCTCCTCTCACCTTGGCCTCCTAACATCCTCATATTACAGGCATGAGCCACTACCCCCAGCCTGATTCTATTTTTAATGTATAAAAATGCAATAACAGGTATAACAAAAACCCTCCTTGTGCCCTACTCCCTCATCCCTGAGGTAGTGCTACTCTGTATTTAGTGTATATCCTTCCAGACTTTTTCCCATTTGCCTACATACATATTTACATAAAGCAAAATAGATTTGCTGTGTGATTTTAAAAATCTTTTTCCTTTACATAAATGGTAACATCTTGTAATTTGATTCTTTCACTTCATGATATGCCTTAGATTTGTTTCCTTCCCAGTACTCAGATGGTCACCCCATTCATTTAAACTCCTGAATCATCCATAGTCTGGATGCATCATAGTTTATTTAATAATTCCCCCATTGATGAATGTTTAGATTATGCTTAGTTTTCTTGTTACATGCATTGCTGCAGTGAAATCCCTGTACATGCTTCTTTGTGAACATGGGCAAGTATTCCTGTAGCATAGATATCTAGAAATGGAATTGTTGAAGTGAAGACTATGTAGATATAAAATTTTAATTGCCCTCAAAAATGTTGTGCCAACTTACTCTAAGCTGGAGAATACCCAGCGGTGAAAAGGTGTGGGGAGATGACATCATTCATTTCCCCACACCTTTTCACCACTGGGTATTCTCCAACTTTTTGTTGCTGTTATGGATGAATAAAAGGGATTCCACCTAAATTTGAATTTTTCTGATTACTCATGAATTTAATTAAATATCATTATATGTTTATGGAACATTTCTGTTTCTTCTCTGAGTTTTCTATCCTTTGTTCTTTTTCCTGTTGAATTGTTTTATCCTTTTCTTACTGATTTGTAGAAGGAATTGATTTAGACACAAATGATTTTGGAAAAAATGCTTACATTCGAAGTAACTGGCATTTTTCACAACAGTTTGTGTGTCACATTACCAGTTCAACTTATATAGACAAGCCATACATGAGTTCTAAATTAAAAATAAAACACATGCTAGGTGTGGTGGCTCATGCCTGTAATCCCAGCACCTTGGGAGGTCTAGGCAGGTGGATCACCTGAGGTCAGGAGTTTGAGACCAGCCTGGCCAATATGGTGAAACCCCATCTCTACTAAAAATGCAAAAATTAGGCAGGTGTGGTGGTGGGTGCCTGTAATCCCAGCTACTTGGGAAGCTGAGGCAGGAGAATTGCTTTATTTATTTTTTGAGACCTAATTTTGTTCTTGTCGCCCAGGCTGGAGTGCAATGGTACGATCTTGGCTCACTGCAGCCTCCACCACCTCCACCTCCTGGGTTCAAGCGATTCTCCTGCCTCAGCCTCCCGGGTAGCTGGAATTACAGGTGCCCGCCACCATGCCCAGCTAATTTTTATATTTTTAGTAGAGACAGCGTTTCACCATGTTGACCAGGCTGGTCTTGAACTCATGACCTCAGGTGATTCACCTGCCTTGGCTCCCCAAAGTGCTGGGATTACAGGTATGAGCCACCACGCCAGGCCAGAGCTACATTTTAAAAGCAAGGCAATTATTACAAAAGTCAGGATAGTTGTTACCTAATTTGGGTTAGAGAGAGGGATTTGATTGGAAAGGGGCACACTGGGGCTTCTGGGATGCTAGCAATGTTCTTTTGTAACAATATGGGTATCTCCTTTTTAATTATTAAACTGAATATTTGGCCAGGTGAGGTGGGTCATGTCTGCAATCGCAACACTTTGGGAGGCAGAGACAGGAGGATCACTTGAGCCAGGAGTTTGACACCAGTCTGGGTACAGAGTGAGACCCTGTCTCAGAAATTAAATTAAATAAAATACAAAGAACATTGATGTCCTGTACACGGTATGCACATTGTAGTTCTCACATTTTTTTTTGATGGGGGTAAAAGGTTGAATGGCTTCACTTGCAGCCCTGACATGGTTCCATGTGGGGCTTTCATTAGGTTTGGGAAAAGAGGAGAAAATGGAAGTGCTGCTGATCTTGGTGCCACCCAGAGGTGGATTCTAAGAGGGACTTTGGGATCTAGAGAGGAGGCAGTTTGGTGGGAAGAGTGGGTAGGGGTGTGCTTGTGTGTGTGTGCGCTTTCCTGTGTGTGCCTGTGTTTGTGTGTGTGTGTGTGTGTAGTGGTGGACAGAGATGGACACAACAAGAAAAATGTAAGGAAAGATTTGAATGAAAGCAGAGCAGATACCACCGTCTTGAGATGACCATGACCCAGCTTTCCCCCACATGCAGGACATAGTCCTGTGCGGCAAATAGTTGTACTTTGCATTTTAATCTAGAAATAACTTGTTCATTTTCCAGAATTCTCAATGAAAATTATTTGACTGAATTACATAAGGATTCATTTGAAGGCCTGCTATCCCTCCAGTATTTGTAAGTTAGTTAATCACATTTATCAGTTTTTAGTCGTATTATCTGTAAAATGAATAAGGGGTTCAAATTAGATAATCTCTAAGATTTCTTCCAGCAATAAAATTCTGCAATTCTGTAGGTTTCTATAGGGTCTCAGCCCATCTCTAGCATTAGCTATGTCCTGTGCATTTTCAGTTTTTAAATTATATAGACAAAATGCAGACAGAAAAAAGTTTCACATGGTAATAAGATCTGAGCAGTGACTGACACCCGTATGAACCTTGTTTTATAAGGGTTCACACACCATCTTCTATTCAGTCTACAACCAATAGATCAAATCTAATCTATGGTCTATTTTTAAATAGCCCATTAAGTTAAGAATGGTTTCTGCATTTTTAAAGGACTATGAAAGTAAAAGAAAAGAAAGAGAAATATGCAAGAGAGATCACATGTGGCCCACAAAGCCTAAAATATTTACTGTCTTTCACAAAAAAAGATTTGAAAAAGTTGGTTTAGTAGGATGAAAGGAATTAAAGTTAACTTCAGATTGTTACCTAAAGGAGAAGAAAATATAGACCACCTACATTCATTTGAACATCATTAATCCAGAAATTTTTGGTAATTTAATATGAATTAAAATAACAGTAAATATTAAAAATCAGCTGAATTGTATAAATAATAGATCAAGAATATTAAGCTACCAATAGAATAGACTGGTATTAAGGGTTTCATTTCAGGAATTGTTATATGAAAACAGATGTTTAAAATGATGGTTAAGTGGTAGAGCTAGAAATGTTTACACTAAGAAGCATACCAGAAATGCCCCTAACTCTTCACCAATTACAAAATAACTGTCTCCCCAGCCCTGTTACCAAGAAAGGGATACCTGCATAGTATTTCTGTCTGTTTAGAGACAAGAAGATACTATGTTCATTGCTATGGAAGCTTGATTCTTATCCTTTGTCCATAGAGGTGTGTATGTCATTAATCCTTATTAAGCTCATTAGTGATGCTGTTTTGCAAACAGATTCTTTCAAATGTAGAGGAATTAAGGCAAGTGGATATAAAGACCCTCAAGTGGATGCCAAAGTGCTACAGTGGCCATGAAGTAATAAAACTACATTTCCTTTAAAATAGTCATTTTCCTTCTACTCCCCCAGTTATTCATTTATTTAACAAATATTTGAATTTGCTTTATTTCCATGTGTCAGTTTTAAACATGGTGGGTGATGCAGATGAGCAAAACCTAGTCCATGCTTGCAAGGAGTTTATGCTCAGAAGAAATGGTATAAAAAATAACTACATTAAAAAGAAGAAATGGATGTGGGCATGAGGAGGGATACATTGTTTCTGGAGCATAGAAAAGGGGAAAATGCCTTCAGTCTGGACCCAGGAAGATGTTACTAGAACAATGCCATTTGAATAGGACTTTGAAGGGCCATTGTGTAACATCGGACAGACATCTTAGGGAAAGTATTCTAAACTTGCAAAAGGAAAATGGGAGAAGGGCAAATCATAGGAAAGTGTTCGAGGAATGCCATGAGTACCTGTAGAGTACAAGGAGGGAGAGTAGGAAATTGGAACCAGATCTTCTAGGGCTTTGAATGCCCAGCTGAGGAACCATCATGGGGAACTGTGTTACCGCAGCAGTGCTGTAGATAGATCTGCATCACAATCACTGAGAGGGCGCGTTAGAACTCAGTTCCGGACTCCACCCTCGTGGTTACTGATTCAGTTGGTCTAGAGTGGGACCAAGAATTTGCATCTACAATAATTTCCCAGGAAATGCTGGTCTTTGCAAACCACTTGTGGAGAGTTTATCTGATGATTGTGTGCAGGATAGTTTAGGAAGGGAGAGACTAGAGATGGAGACATCAACCAGACAGTGTTACACCATCCAGGTAAAGAGGGAGGGACCAGTCCCATCACTGTATAACTGAAGAAATTGCTTTCATGAAATATTAAAGCAATATAAAACCAAAAATGAGTTTCTATTAATATGATAGAAATTGATCTATGAATATGATTTGAATTAGTTCAAAGTTATGTGTTAGTTAAAGGGGTAACTTCCTTTCAAATGATGTGAAAGATGTCTTTTATTTCTTCTGATACTGAACTGGCTTAGGAAAACAGACCTAAACTAGGAAGGTGTATAAATGTGAGACTATTTTTTTTAGTATTAGAAACTATATGTAAAAACTTTGAGCTCATAATCTAGGATTTGATGAGACTACAAAAGGGCATCTAATCAAGTCTGCTGCTCTCAGGAAAAATTCATTCCAAAGTCTAT
Source organism: Chlorocebus sabaeus (assembly GCF_047675955.1). Taxonomy (NCBI): domain Eukaryota; kingdom Metazoa; phylum Chordata; class Mammalia; order Primates; family Cercopithecidae; genus Chlorocebus; species Chlorocebus sabaeus. Next base: position 66,229,839 of record NC_132919.1, read on the forward strand.
TAAGATGTATATTCTATTTATGAAAACCATGAAGGTGAGACTCTAGGAGAGATATGGGCAGGGTTAGGGGCTCTGGAAAGTTCAAACACAAGTCGAGACATTTAGAGTTGAGATGAAAAATGTGTATTCAATATTATTCTAAACTCTTACTATTACTCATACTAATCAACCTCTAATAACTAATCAAGGCAATATTTTTCTTTTACTTTTTCCTAGAGATTTATCCTGCAATAAAATACAGTCTATTGAAAGACATACATTTGAACCACTACCATTTTTGCAATATATGTAAGTTACAAATATAACTTGATTACATTTGGAATTTTTATAGAACTTAATTATAAACCTCTTTGAAATACGATTAAAATTTTACCAGTAGGAAGCTACTAAAATTATATAGCAAATCCTTTTTGTCTCTAGCAAAGATTAGTGTGAAAATTACAAAGATCATAGTGAATCATGAGAAAGCAGTGGTTCTCAACTGGTGTGATTTTGTACTCAGGTGACATTTGGTAATGTCTGGATACAGTTTTGGTTGACAAAACTGTGGGTGTGCTCCTGGCATCTAGTGGGTAGAGGCCAGGGATGCTGCTAAACATCCTCCAAGGTACAAGACAAATGCCCACAGCAAACAGTTACAGAGTCCAAAATGTCGATGGTAATGAAGTTGTGAAATCCTGTTCTAGAGAAATAAAGATCACTTATCACAGGTATTTACTGAGCATTCACTGTTTTGTAGCTAATGCACCACATGTGCAATGCTAAAGTATAAATCATAAGCCAGTATCTTCCACAGTGAGATTTCCTTAGTGCATAGAGAAAAGATTAGGGTTATGTTCCATCCTATATAAATTAGAATCACAGCAAATGATAAATGTTCTGAAATTTTTTTTTTCTTTTGGCTTGTGTCTTTTTTTGTAGAAATCTTGGTTGCAATTTACTCACAGAACTGAGCTTTGGAACATTTCAGGCCTGGCACGGAATGCAGTTTTTATACAAGTTGTAAGTGAAATAGAAGATGAATACATGTAAACAACTATTTATGTATAAAAATACATACAATTATTGGTTAGCTGGGTACAATTCCATTATGAACTCTGAAAAGGACGTCTTAAGATCCATTCATTTTTCTCAAATGGGGAAACAAAGGTACAAAGAGGCCAAGAGACTTACATAGCTTATATATGACTTGCTCTGCTTGTGCTAGTTCTGACCTTTGGCATGGGCAAGAAAAGGCATCAAACAAGTGACCCTCAAATTAGCCTTGTTGCTGGGTAGGGTGGCTCAGGCCTGTAATCCCAGCACTTTGGGAGCCACATGTTCTCACTTATAAGTGGGAGCTATACATTGAGTACATATGGACAAAGAAAAGAACAACAAGTACCGGGGAGCTGTTGTTCCCGTGGCAGGTGGGAGGAGGGTGAGAATCAAAAAGCTACCTATTGTGTACTATGCTTATTACCTGGGTGACAAAATAATCTGTACACCAGACCCCTGTGACATACAATTTACCTGTATTAGAAACCTGCACATGTACCCCTAAACCTAAAATAAAAGTTATAAAAAATAAATGAAGGCTGGGCATGGTAGTGGCTCATGCCTGTAATTCCAGCACTTTGGGAGACCAAGGTTGGTGGATCACCAGAGGTCAGGAGTTCGAGACCAGCCTGACCAACGTGGTGAAACCCCGTCTCTACTAAAAATACAAAAATTAGCCGGGCATGGTGGCAGGTGCCTGTAATCCCAGCTGCTCAGGGGGCTGAGGCAGGAGAATCGCTTGAACCCGGGAGACGGAGGTTGCAGTGAGCTGAGGTCATGCCATTGCACTCAAGCCTGGTGATAGAGCGAGACTCTGACAGAGATGGAGTTTTACCACGTTGGTCAGGCTGGTCTGGAACTCCTGGCCTCAGATGATCCACCCGCCTTGGCCTCCCAAAGTGCTGGGATTACAGGCATGAGCCACCATGCCTGGCCAATAAATGGAAATGTTGACTCAAAAGAAGGAAGGGAGGGAGGGAAATGAAGAAAGAAAGATAAAGAAAGAAAAGAAAAATGTAAAAACCTGTAAAGTAAACCCTTTTTCTTCCTACAGATTAAGCACATGAGTTCAGATTACAGCTTTGCTTCTTTTTTCTTTCTTTCTTTCTTTCTTTTCTTTTATTTGGTGGTGGGGGATCGAGTTTTGTTCTTATTGCCCAGGCTGGAGTGCAGTGGCACGATCTTGGCTCACCGCAACCTCCTCCTCCCAGGTTCAAGCGATTCCCCTGCCTCAGCCTCCTAGTAGCTGGGATTACAGGCATGTGCCACCACACCCGGCTAATTTTGTATTTTTAGTAGAGATGGGGTTTCTCTATGTTGGTCAGGCTGGTCTTGAACTCCCGACCTCAAGTGATCTGCCTGCCTCAGCCTCCTACAGTGCTAGGATTACAGGCGTGAGCCACCGCACCCGGCAGTTTAGCTTCTTAATAGCTTGGTGACCTAGGACAAGTTGTGTAACCTCAGTTTCCTCATTTATAAAATAGGGCAATAATATCTAGCACATAAGGTTGTTGTGAGGATTAAATGTGAAATACCGATCACAAACACCTAGCAGCCCAATAGATACTCACTGTAATAATTATTATTTTTATAATTTCTGCAATAGTGATGATTCTTGGGTTAATGTAAAGGCTGATTTTCTTTTGTTTCTTCCTGTTTCTTTTCTTTTTCTTGTTCACTTAAAAGAATTAAAAAGAAAATAGGGCCGGGCGCGGTGGCTCAAGCCTGTAATCCCAGCACTTTGGGAGGCCGAGACGGGCGGATCACGAGGTCAGGAGATCGAGACTATCCTGGCTAACACGGTGAAACCCCGTCTCTATTAAGAAATACAAAAAAAACTAGCCAGGCGAGGTGGCGGGCGCCTGTAGTCCCAGCTACTCGGGAGGCTGAGGCCGGAGAATGGCGTGAACCCAGGAGGCGGAGCTTGCAGTGAGCTGAGATCCGGCCACTGCACTCCAGCCTGGGCGACAGAGCGAGACTCCGTCTCAAAAAAAAAAAAAGAAAAAAAAAAGAAAACAGATTGCAGCATTTTGGAATAAAAAATCCCATCGAAATGAATGTATTCATTTTATTGACATATAAACAAAATGTCATTTGTTTATTCAATAAACTTTTTTTTTTTTTTTTTTTTTTGAGACAGTTTTGCTCTTGTTGCCCAGGCTGGAGTGCAGTGGTGCGATCTTGGATCACGACAACCTCCACCTCCCAGGTTCAAGCGATTCTCCTGCCTCAGCCTTCCCAAGTAGCTAGGATTACAGGCATGCACCACCAAACCCAGCTAATTTTATATTTTTAGTAGAGGTGGGGTTTCTCCATGTGGGTCAGGCTGGTCTCAAACTCCCGACCTCAGGTGATCTGCCCACCTCAGCCTCCCAAAGTGCTGGGATTACAGGCATAAGCCACCATGCCCGGCCCAATAAACATTTATTAAATGCCTAGTAAATTTCAGACATCATGCCAGGCACAGGGATGACAATGAGAATCAGATGTGGTCTCTGCCCTCAAGGAGCTGATAGTCCAGGAGACTGACAAGTAAGACAGGTGATTACATGCAATGTAACAAAGGCTGTGATGTCATACAAGAAGACAAGTGGGAGTATATGATGGGAGTATGGTTTTGACCCGTTCCTTCTCTTAGATTTATCCCTTTGTCTTTGGCTATAAAGCAAAAGAATTGGTCCTATTTTTTTCCTTAACTGTGCAGATTAAACCATGAATTTAAAAAACTTTGCAAAGATAAAAGGCAAGGTCAGGCACAGTGGTTCACACCTGTAATCCTAACACTTTGCTAGGCTGAAGGGAGTGGATCACCTGAGGTCAGGAGTTCAAGACCAGCCTGGCCAACATGATGAAACCCAGTCTCTACTAAAAATACAAAAATTAGCTGGGAGTGGTGGCGGGCACCTGTAATCCCAGCTACTCAGGAGGCTGAGACAGGAGAATCGCTTGAACCCAGGAGGTGGAGGTTGCAATGAGCCAAGATAGAGCCATTGCTGTCCAGCCTGGGTGACAGAGCAAGACTCCATCTCAAAAAAACAAAACAAAACAACAACAACAACAAAAAAAATGAACAACTTGAATTATGGACAAGCAACCTGAATTATGGCGGACACTAGAAATAGTGTTTCCTACAGAGTCGGGGCTTCCTACCAACATAGTCACTTCTAGGGTTTTTGACCTGAAAAATTCTGTGGCATATTTTTTCTTTGCTATCCACTTTTTTTAATTTTTTCTGTTTCTTTCCCTGTTTCTCTCCTCTACTTTATCTTCTAGAGATCTAGGTAGTTCCCAAAGGAATAGTGCTTTATGAAGTTTAATGGTGATTTATTAGGTAAAAACAGAAAATGATTTTTTTTTTACCTACAAGTTCCATACCAAAAAATGAATATAAACTTTTTATGCAATTTCACACTTTGAAAATGCAGATAATTTTAATTCTATTGCATTTTTCAGAATTCTCAATCGCAATCCTCTGACAACTGTTGAAGATCCGTATCTCTTTAAATTGCCGGCATTAAAATATTTGTAAGTATAGTACTTTCATGAGTCATGAGATGATTTATGCTCTTTTTAAATTTTTCATCAAAGATTAAATATTTTGCATTTAGGCTAAAAAGTCATAATTTAAATTTTAACTGAGTTATTGAAAAAAGTTATTGGCAAAGAAAAGGATTAAGAAAGGATGTGTAATGGTCAAGACAGCCAGTAGGGGAAGAGAACAGTGTTGAAGAACCTGTATAGATTTAGAACATGTAGACACATGGAGGAATATTACTTAACCAAGAAAGCAAAGAAGAATAGGTGTTCATTAGTCTAAAAAGGAAGAAAAGCGTAAATAATCAAGATGGGTGAATGCAATATGAAATGAGAAGTAAGATAAATGGTAAAAAAAAAAAAAAAAAAGTGTGAGTTCTATTCTTGAATATCATTAATTTGATGATGCAAATCAAATTTCTTTAATAAGAGGTCTCTGGAATTCTGCGGCAAATAAACTGTTGAGCTGGCTTGTTTATAGAGAAGCCAATATTGAAGTAATCACATGTCTTTGAATTATCTTTTTAAGTACAGAATTTTTTATTGGGGTTCATATCATGAATGTTTCGGCTTTCTTCTTCAGAGACATGGGAACAACTCAAGTCCCACTTGCAACACTTAAGAACATTCTCACGATGACTGTTGAACTGGAAAAACTGTAAGTTATTTTTTTCTTATATTTTTACTTAATTGGTTCTTTAGGTTTGTTTTATTATTTTTTAAAGTCAGGTTTATTGATATATAATTTTCATTTAATTCACCCTTTTTAAGGGTACAGTTTGATGAGTTTTGACAAATGTATAGTTACATAACCTCCACCACATTCCCAATATAAAGCATTTCTGTTGCCTCAAAAAGGCCCCTTGTATCCCTTTGTAGTCGATCCCCTCCCCCCACCATCAGCCCCTGTTAGCTACCAATCTGATTTCTGTTCCTATACTTTTGCCTTTTCCAGAATGTCTTATAAATGAAATCATATAGCGTGTCGCCTCTTGTGTTTGGCTTCTTTCACTTTGCTTTTTTTTTTTTTTTTTTTGAGATGGAGTCTCGCTGTCACCCAGGCTACAGAGCAGCGGCATGACCTAGGCTCACTGCAACCTCCGCCTCCCAGGTTCAAGCGATTCTCCTGCCTCAGCCTCCCGAGTAGCTTAGGTTACAGGTGCATGCCACCACGCCCAGCAAATTTTTGTATTTTTAGTAGAGACAGGGTTTCACTATGTTGGCCAGGCTGGTTTCGAACTCCTGACCTCAATTGATCCACCCACCTCGGCCTCCCAAAGTGCTTGGGTTACAGGTGTGAGCCACCACACTCGGCCCAGCAGATTCTTTTTTTTTTTTTTTTTTTTTTTTTGAGACAGAGCCTCGTTGCTGGAGTGCAGCAGCAAGATCTCAGCTCACCGCAACCTCTGCCTCCCAGGTTCAAACGATCAGCCTCCTGAGTAACTGGGATTATAGCCTCGCACCACCACACCCAGCTAATTTTTGTATTTTTAGTAGAGATGGGGTTTCTTCTTGTTGGCCAGGCTGGTCTCAAACTCCTGGCCTCACTTGATCCACCTGCCTTGGTCTCCCAAAGAGCTGGGATTACAGGCGTAAGCCACCACGCCTGGCCCGGTCCAGCAGATTCTTATATTTCAGTTTTTAAAGAAATGTTTGCCTTTCTACTGCTTGATGTGTAGTGGAATCTCATTGTGGTTTTAATTTGCATTTATTTAATAGCTAGTGATGTTGAATATTCATGTGCAAATATCTTCTTTACTAAATTGTTCAAATCTGTTCCCATATTTTAATTGGATATTAGTCTTTTTATTGAGGTTTTTTTTCCTGTAACCCCATGAGAGATTCATTATTATTGAATTTTAAGAGTGCTTTATAGAGTCTAGATAACAGGTCCTTTCAGGGACCAGGTACAGTGGTCCCTGCACATTGGGAGGCTGAGGCAGGAGGACTGCTTGAGGTCAGGAGTTTGAGACCACCTGGGCAATATGGTGAAACCTCGTCTCTACCAAAAATATAAAAATCAGTCAGGTGTGGTGGTGCTCACCTGTGGTCCCAGCTACTCAGGAAGCTGAGGTGGGAGGATTGCTTGAGCCAGGAGGTCAAGGCTGCAGTGAGCTGTGATCACCACTGCACTCCAGCCTGGGTCACAGAATGAGATACTATCTCAAAAGTTAAACAAGTAAATAAAACAAAAAACAAGGCCTTTTAGATATGTGTTTGGTAAATATCTTCTCTCAGGTTGTGGTTTGTCTTTTCATTCTAAATATTTTCTAGCTGGGCACAGTGACTCACACCTGTAATCCCAGCACTTTGGGAGGACAAGGCAGGTGGATCACTTGAGGTCAGGAGTTCGAGACCATCCTGGCCAACGTGGCAAAACCCCCATCTCTACCCCCATCTCTACAGCCAGGTGTGGTGGCACACGCCTGTAATCCCAGCTACTCAGGAGGCTGAGGCACAAGAAGTGCTTGAACCTGGGAGGTGGAGGTTGCAATGAGCCAAGATTGCACCACTGTACTCCAGCCTGAGCAACAGAGTGAGACTCTGTCTCAAAAAAAAAAAAAAAAAAATTAATAATAATAATTAAACTAAAAGTGTTTTCTGAAAAACAGAAGTTTTTAATTTTGATCAGCTTTAAGTTAGCAATTTTTTCTTATATGGTTTGTGCTTTTTTGTTTTTTACCTAAGAAATCTTTAAGAACCTGTTGTCTAATCCAAAGTGGAAAAGATTTACTCCTATGTCTTCTCCCAGAAATACTATAATTTAGGTCTATGATCCGTTTTTAGTTAATTTGAATATATGGTGTGAGGTATGTATTTTTTTTTTTTTTTTGGCAATTGTATATTTATTTTTTGGAGAAACGAGGTCTCACTATGTTGCCCAGGCTGGTTTCAAACTCCTGGCCTCAGTGATCCTCCTGCCTCACCCTCCCAGAGTACTGGGATTACAGGCATGAGGCACCGTGCCTGGCCTTCTTTGCAGTTATATATATATACAGATATGTGTGTACGGTGTGTGTGTGTATATATATATGTGTGTGTATATATATATATGTGTGTGTATATATGTGTATGTGTGTATGTGTATATATGTGTGTGTGTATATATATATCTCAGCCAGGTGTGGTGGCACATGCCTGTAGTCCCAGCTACTAGGGAGGCTGAGGTGGGAGGGTCACTTGAACTCAGGAGGTGGAGGTTGCAGTGAGCCAAGATGGCACCACTGCACTCCAGCCTGGGTGACAGAGCAAGACGTTGTCTTAAAAAAAAATTATATATATATGTGTATATATGTGTGTATATGTGTGTATATATATGTGTGTGTGTATATATATGTATATATTTCTGCAGGGCCCTACTGTGAGTTTGTTACACAACTGACTGCAACTTAAATAGTGCCACCACCCCACAATATGGCAAACTAAATAGAAACTCTGTTTTGCTAAGGCTGGTTGAGGGCAGTATGCAAGATTAGCATGGAAAGGGCCCTTCATTTCACACTCTGTTAATTTTTGTCAGGTCACTTTCTTATCTTGACCACATTGTCAGATCTGTTTTACTGCTCTAGCCTCACTTCCCTCAGCCTCCTGCAGCATCTTCCCTGTCAGCTAGATCCCTTCCTCTCTGGATGAAGTCCTCTTCATCAACCAGCTTTCTCACTTGGTTCTCTAAGACAGTGAGGATCTGTCTGCTTTTTTCTTGACCATTAGTGGATAGGAAAAAAGCTCTCATTCTCTGTAACCATTTGTCACTGAGGCCATAAAGACATTGAACTAACTGCCTTATGGGAGTTCATTACTGGAAGTCTTCAGGAGTTTACACATTGATATACAAAGTAAGTAGGCCAGTGCATTTGAGTCTTGGCTCATGTGTAATGATCTTTAATGGCGTATTGAAAAATTACCATTCTCAAGTAAGGATAATGTATACGTCAGGTCATTTATAGTCTCAAAGATTTGTCAGTATACTTTAAAACAATCCTGGGAACAGTTCTATATTGAAGGAGACTGAAGAATCATGAACGCTAGGCGGCGCTGGGGCTGGCAAGCACGTGGCGGAGGCGGTGCCGACGCGGGCTGCTGAGGCGGGCAGAGGGTTGGTGGTGCCTGGAAGCCTGTCACTGGCACGGTCCCAGTGGGGTGCTCGGCAGCGGGCATGTCGCTCGTGGGGCTGAAGAACCATTTCTACAAGGCAAGCCAGCTGGTCAGTGAGAAGGTGGGAGGGGCTGAGGGGACCAAGCTGGATGATGACTTCAAAGAGATGGAGAAGAAAGTGGATGTCACCAGCAAGGCAGTGACGGAAGTGCTGGCCAGGACCATCAAGTACCTGCAGCCCAACCCAAACCTCGCAGGTAAGCTGACCATGCTCAACATGGTGTCCGAGATCCGGGACCAGGTGAAGAACCCCAGCTACCTGCAGTTGGAGGGGCTCCTGAGCGAGTGCCTGATCTGCCACCTGAAGGAGCTGGGCGGTGAGTCCAACTTCGGTGACACACTGCTGGATGTCGGGGAGTCCATGAAGCACCTGGTGGAGGTGAAGGACTCCCTGGACGTAGAGGTCAAACAGAACTTCATTGACCCCCTCCAGAACCTGTGCGAGAACAACCTGAAGGAGATCCAGCACCACCAGTTGGAGGGCTGCCGCCTGGACATTGACTAAAGGAAGAAGTGGCAGGGCAAGATCCCCAGTGAGGAGCTGCGCCAGGTGCTGGAGAAGTTTGAGGAGTCCAAGGAGGTGGCAGAAACCAGCATGCACAACCTCCTGGAGACCAACATCAAGCAGGTGAGTCAGCTCTCAACCCTGGTGGAGGCGCAGCTGGACTGCTACCAGCAGGCCGTGCAGATCCCGGACAAGCTGGCAGAGAAGCCCAAGCGCAGAATGCAGGAAGCTTCCTCAGGCTGCAAGCAGGAGTATAAGCCCAAGTCCCGGGAGCCCTTTGACCTCGGAGAGCCTGAGCAGTCCAACGGGGGCTTCCCCAGCACCACAGTCCCCAAGATCGCAGCTTCGTCTTTCCGATCTTCCGACAAGCCCATCTGGACTCCTAGCAGGAGCATGCCGCCCCTAGAAGAGCGGAGCTGCAAGGTGCTGTACAACTTCGAACCCTAGAACCATGGGGAGCTGGGCTTCCATGAGGATGACGTCATCACCTTGACCAACCAGATCAACTACAACTGGTATAGGGCATGCTGGATGGCCAGTCGGGCTTCTTCCTGCTCAGCTACGTGGACACGCTCGTGCCCCTGCCGCAGTGACTCGCCAGTGCCCCGCCCCTCTGTCCACACTGGGCGGCACCCCCTGCCAGGTCTTCTGCCTTCCACCGGGCTCCTACTGCTAGGATGGTGTCCGAGCCTGCCGGTGCCACCCAGTCCCAGGTCCTCGAGGTACTCCCTGAGCAGGGAGCCACACTTGGGTGGGGGGCTTATCTGGGTGGGTGGGGACGCCTGTTTACTCTGGCACTGACCCCCAACGGTGACAGCTCCCTTCTCTACTCCATTGCGCCAGCCTCCTCCCTGCTGCCCAACTCCTTGCCCAGCTGGCCGAGGCGGGGCTAACCCTAAGGTGCTCTCACAAACACTAATGTTCCACCGCAGCAGCACCCACCTCCGTCCTGACCCCACAGGGACCCGGCCCACTGCCTGCCCTCGAGTCCTGTGGCCTTAATAGGATGAGATCGAGCGTCCCCCTGGGGTGACTCAGAGACAGGACCTTGGTTTTAAATCCTGTCCCAGCCTGGTGCTGGAGATGGGCCCTGGCCCCACTCCAGGGCCACTGCACCCCTACCTCACACATGCACTCCTTCTCCCCAAGGTCAGGGCAGGGGGCCTCACTGCTTCCCCTGCCTGCTGTCAGCTTGCAGCCCGGGGACAGAGGCCAGCTGGGATCTGCCCCAGGACAGAGAACATAGCCTCCTTCAGGGCCCCGCCTCCAAAGCCCCTCCCTCACAAAGCCAAGTACCTTTTCAGCTTTTCAACTGCCCCCAGCCAGGACCATGGAGGCCTGTGTCACTCTAGCACAAGCTGCCACCACCAACCACCCACATACACCCCAGCACACTTCGCACGGGACCACAGCCCCAGCCATGCTGTTGAGGGCCAAGCACAAAGGCTCCAGTGAGCAAATGTTAAAGCTCCTGGTGGCCAGGCCTCCACTTTCCCAGCCGCTACCACCCCACCCTGTGGGAAGTGGCCCTGACCATCTCCTCTAGGCCACAGCAGGCAGCCCCGGGGTCTCCAGGCCCCTGCCCAGACCAGCAGGTCCGCAGCCCCAACATCTGCTTCCTCTGTCACCCGATCCAAAATCGATGAAATGGGGGGTCCTCTGGACTGGGCCACATTCACATTCCTCTCCCACTGTGGCCCAGCCTGAAGCCTCTGGACCCCAGGCTCTGCTCTGCACCCACCTTGTCAGCAGTACATGAAGGGCACAGACACCCTGGCAGAGATGAGCACACAGCCTTGAACACGGTCCAGGGCAAAGTGAAATGTGTGCCTGAATTTTGTAAACAGAAGTATTAAATGTCTTTCTACAAAAAGAAAAAAAAATCATGAACACTAAATGTAATGTCTGATGTTTGGTGATGTTTGATTGGATTCTCAATTTTTTAAGCCATGATATGATTAGGACAATTGTGAAAATGTGTATATGGACTACATAGTAGACAATAATAATATTAAGTTCCATTGGGTGATGATAGTATTCTGGTTATGTAGGAGAATGCCTTGGTTCTTGGGGGCTGCACACTGAAGTATTTAATGGTGAAGGGTCATTATGTCTGCAGCTGACTCAGATGGTTTGTCCAGAAAATGTATAGACAAACACACATGGAAAGCAAATGTGACAAAGTATTAGCTACTGTGGATTCCAGATGAAAGTTATACAGGTGTTCATTAGACCATTTGAAAATGCTTCCCAGCCATCCTAAGGCTTAAAGAAAAAAAAAGAAAATGTTTAAAATCAAAAGTTGGGGGCAGGAAAAGAGTTACAAAACCTCTGGGCTCATGCCTATAATCCCAGCACTTTGGGAGACCAAGGAGAAAGGGTTGCTTGAGCTCGGGAGTTTGAGACCAGCCTGGGCAACATGATGAAACCTCATCTCTACAAAATATACAAAAATGAGCCAGGCGTGGTGGCACACACCTGTAGTTCTAGCTACTCAGGAGGCTGAGGTGGGAGGATCACTTGAGCTCAGGAGACAGAGGCTTCAGTGAGCCAAGATTGTACCACTGCACTCAGCCTGTGTAACAGAGCGAGACCCGGCTTCAAAACAAACAAAAGAAACACCTTTGTGTCAGAGTTAAGGTTGCTGTATAATAAAATGCTGGGGTACGGTTCTGGGTCCATTCCACATGAAGATCAGAGGCTTCCACTGGACCCAAAGGAATAATACCAGTCCCTTGTGATTATTCCTCTGTAGGTGTGAAATATGTGTCAGGCCAACTTATTGGATTCAGTTTTAATCTAAAACTCTATACATTGTACCCCCAACTCACAGACTTCAGGTATCCATGAAACACTCTTCTGTCTCCACAGTCTTAATGTGGCCCTAATAAAGCCATCCTTTTGGAGGACTCAGAAAAGCGCGCCCCCTCCCCCCTCGCCCACAACCTCTGTAACGTAATAATTATAGTAGTTAACATTTATTGAGCACTCACTGTGTGCCAGGCATTTTTCAGGTATTGATTCATTTAATCCTCAAAACTCATTAAAGGTAGGTACTATTATAACAAGGCCAAGGAACAGAGATTAAGCAGTTTTCCCAAATTCACGTTATTAGTGGAGCTGGGATTTAAGCTTAGTCTGGCTGTGGAATCTGTGTTCTTAATGTCCATGCTATACTGCCTAAGATTAACCTTTTACTCCAGTTACAGAGATTGTTTTTTTCTCTCTGAAACTGCCCCCAATAAGCCATAACAATAAATTAATCAATTGTCTTGGTTATCTCTTTTGCCCAAATTTATACTTTGAAAAAAATTCAACCATGCCAGAAAGATGAAAGAATAGTACAGAATCCAATCAAAGATCAGGCACTGCATGTCATGTCTTCATTTCCTTTAATCTAAAACATTCCTCTACTTTCTTTGATCTTTCATGACATTGGCATTTTTTAAGAGTCAAAGATAGTTGTCTTGTAAATTGTCCTACAATCTGGATTTCTCTGTTTCCTCATGATGAGATTCAAGTGAAGCATTTTTGGGAAGAATACTGTATAGGCGATGTATCCTTCCTGCCTCGGCATCGCAGGTGACCTGTAACATGAGGTTTGATCACTTGTTGAAGGTGATCTTCCAGGTCTCTCCACTGTAGTTATTTTGCTGGGTGTGGTGGCTCATGCTTATAATCCCAGCACTTTGGAAGGCTGAGACGAGCAGATTGCTGGAGTCTAGGAGTTTTAGACCAGCCTGAGCAAAAGGTGAAACCCTGTGTCTGCTAAATATACAAAAAAAAAAAAAAATTAGCTGGGCATGGTGGTGCAAGCCTATAGTCCCAGGGACTGAATTTGGAGGGTCACTTGAGCCCAGAGGGGTCAAGGCTGCAGTGAGCTATGATTTTGCCACTGTATTTCATTCAGCCTGGGTGATAGAGTGAGACCTTGTCTCGTTTTTTAAGAAAAGTAATTTTTCCCATAGTTAATAAATAATCTGTGAGGTGGTACTTTGAGATCACTGAAGATCCTGTTCTCAGATGTCTTTTCACCCAGCTGTCCATCAGTGATAATCCTTGTCTGAATCAATTTTTATTACTGGTGGTTGCAAAGTGACACTTTTTAAAATTCTGTCATTCCTTCCACATTTATTATCTGGCTTTATTTCATTAAAGAACTCCCCTTCTTTCTTTTTTAATATCATTCTTCATTGATTCTTTTTAATATATTAATTATGTTATAGCTTATTATTGTTGTTATTCTTTTGAATGCTCAAATTGTCCAGATTTGACCAATGCAATCTCTGTTACTTTTTAACCCCACAATCCAGGTTGAACTAAACTATTTTTAATGCCCAGAGTAATTTCTAGTATTTCCCACTCCCAAAAGGAATTGAGAAAGGGCCTCCAGAAGTTGGGGACTTATTCAGACTCTTCTTAGAAGTCTACCTTCTTCCTGTGTACTTTCAGCCCAAAGTGAGACTTTTGAGTTGGGAAGAGATACTTCTGAATTAAACTACTGATCAGTGTCACCCAATTCTAATCCCAACCACCTTTATTCTAGGCATACCATACTCACTGCAATGCTTATCCTTCGGTTGGGCACCTTTGTCCTCCTTCCTATTGGCCTTCTAGTTCCTACCCAACTGTTCAGTCCACAGGCCTCAATAACACCTTTTCGCCCAGCCCTCTGGTAGTGTTGGCCTGCCTCCTTTACCTTCTCAACCGCTTTACCACTAATTTATTGTTCTCTGTTTTCATCTATAGGATCTTACCTAGCCGTATGGCCTGCTGCCTCTGCCAATTTAAAAACAGCATTGAGGCTGTCTGCAAGACAGTCAAGCTGCATTGCAACAGTGCATGTCTGACAAACACCATACATTGTCGTGAGTCCAAATTGCCTGGTGATCAATTGTTACATTATTTTAAGTATTTGTTTTTAAATTTTTTATTTTTAATTGATAAATTTGTAAAGTGATGATATAATTGCTTTATTTTTATTTACTCATTCAGAGTTAAACTCCCTCAATTTCTGAACTATTCCCTTGCTGAGAGTCAGGTTCTCAGTTATTATTAGAAAATGTAATAATAGAATTGTTCCATATTCATAAAGGACCAAGACAAAGGAATGGGAAGACTAGGGAATAACATTAACATCCACACACTGTGTACTGTGCTCTGTGCTTGATGCTTTGCCCCCAGTGATAATTTCTTCATACAGTGCAATGTAGTTTGTAAGCTGGTTTTATATCCATGAGATCTCAAGTACTCTTGGCCTTATAGGACAGATGTAGATCCGGTTTTGTTTTTGTTTTTGTTTTTACAATTTTATAAGAGTACACGTGATGCTATTTTATTTGAAGCCTGAGAGCTTCTGGTTCCATAACCAGAAATTGCTACCTGGCTCTTCTAATGGAATGAGGGATTTTCCAAGCTTAGACCATCCAACTCTGAACGTGCTCTGAATCTCAAACCTTTCTATTCACAGAACAAATGCTCAAGTGCTTTCAGAAGTTTTTCTGTAGATTAGGTTTATTAGCACCAACTTCATAACTTCTAAAATGTGACTGCTTTCATGTCCAGATAGCTTGAAAACTGGTATCTACCAGTAATATGGGGTGGATGATGAATAATGCTTGACTACTTATTTAAAGAAAATGTTGCTTATTTTTCAAAACTTCTTTTTACCAATTATATTCTTCCCTTCTCCCCAAGAGGTGGGCAGAAAAGCACTGGTAATCTCCTTTTACAGATGAAGAAAAACAAGATCAGAGGTGCTAAGTGCTGTACCTTGTGCCAGGTCTTCTGTCCCAATTCTGGGTTCTCCCCAAGCCCATGTTTCTCCTTTCTCACAATCTTTACTTCTTCCTCTGACCCTCAGCACCACCCAAAATACTTTTAATTCTGGAAAATAAAATCAGCTGCACACTGGCACACTTGACCTTCATGCATTCAGAAGCTTTGGATGATTCTGCATCCAAAATATTAGAGATGAAATGAAAGCAAAGTAGGCATCTGACAAAAGTTGCTTTTTCCCTTCTGCATTTTAGGACCTCAAGTAATGTTTATCCAGAAACTGCTGTCATACCATAGATTCATTGTATATTTAACAACATAGGCATACAGACTGGCAAATTAAAAACCTCTTAACCTACACCCTGAATCCCTGCCCAAATTTAAGAAAAGAATTAGGGTGGACACGGTGTTTTTTCCATGTCGCGTCTTCTGTGATGGAGCTACAGTATGTGGGAACAGAGAATGGGGTGGGTGGGTGGAGCGTGTGCCAGATGAGGACCTATCAGCAATGGGAGGGGCTCTCCACATTAGCATCTCCACCCTGCTCCTCTCAGAGGACCGCCTTCCATTGCATTCAGCTGTGATGGTAGCAAGAACACGGGTACACTGAGGACAAGGAGAGAGGGAGCCTTGTGCTCTCTCTTTGCATCTGAGGCAGGACAGCACAGGGTACGGAGCAGTCTGCAGAGAGGCCAGCTCATCAGGTCATCATGGTAGCACTTGTCTTCCACCTTGAGCTTTGAGCACTGGGCAACTGGTCCCTGGGGATCAATAGAATAATCCTAAGCAGACTTACTCTGTGTCACACTATGGAATGTTCCAAGTAGGTGGCCATGTTTTCAAAAGATGTCTTTTCTCCTTTTGTTGTTGCCATTTCGTAGGTTTAGGATTGGGTGTGTGTTTCTCCTCTCTGAATGGCACTCGAATGTTTGCTGACTCCTACTCTGTGTGACTGGGGTGTACAGCTATGGACTGATGCATGCCGTCCCGTCATCTTTCAGGATCAAAGCAGTCTCTTCTTTTTTCACAGCTGAAGAAGCATCTGTAGGGAATCCAGAAGGAGCGTTCATGAAGGTGTTACAGGCCCGGAAGAAGCACACGAGCACTGAGCTGACTATTGAGCCGGAGGCGCCCTCAGACAGCAGTGGCATCAACTTGTCAGGCTTTGGGAGTGAGCAGCTAGACACCAATGACGAGAGTGAGGTTATCAGTGCACTGAGTTACATCTTGCCGTATTTCTCAGCAGGAAATCTAGATGCGGAATCAATGTTGTTACCGTTCATGAAACTGCTCTTTTCTAATGCACAAGATGGAGACAGGCCCCTGAGTATTTTGCAAAACAATACAAAGGGCCCCTCTCTTCAACCTGCATCCAACAACTCAACTTATGAAAGTAAATTGAGAAAGCTGTACTTCCTGGAAAATATGTTAGATACAGAAATACAAGAAAAAATCGATAAAGTTAAAAGGGAAGAAAAAACTGCCATGCTTATGCAGACCAGCCTTCTAGGTAACAAATTTAAACACCAAATATTTGAAAAGAAATTAGAAACTGTCCAACCACAGGAAAACAGCCTGGTAAAGATTCAAAGTGTAGGCAAAAACCTGCAGAGAGTGAACAGAGTCCTCACGGGCCCAAGGAGCATCCAGAAAAGGCACTTCAAAGAGGTGGGAAAGCAGAGTACCAGGAGGGAAGAGGGTGCGCAGGCATTTGTGGAGAGCGCTGCCCAAGAAAAAAGGCTTGGGAGCCCGGTCTCAAGGGAGCTGGGACAGCCTCACATAGAGCAGGGGCCCGAGAAGTTACCGGGAAATGCCATCTATGCGAAGCCTTCATTCACCCAAGAGCGTAAGGTGGCAGTCTCCTCTGTGCTGAAACCCTTCTCCATGGGCGAGCCTTCTGCCTCCACCCCTGCAAAAGCCCTACCTGAGGTCAGAGACAGATCAAAAGACTTAACCCACGCTGTTTTCATTTTAGAAAATGCAAAGGCTAGAGTTAAGAATATGAAGGCTGCTAAACCAATCGTACATTCCAGAAAAAACTACCGCTTTCATAAAATTCACTCCTGTGTGGCCCACAGCACACCCAAGGCCAAAAAGAGTCAAAAGTTGAGAAAGAAAAGTTATCTCGATAGACTGATGCTTGCAAACAGGCCGCCGTTCTCTGCAGTGAACAGCCTCATAAATTCCCCTTCACAAGGGGCTTTTTTGCCTTTAGTAGACCTGAGTCCTAAGGAAAATCCTTTTCCTAAACTATTTGATACTTCAGAACATGTTATAGAGAACACTAATGTAAAGAACACAACTGCAAGAAATGCCTTCAAAGAAAATATTTTTATGGAAAACACTACTATGCCGGAAGGCACCATCTCTGAAAACACAACCTACAATCCTCCTCCTGAGGCAGATTCCCCTGGGACTGCATTCAACTTAGTTAAACGAACTAATCAGACACAATGGGAATACAACAACGTGGGCACTGACCTGTCCCCCGAGCCCAAAAGCTTCAATTACCCGTTGCTCTCATCCCCAGGTGATCAGTTTGAAATTCAGCTAACCGAGCAGCTACGGTCCCTCATCCCCAGCGAGGATGTGAGAAAGTTTATTTCTCATGTTATCCGGACCTTAAAGATGGACTGCTCTGAAACTCGTGTGCAACTGACCTGTGCCAAGCTCATCTCCAGGACAGGCCTCCTGATGAAGCTTCTCAGTGAGCAGAAGGAAGTAAAGGCGTCCAAGGCAGAATGGGATACGGAACAGTGGAAAACTGAGAACTATATTAATGAGAGCACGGAAGCCCAGAGTGAACAGAAAGAGCAGAGGTTGAGTGAGGTGAGGACCACACAGAAACATGAGACCCAGATTTCCCAGCATTTAGTGTATGCCAGGAAAGTGCCCACACAGGAGAACCCGGGACTCCCAGGCCATAGCTTGTCCTGGTCATGTAACTTTGGCCATGATGGTGATCTCCCACTTTGCTCATGTAGAGGGTGAAATAGATCAGTGCACAAGGTGAACTGTAGGTGAGGTGGGGTGGCTCACGCCTGTAATCCCAGCACTTTGGGAGGCGAAGGTGGGTGGATCACTTGAGGTCAGGAGTTTGAGACCAGCTTGGCCAACACAGTGAAACCCTGTCTCCACAAAAATAAAAAAAATTAGCAGGGGTGATGACACATGCCTGCAGTCCCAGCTACTCGAGAGGCTGAGGTGGGAGGATCACCTGAGCCCAGGGAGGTCGAGTCTGTAGTGAACTGTGATCACACCACTGCACTCCAGCCTGGGTGACAGAGTCTCAAAAAAAAATAAAAAAGAACCTGTAAGCTACTTACCTGGAATACTGGGGTTTTGAGAAGTTAGCTTCCATTCTCTCTCTTTTTTTTTAATTGTTCTTTCCTTTTTTTTTTTTTTTTTTTTTTAGCTCATTAAAGACGTTCCAGGATATGGCTATAACAACAAACTCATCTTGGCAATATCTGTGACTGTAATACTAACAATTTTGATCATAATTTTTTGTCTCATTGAGGTAAGAATAATAATTAATTCAGGTTTTCAGAATGCAGTCCTGTCTTTCTGTGGATTCAGAGCCCACAAACTCAAAACCAAAGCCGCTTTCCCACCTGCTGCTACTTGACATTCTTTTTCAGTCCTTTAAGGCTGAGGTATACTTTGTTCTTTTACTGCAGTGTATATTCCAGGATTTTAAAGGATCCTCACTTTCAGGAGATCTCTGTGAAATGAAACCAAGTTAATCCCACTAGACTATTTTAAGAAGTTGATATAACAGCAAAATTTCTCCCACGTAAAACAATGTCAACAATTAGATGTACTCACCAAGTCACCCCTTACTCTGCCACTCATTTATTTCCTTGTTGCTGAAATGATGAGAGACGTATAATCTCCATCCTCACGGAGTTGTCATCACCCTGGAAAGGAAGGAGACAGCCAATAGAGAGAAGTATTGTCTTGTAGACTTACTAGGTTCACACAGTATCATCCTTCTCCAGTGTGTAAGGCATTGTCTAAATAGGTCCAGTTAAAGCACTACAGGGTAGCCATTTTTTAAAAAAAATTGTTGGCCACATGTTTAAGTTCACAGGGGAGGGGGAATGTCTCATACTCCAGCCCTCCTGAGCCTAGGCCCTCTGTGAGATGTGTCACCATTTCTTGGACACCATGTGAGACATTCCCCCTCGGATCAGAGATGCTCAACCTGCATCAACATATCTAAAGCCTACATCTGGCTACTCTGGGGCGAGTCTTGTTCACAGTGCCCATTCCTGGAGCTTGCCTCTGTTGGCCTTTTGTTCGATTACAATCATGTATTACTTTTCCCAACAGGCCAGTGCTAGCATATTGGAAGAGTGATTTAATAAGCTGGTAACCTTGACGCCATGCTCCCAATCCAAACTTATTTGCCTCATTTACCATTTCTATTATTGTGGCAGCCCTCCATTCCAGCCAGAGCTTCAACTTAACCATACCCCAGTCACACTATCCACATTTCTGCTCTTGTCTGTGTGTTTGTCCATCTAAAATGCCCTTATTTCACTCTGCCTGTGGGAGTCCCATGAATCTCTCCAAAGCCAACTCAAGTTCATCTTTCTGCTTGAAACCTTCCCTGAATAGGCCTGGCGCGGTGGCTCACGCTTGTAATCCCAGCACTTTCATGAGGCTGAGGCGGCAGATCATGAGGTCAGGAGATCGAGACCATCCTGGCTAACACAGTGAAACCCTGTCTCTACTAAAAATATAAAAAATTAGCTGTGCGTGGTGGCAGGCGCATGTAGTCCCAGCTACTCGTGAGGCTGAGGCAGGAGAATGGCATGAACCTGGGAGGCAGAGCATGCAGCGAGCCAAGATTGGGCCACCGCACTCAAGCTTTGGTGACAAAGCGAGACTCTGCCTCAAAAAACAAAAACAAAACAAAACAAAAAAACCACCTTCCCTGAATATTCCAGCCCTCCTGAGCCTAGTCCCTTTGTGAGATTTGTCCCCACTTCTTGGACACCATATGAGAGACTTCAGAGGGCGAAGTGGGAGGACTGCTTGAGCCTGGGAGGTTGAGGATGAAGTGTGCTGTGGTCATACCACTGCACTCTAGCCTGGACAACAGAGCAAGACCCTGTCTTAAAAACAGCTACCACCAAAAACTATCTTGGAATTTGAATAGGATTACCTTAAATTTGTAGATTAATTTGAGAATGACATCTGTACAACATTCTGGGAACATGGTATTTCATGTCATTTATTCATTTCTTGTTAATGTCTTTCAGAAGAGTTTTAGGGTTTCCATCATACAGATCTTACACGTCTTTTGTTACATAACAGATCTTTGTATTTTTCTTCCTAAATACTTCATACATTTGTATTGCCATTGTAAATGGGACTTATTTCCATTTTCTAATTAGTTATTGGTGGTACATCTGACAAGTATTTGACTTTTGTGTGCTGCTCTCTTGAATTTGTTTCCAGTCACTGTACTGAATTCTCATATTACTTCCAGTAAAATCTTAGTTGATTCTCTTAGGCTTCTTTGGCTAACATTTATTGTTTTATATGCAAATAATGATAGTTTTGCCTCTTCCTTTTAAATACTTACACTCTTTCCTTCCTTTCCTTTCTCTTTTTTTCTTTCTCAGGGCCTTGTTGTCACCCAGGCTGGAGGGCAATGGTGTGATCTAGCTTACTGTAACCTCAAACTCCTGGGCTTAGGGGATCCTCCTGCCTCAGCTTCCAGAGTGGCTGGGACTACAGGCAGGCAGTGAAATTTTAAAACTTTTTTTGTAGACACAAGGTCTCGCTATGTTGCCCAGGCTGGTTTTCCTGCCACTTTAGAGCAGGTTTCCTTTTTTTCATACTTTTAAGAGTTTTTTATTAGGAATTGTCCATTGAATGTTAGCTAAAACAGTCAATAAAATGCATTAAGTGTCAGCTGCATGCAAGACCCTAAGTTAGATACAGTCAGCCCTCTTCATCAGCAGGTCCACATCTTCAGATTCAACTGGATAAGGTGAATATTTGAAAAAAGAAACAATAAAAATACAAATAGAAAGTACAGTATAACAACTGTTGCCATTGTACAATAGCTATACATTTTATTAGTGATGACCTAAAGTACGTGGGACCAGGCATGTTGACTGACACTTGTAGTCCCAACACTTTGGGAGGCCAACCTGGGCAGCATAGTGAGACCTTGTCTTTAATAAAAATAAAAAAAATAGCCAGGCGTGGTGGTATGCACCCGTAGTGCCAGCTACCCAAGAGACTGAGGTGGGCGGATCACTGGAGCCCAGGAGGTTGAGGCTGCAGTGAGCTGTGATTGTGACACTGCACTCCAGCCTAAGTGACAGAGGACGATCCTGTCTCCAAGTAAGTAAATAAAGTATATGGGGGGATGTGTGTTGGTTATATGCAAATACTACACCATTATATGTAAGGGATTGAGCATCCACAGATTCTGGTATGGTGTGGGGGTGGTATCCTAGAACCAGTCCCCCGCAAGATAGCAAGGATGACTAAACTGTGGAAGAATCAAAGCTCTGTTGAACAGCATACAATTCCTGTCTTCAAAAATCTTATCAGGTAGATGAGACTTAAAATGAATAAAAGGAATGAATACAGATTTGGAGATAGTGGTTGTTGTGATGGATAATCTTAATTGTGTTTTCTTCCAAAACAGATTCATTCCCACAAAAGGGCATCACAGGAGGATAAAGGAGACTCATCACGGATTCATTCCTACAAAAGGGCATCAGAGGAAGATAAAGAAGACTCATCAGTGTCAGGCCCCTGAGCCAAGTTAAGGCATCCAGATGGCCTGGAGCCATGTTTTTTAAATTTTATTATTAAGTATTGTTTTTTTACTGGTTAAATCAATGATAACATTCTTTACTTTGTGGTTGTGTTCCTCAAAATGAGGATTTTTAACAATAATAAAAATAAAGCTTGTTAGATCATTTTTAATTTTAATAAATTGGTTCCTAAAGATTTGACTAAAGAGAAAACTAGGCCAATCTAAGCAGAGTCCAAATGAAGTAGAAAGTCCATAGAGAACGAGGAAAAAAGGAAATTGTTGAACCACAGACACAGTAAAAGGAAAAAACTGGGCAGGTGCAGTGACTCACACCTATAATCCCAGCACTTTGGGAGGCTGAGCTGGGTGGATCGCTTGAGCCCAGGAGTTCAGGCAACCTGACAAAACCCCCATCTCTACAAAAAATATACAAAAATTAGCCAGGCGTGGTGGTGTGCACCTGTAGTCCTATCTACTTGGTAGGCTGAGTTGGGAGTATCACTTGAACCTGGGAGGTTGCAGTGAGCTGAGGTTGAGCCTGAAAATAGGTTTAGAAACTTAGAAACCTTTAAACCTATAGACTTAGAAACTTAGAAGCTTAGAAACTTAGAGACTTAGAAATTTATAGACTTAGAAGCTCAGAGACTTAGAGACTTAGAAACTTAGAAGTTTAGAAAAGCCACACCAGGTGGCTATCTAAAAGCACCCACCCAACGACCAGGTGGCCATCTAAAGCACCCGCCTGATGTCCGTGTGGCTATCTAAAACACCCACCCATATTCCTGGAACTCAAACAGAAGAACAAGTCCGGGAAATACCCCGCGCGGGTTCAAACCAGGTTCAAACCAACCAATTAAAGTAAGACATCTCGCTCAGGCCATAACCTGATCCAATCATCTTGCGCCTCAAGCTTTGTAAAATTTTGTGGTTTTTTGCCTTTATAAACTGTCTGTAACAAGCATTCGGGGTCCTGTGGCCAACTTCGGACATAGGACCCTAGCGCGCTAGCAATAAATCTCTCCACTGTGACTTCCGTGTCGAGTGGTCTCTCGCGACGACCCCTGCCCAGGAAGGAATCTAAAAACTAGGTTCCTACAAGCCATTACTCCCCAACCTGGGGGGTGACAGAGTGAAAGAGTGAGACCCTGTCTTAAAAAAAAAAAAAAGGAAGAAAGCAAAGAAAAAAATGTGTATATATATATATTTTTTTTGAAACAAGGTTTGACTCTCACCCAGACTGGAGTGCAGTGGTGCAATCTCAGCTCACTGCAACCTCTGCCTCCCAGGCTCAAGCCATCCTCCTGCCTCAGCTTCTCAAGTAGCTGGAACTACAGGCACGTGCCACCAAACCTGTGTTTTTTGTAAAGAAGGGGTCTCAATATGTTGCCCAAGCTGGTCTTGAATTCCTGGGTTACAGTGATCCACCCACCTCGGCCTCCCAAAGTGCTGGGATTACAGGTGTGAGTCACCATGACTGGCCAAAAAAAAGTTGAAGTGTTAAAAAGAAAACTCACCAAGCCATTTTGCATATTTTTCTGGAAAGATACAGAGAGATATATATGTGTGTGTGTGTGTGTGTGTGTATATATGTATACATGTAGAGAGAGAGACAGATAGATTTGGACTATATACCTTATAGTATAAGGTATAACTTTGTTGCAGAAAGGACAAAGGGAACTGATTAGGGTTAAGGCGCATATATGTATGTGTATATATGTGTGTGTGTATATATATGTATATATATGTGTGTGTTTATGTTTTCCCAATTCCTCACACCACTCCTTTTTATTAATTTTTATTGAGATGTAATTTATACACCATAAATTCACCTATTTAGATAAATGCAGAATTTAGTGGGTTTTAGTATAGTATTCACAAGGCTGTACAGCCATCACCACTATTTAATTCCAGAACATTTTCATCATCCCAGAAAGAAGCCTCAGAATCACTGACCCTACTCCCCATTTCCTCTCCCATTTCCTGGCAAGTATTTACTTCCTATGAATTTTCCCATTTGGGACATTTCATATAAATGAAATCATAAAATACATGATTTCACTAAATAAGACTTTTGTGTGTGACTTCAAACAGTTTTTTTTTTTTTTTTTTTTTGAGACGGAGTCTTGCTCTGTAGCCCGGACTGGAGTGCAGTGGCCGGATCTCCGCTCACTGCAAGCTCCGCCTCCCGGGTTTACGCCATTCTCCTGCCTCAGCCTCCGGAGTAGCTGGGACTACAGGCGCCCGCCACCTCGCCCGGCTAGTTTTTTGTATTTTTAGTAGAGACGGGGTTTCACCGTGTTAGCCAGGATGGTCTCGATCTCCTGACCTCGTGATCCGCCCGTCTCGGCCTCCCAAAGTGCTGGGATTACAGGCTTGAGCCACCGCGCCCGGCCTGACTTCAAACAGTTAAGTAGGCATAACATAACATTTAAACGCTAATCACTGCCCCCTCCCCCTACCTTTTTTTTGAGACAGGGTCTCACTCTGTCTTCCTAGCTAGAGTGCAGTGGTCTGATCACAGCTCACTGCAGCCTTAACCTCCCCAGGCTCAGGTGATCCTCCTACCTCAGTCTCAGAAGTAACTGGGACCACAGGCACACACCACCACACCTAGCTAATTTTTGCATTGTTTGTAGAGATAGGATTTTGCTATGTTGCCCAGGCTGATCTTAAACTCATGGACTCAAGTGATCCTCCTACCTCGGCCTCCCAAAGTACTGGGATTGCAGGCATCAGCTACCACACCTGGTTATCTTTAACTATTTTTAAGTGTATAATTCAGTAGTGTTAAGTACATTCACATTGTTGTACAACAAATCTCCAGAACTTTTTCATCCTCCCAAATTGAAACTCTGTACCTATTAAACACTAACTCCCTATTCTCTCCTCCCAGCCCACGGTAACCACCTTTCTACTTTGTTTCTATGAATCTGACCACTCTTAAGTACCTCATGTGAGTGGAATCACACAATATTTCTCCTTCGGTAACTGGCTTATTTCACTTAGCATAACGCCCTCAAGCATTCTCCATGTCAGAATTTTCTTCCTTTCAAGGCTGAAGAATACATCCGTTATATGGATCAATCACATTTGTGTTATCCATTCATCAGTTAATGCACATGGAGGTTGTTTCCACCTTTTGGTCATTGAGAATAATGCTGCTGCATACATATGTGTATACGTTTCTGCATGATTATATGTTTGCAATTCTTTTGACTATGTATGTATGAATAAAATTACTAGGTCATATAGTAGCTCTAAGTTTAACTTTTTGACTAACCGCCAAAGTATTTTCCATAGTGCTACATGGTTTTACTTTCTCCAGTTTCCCAAATCTTCTCCAACACTTTTTATTTTTATTTTTTTTAAACAATTACACCCATGCTAGTGAATGTGAAGTGGCATCTCATTGTGGTTTGGATTTTATTTTAATTTTTTAAATCAAAAAAATATACTTGGCCTTAGGTGGTGGCTCACACCTGTAATCCCAGCATTTTAGGGGGCCAAGGTGGGTGGATCACCTGTGTTAAGGAGTTTAAGACCAGCCTGGCCAACATGGTGAAACCCCGCCTCTACTAAAAATACAAAAATTAGCTGGGTGTGGTGGCAGCTGCCTGTAATCCCAGCTACTCAGGAGGCTGAAGCAGGAGAATCACTTGACCCAGGAGGTGGAGGTTGCCATGAGTTGGAATCGCGCCACTGCACTCCAGCCTGAGAGATGCTGTCCAAAAATATATATATATATATATACACACACACACACACACACATAAAAGTGTGTATATATATATACACTCCAGCCTGAGAGATGCTGTCCAAAAATATATATATATATACACACACACACACATAAAAGTGTGTGTATATATATATACACACACACTTTTCTAGTATAATAAAATTATTTTACAAAAGAAGTCCATTACTAACACACACTTGCATGCAAAGCACAAGACACATCTAAGGACCGGGTGTGGTGGCTCACGCCTGTAATCCCAGCACTTTGGGAGGCCAAGGTGGGCAGATCACTTGAGGTCAGGAGTTCCAGACCAGTGTGGCCAACATAGTAAAACCCCATCTCTACTAAAAATACAAAAATTAGCGAGGCGTGCTGGTGGTACCTGTAATCCAAGCTGCTCAAGAGGCTAAGGCAGGAGAATCGCTTGAGCCCAGGAGATAGAGGTTGCAGTGAGGCAAGATCCCGCCATTGCACTCCAACCTAGGCGACAGCAAGGCTCCGTCTCAAAAAAAAAAAAAAGTACTAAAATTAA
Organism: Chlorocebus sabaeus; assembly: GCF_047675955.1. Lineage (NCBI taxonomy): Eukaryota > Metazoa > Chordata > Mammalia > Primates > Cercopithecidae > Chlorocebus > Chlorocebus sabaeus. Next base: position 66,255,909 of record NC_132919.1, read on the forward strand.
GTTGCCAAGAATTTACATGTAGTCCTTTCTACATATAAGACATAAATACCTGACACTTGATTAATTCCCTTCATTCTTCAGCCAGCCTCCCAGGACAAGTCTGGCAACGATGCTGACCATCGGGCAAAAGTAATTACCTTTTTCAGTTTATGTTAGGACAATCTACATGGGTTTACATTTGGCTTAATATAATACTACCCTACTTCTCCAATAAGTATTTAAGCATTTATTTAAAAAAACAAATTTTCTGGGCGCGGTGGCTCAAGCCTGTAATCCCAGCACTTTGGGAGTCTGAGGCGGGTGGATCACAAAGTCAGGAGATCGAGACCACCCTGGCTAACACAGTGAAACCCCGCCTCTACTAAAAAATACAAAAAACTAGCCTGGCGAGGTGGTGGGCGCCTGGAGTCCCAGCTGCTCGGGAGGCTGAGGCAGGAGAATGGCGTAAACCCGGGAGGCGGAGCTTGCAGTGAGCTGAGATCCGGCCACTGCACTCCAGCCTGGGCGACAGAGCGAGACTCCGCCTCAAAAAAAAAAAAAAAAAAAAAAAAAAAAAAAAATTCAATTTAACCACTTGTACTACCCTAGTCTCTCTGAGAAAGACATGCCTTACTTCAAGGAAAAAGGGGTCCTTTTTCCTCACAAACGTTTCCTCATAAACTTTATTTTTTAAATGCTTTTAAAACCAGATTCTAATTTAACTAATCTAGATTTGCAAAATTATAAAGAAAAAATCTTGCCAGTTGTTGCTTCGGTTATGCTAATTTCACAATTTAGTACATCGCAACTACGTATTTAATACAAAGCAGCCTTGGTGCGGGGCGGGGGTTGTTTAACAAAATGCATCTCAGCACCAGCCTAGAGAAACTTCTGTGTGAAAACAGAAGAGGGGTTACCATGGAGAAATTCGTTACGGATTTTGGGAAGGCTTTTTCCTCAGAAATAGAGTGAAAAGTAAAAGTCGCTGTGTAAGAAATCTGATACTGACGCTGTGTGACAGAAGTTGGTCCAAAAGTTCATCTTCGGCAATTATGTCTAGATGATCAACTACACATCTTCTGCAACAGGTGACACGAAACCGCATTTCCCAAGCAAGGCAAAGCGATCAAATGAGTTAAGACGCCTGTTCCTGCGGTCTTATACTTTTATTTTTGATTTAACCAAAACAATTTTGAATCGGATAAATTACCAAATTTGGTTGGGTCTTGTTTGGCTTTTTGCTTTGCTTTTTAATCAGCCATTTACCAGCAGCTGTTGCACGGGCCCATTAGCACTCGAAGAATAAAAACGAACACACAAGACCAGATAAGGTTCCCCTACTAACCCTAATGATCCGTTTCCTTAACACAATTTAAAAACCACAGCTAGGGAAAAAAGGCATGTTTTTGTGTGTGTGTGAGCGCCACAATCTGTCCAAATCCTTAATTCCCTTTTAAGGAATAGATATACAATAAAAATCTGAAAGAAACCTCATTAGAAATGCAAAGAGGTTTGCAAAACAAGAGGCTTCTTTCATTCCAGAAAATCACAGCAAAACAAGGAGAGAAAAATGAATGCAATGGATATGTGTTTGCCAAAGTTTCTATCCTGTCCAGTGGAGACACTGTATTGCACACAGGTTTTGAAGAGGAAGAAGAAGGGGTTGGTTGGTGGGGGGAAGAGATCGAGCGAGTGTGGCCTGCAAACTGCAACAATGCAATCTCCATTTTGAACAGTGCACCTCTTTCCTCTTGTAAATCTAGTATTTTTGCCACTTGATGTGTCCTTGCATTTCCCCCATTTCGGTGGTCAGTGGGGTTGGGCGATCAGAGCAGGATGCACAGCACAGGAGTGAGCAAGGGGAAGGGGGGAGGGCAGGGGAGGTAGGGAAGGAATCTGCAGCAATTGGGCTGGGTGGGTACCTGCAGTGCTACTGTAGGCGGATCCCCTGAGGTCAGGCGTTCGAGACTGGCCTGGCCAACATGATGAAACCCCATCTCTACTAAAAATACAAAAATTATCTGGGCGTGGAGGCACCCACCTGTAATCCCAGCTACTCAGGAGGCTGAGGCTGGAGAATCGCTTAAACCAGGGAGGTGGAGGTTGCAGTGAGACGAGATCACGCCACTGCACTCCAGCCTGGGCAACAAGAGCGAAACTCCGTCTCAAAACAAACAAATAGGCCGGGCGCGGTGGCTCACGCCTGTAATCCCAGCACTTTGGGAGGCTGAGGCGGGCGGATCACAAGGTCAGGAGATCGAGACCATCCTGACTTAACACGGTGAAACCCCGTCTCTACTAAAAATACAAAAAAATTAGCCGGGCGTGGTGGCGGGCGCCTGTAGTCCCAGCTACACGGGAGGCTGAGGCAGGAGAATGGCGTGAACCCGGGAGGCGGAGCTTGCAGTGAGCCGAGATCGCGCCACTGCTCTCCAGCCTGGGCGGCAGAGCGAGACTCCGTCTCAAAAAAAAAAAAAAACAAAAAAAAAAAAACAAAAAAAACAACAAAAAAACAAAACAAACAAACAAAAAATCAAGATGGCTACTTTCTTTTTTTCTTTTTTCTTTTTGTTTTTTGAGATGAAGTCTCCCACTTTTGCCAGGCTGGAGTGCAGTGGCACCATCTCAGCTGACTGCAACTTCTGCCTCCCAGGTTCAAGTGATTCTCCTACCTCAGCCTCCTGTGTAGCTGGGACTACAGGCGCGTGCCACCACACCCAGCTACTTTTTGTATTTTAAGTAGAGACTGGGTTTCACCATGTTGGCCAGGATGGTCTTGATCTCTTGACCTCATGATCCTCCCGCCTCAGCCTCCCAAAGTGTTGGGATTACAGGCGTGAGCCACCACGCCTAGCCAAGGCCACTACTTTCTATCAACTCTTTATCATAATTCATTTAATGAAAAAGAGACAAATGACTATATTTTTACAGAATGTTAATATTTTTACAGAGATACTGGCAGATGTTGAAGGGCTCTAAAAAACAGAAAATGAAGAGATGCTAGGGTTTTTTCCCCATGATTACAATTACAGTACAGTAATGTAAGGCAAGTTTAGAATAAGCCTTATTACTGCTGGTACTCTCAATATTGATTAGTTATTTCATCCTAAATTTCCTTTTTTTTTTTTTTTTTTTTCTCCCCCCTGAGACAGAGGTTTGCTCTGTCGCCCAGGCTGGGGTGCAGTGGCGCAATCTCGGCTCACTGCAACCTCAGCCTGCCGGGTTCAAACAATTCTCCTGCCTCAGCCTCCGGAGTAGCTGGGACTGCAAGTGTGTGCCACGATGCCCGGCTAACTTTTTGTATTTTGTTTAGTAGAGATGGAGTTTCACCAGGCAGGCTGGTCTCAAACTCCTGACCTTGTGATCCGCCCACCTTGGGCTCCCAAAGTGCTGGAATTACAGACATGAGCCACTGTACCCGGCCCTAAATATCCTTTTCAAAAATACCATAATCTACCTCACATCTGTAAAAGAGCTAACAGACATATCTGGAAGCTAAAGTGATCTATAACAATTGTAGTGATTTTTAACAGTTTAAACAAAATGAGTAAATACCATAACCTGGGTATAAAATTTTGTATAAAAAATAATTGGAGTTAAAATTTAACCATTTATACACTTAAATGGATGCAATTTATTACGTGTAAGTTATATCTCATTGACGTTAATTAAAAATACTTTGAATGTTTAAAATAAAATTGGAAAAGAGTCAGAACTAGTATCAAAGAGACCAATGATAAAAATCATGACTTTAGAATTAAGACAGGTTTGTGTGTTTTAGCTCTGCCACTTACTGTTGTGGCCTTAGGCAAATTACTTCTCTAACTTTTAGTTTTTGAGGCTAACTGTAGTAGCAATAGAAATAATAGTAGCTAATTATTTATGAAGCACTTATTTTATGAAAGACACTGTGCTAAAGTGCTTTACCTGAATTATTTCATTTATCCTCTCAACCGTTTATGGAGTATGTACTATTATCACTCATACTGTTTTGTAAATAAATATAAACCAAAGCCCATGGAAGTTAAATTAAGATCATAAAGCCAGTACACAGAAGACTAAGGATTAGAATTCAGCTGGTCTGATTTCAGAAGCATGGCTATATACAGCCTTCCAAGATGCTATGAGAATTAAATGATTTGTACATAAAGTGTTTGTAACAGTTTGACATATAAATGCTCAATTTAATGTTACTATGTTATTTTACTTACTATTACACAACTTATCCCATCCCTCTTAAATACAGCAATGTTTCTAATTTACATGGCCTGTTTTGAATAACTTAATCCAGCAACTTTTTTTTAACTAGATAATATTTACAAGAGAGTTATATTTGTCAGGTAATTTCATTTGTCTCTTAGTCGAAACTCTTAATAACCAAATTTAACACATCTAATTTGTGACTTACTTTATAAATTTGTTGTGACAAGATCCTCCATTAATTTTACCATTACAAGGAAAATCTACATTCAATATACAATAAACACCAACTTATTTCTATTCTTTTAAGGATATTATCTATATATTTCTCTAACAATTTCAGTGATGTTAGCTTACTCGTCTGGTAAATCATTACTGAATAAATGACTGCAGTCCACAACTTGTCCTCATGTGCCAATTCGGTCTCTGAAGATTTACTATTAAATGATAGAAATATTACTAAGATTCATACAACTAGAAAGAATTATTATAATCAAAAATTTCTATCTTTAGAAGACATCTGGCTTAGCTTATTTTAATACTTTAGAATGACCTCTTCGGTTTCTACTAAAATTTATAATTTCTTTTCCCATAGATTTTTCCCTTTAGGAGTAATATTAGAATTCTAAAGTTTTGTACCCTTTACCATGTTCATTGAAGAAGCCTAATTCCTTTTTTACCATAGTAATGGTGCATAGAAGAGTCACTACTGTACTTAAGAAGAGGCATAACATATTAAGAGTATATTCATATACAAAGGAGTTTGAAAAGTCCACATTAAGTTTAATACTTGATAATCTGACCATCTAAAAAATACACTCGGCTGGGCGTGGTGCTCACGCCTGTAATCCCAGCACTTTGGGAGGCCGAGGCAGGTGGATAACAAGGTCAGGAGATCGAGACCCTCCTGGCCAACGTGGTGAAACCCCATCTCTACTAAAATACAAAACAGTAGCCGGGCGTGAAGGCGTGTGCCTGTATTCCCAGCTATTGGGGAGGCTGAGGCAGGGGAATCACTTAAACCTGGGAGGCAGAGTTTGCAGTGAGCTGCAATTGCACCACTACACTCCAGCCTGGCGAAACAGCGAGACTCCATCTCAAAAAAAGAAAAAAACAAAACAAAAAAACCCCCTGTATTCTAGCAAGAGGGCCATCCTGCTATTCCAGCAAGAAAGCAATCCTTGGATTCTATGAGTTTTAACAGGACACCATTATCCAGTGTAGTATAAAACCACCACAAAAAATGAAGAAACAAGAGATGTGAATTCTAGAGCAGGCTCTAGTAACCAGTTTAGCACTGTAACCTGGAACAAAACACTTAATAAACAAGGTTTAGATAATCCCCATCTGAATAATGAGAAAGTTAGCTTAATTGATATCGCTGAAGTCCTTCTTTGCTGCTCCAATATTGTTTAATTCTAATTCTGGTAACTCTCCCAAAAGACAGAAAAAGGTACAAACTTGACTATAATCCAACTTCTTAAATAATAGGTTAGCACAAAAAGTATTATTATATCTAAAGATCCTTCATTCAAAGAAGGGTATCAAAATTCTGAAATCTTCCAGTTCTGTGAACATTTTGAAAGATCAGTTCAACACAGAGCTCCTTCAGAGCTCTAAAAGTCCCATTCAGAGGACAGAACACTATGAACACCTACTCGGCAAATGTAAACAAAACATCATTATGAAAACTGTACTAGACAACTATATCAATCAGTTTTTAAATAGATAAAATAAGTGAAATGCTTACCAAAATACATTCAAAGTAGAAACAATGTATTTTCTTGTTAGCTTTGTTTAGAATAATAGTAAGATTCAAAGCTAAAGGGTTTCATGGGCTTAAATTTACATCTCCAGAATGCTATGTTAATAGCACAGCTATTAACTGGTTAAATGAATTACATACCGACCATGGACTATCTTCCTACATTAAAAATGCTATAGATTTTGCAAGCCTTAATGCAAAGTAGAAGAAAAAAAAAACAGTAACAATGCTATAGAAATGTATTTATGGGCCAAAAAAAAAAAAAAAAAAGATATTTATGACAAATTTTAATCAGTTTTTAAAAATTCTGTATAATCTCATTTTTTAAAAAAATACATAGAAAAGGTATACATCCAAGTGATAACAATAATGATACATTAGACTTCCCATGCTCAAACGATCCTCCCACCTCAGCCTCCCAATGTAGCTGGGACATAACAGTTTTAAACAAGGAAAAAGTTTGTACTCCTTGAATCAGTTATCTCAATTTGGGAGATTTTTTTTCATACAGTAAGCTTCTAAAAAAGAATAAAGCAAAGTGTACAAAAATGTTTGCAAGTTTCAATGTTATAATAGCAAACATATATTTTAATTGTTCAGTTGTGATATATCTATATACTTCATTCTTTAAAAATCATTATTTATGGCGGGGCACGGTGGCTCACGCCTGTAATCCCAGCACTTTGGGAGGCCGTCACCTGAGGTCGGGAGTTCAAGACCAGCCTGACCAACATGGAGAAACCTTGCCTCTACTAAAAATACAAAAAAAAAAAAAAAAATCAGCCGGGCGTGGTGGTGCATGCCTCTAATCCCAGCTACTCAGGAGGCTGAGGCAGGAGAATCACTTGAACCTGGGAGGTGGAGGTTGCAGTGAGCCAAGATCGTGCCATTGTACTCCAGCCTGGGCAATAAGAGTGAAACTCCGTCTCAAAAAAAAAAAAAAAAAACATTAATTGCAAAGACTATAAATACTAAAAATGATTATGATAAGTGAAAGAAAGTAGAAATTTAATGTTCACTGGAATTAAAGACATAAATATATACATTTTATATACATATTTATGTATATAAAAATACTAGAGGGGAATAGTTTTTAAAGTTAGTCCTCTAGTGTTCTTTTCTCCATTTTCCAAAAAGTATATATACCTACTTACAATTATTTGTTAGAGGGCTAATTCTGAAAGAACTGGAACTCATTCTGTTTTTGAATGACACAGAACTAAAGAATCATAATGTTTGAGTCCAGCCTTTCTCTCTCTTATTAATGGTCCCATTATGAACAGCAGATTCGCAGAAGATCTTTAAATAAATACATATATATATACATATTTAAGAGTAAAACATTTCTTATCTATGTAGTGTACTCCAGTAGGTATATTTCTTTTATTTCTTTTCTTTTTCTTTTTCTTTTTTTGAGACGGAGTTTCACTCTTGTTGCCCAGGCTGCAGTGCAATGGCATGAACTCAGCTCACTGCAACCTCCGCCTCCCAGGTTCAAGTGGTTCTCCTGCCTCAGCCTCCTGAGTAACTGGGATTACAGGCATGTGCCACCACACCTGACTAATTTTGTATATTCAGTAGAGATGGGTTTCTCCATGTTGGTCAAGCTGGTCTCAAACTCCCGACCTCAGGTGACCCACCCGCCTTGGCCTCCCGAAGTGCTGGTATTACAGGTGTGAGCCACCGTACCTGGCCTCCAGTATGTATATTTCTAATGTCTAACAAAGGCTGCTATTTATATAAATGTAAATTCACATCTAGTAAAACTATTTTGTTACTACTAGACAGTAGTTGGCAAGCATTATATAACATAACAAATCAAAAACAGAAGGAATACTTATATGTGAAAGTACTGTCGTGACTGAACTTATTTTTGATATATTTTTTTTTTTGCTCCCTTCTCAATCTAAGAATGACAGGAATTATCAGTAATGTTGTAGTGTAGATCAGGGATCCCCAACCCCCAGGCCATGGATGGATGGGGTATTGGTCCAGGGTCTGTTAGGAACCAGGCCGCACAGCAGGAGTGAGTAGCGGGTGAGTGAGCATTACCACCTGGGCTCCACCTCCTGTCAGATCAGTGGCGACATTAGATTCTCATAGGAGCACAAACTCTATTGTGAACCGCACACACAAGGGATCTAGGTTGCCTGATCCTTATGAGAATCTAATGCCTGATGATCTGTCACTGTCTCCATCACCCACAGATGAAAAACAAGCTCAGGGCTCCCACTGATTCTACATTATGGTGAGTTGTATAATTAGTTCATTATATATTACAATGTAATAATAAAGTGCACAATAAATGTAATGCATTTGAATCATCCTGAAATCACCCCCAACCCAGCCTGGTCTATGGAAAAACTGTCTTCCATGCAACCGGTCCCTGTGCCAAAATGGTCGGGGAGTGCTGGTGTAGAGACTTCCCTAAGATAACCAGAGTAGGGCTTTGCTCTGTGGCTACTCTGGTAGCTCTCTATGAACCCAATTCACTGCCTTGTGAAATGAAGTCCTTCAAGTACCTTCAGTAACTAAAACCTCTGATGGGTTCATAACAAAATAATCTTATTCTAAGTTCTGCTTTATCATGAAGTGTGAGAGTCCTATTGGATTTTTCTTCTTCTTCTTTCTTTTTCTTTTCTTTTTTTTTTTTTTTTTTAGACAGGGACTTGCTCTTGTCACCCGGCTGGAGTGCAATGGTGTAATCTCAGCTCACTGCAACCTCCGCCTCCCTGGTTCAAGCAATTCTCCTGCCTCAGCCTCCAGAGTAGCTGGGGTTACAGGTACTCATCACTATGCCTGGCAAATTTTTTGTATTTTTAGTAGGGGTTTCACCATGTTTGCCAGGCTGGTCTCGAACTCCTAACCTCAGGTGATCCACCCACCTTAGCCTCCCAAAGTGCTGGGATTACAGGCGTGAGCCACTGCGCCTGGCCACATTTTTCTTCTTTAATTTAAGAAACCTCCAAGATGAACACTGTCCTTCCATACTATGCGTCTTGATCAAATCTCTATCAATTCTTAAGAAAGGTCTCAGCAAATCTTATATGAAGCCTTTCTCTCCAGGTCAATTCAAGACACCTAAATACCACGTAAGGCTATTAAGTACCTCATGAGTAGCAATAATTTCTCTCTTTTTCCAGTGTTACACTACCATTGCTCATTCTGTGTTTTTATTAGCATAGATTTGAAAGCTGTAAAGCATTAAACATTAAAACAAGTTCAATAGAATGTTCTCTTCTTACTAATAAAACTAGTTTGAGAATTATTTTCAGTAAACTTTAATAACATCTATAAAGTCTGAACTCAGTGCTCTACTATGTTAGGATACTTTGAAAGGATTACTTCCTAAAGGATCAACAGTTCTTCACAACACTTTTTTTTTACATTAAAGTTTTTAAAATTAAGTTAACCTGGATCCTGGATTCACTGTAACATTTTACCTAATTCATTTAATTCAGGCCAACACTATGAAGTCACAGTTATTATACTTTGATTTAAAAGGTATTTAGACTTTAGGTCAGTTTCAATGAAACCAAAATTCATGTAACTTTAAATTCCACACTTACCTACTGTCTTCTAACTGTATCACTGTCATTTGGCCCAAGTTTGCATAAATCCAACCTCTGATCTATTTGAAATCAACAAAGAAAGCAATGAAAACATTACCTGACATCAGGGATTCTAACATCTATAGAGTGACAATAATTTTCCACAATCTGTTAGAAATCAAACCTATCATTTAAAGAATTCAGATTTCAAAAACCATGAAACACTGGTGTATTACATTGCCAATATGCAGTCACTTTCTCTCCAAAACTTTTAGACCACTTTAGTCTGAGTCTTAATAGTTGTTGTTCTTACGGAATTTATCCGTGAGCCTTGGTTTTCTCACATATGGCAATACGTGAATCCTCATATTTTTAAAGGATTAAATCAGATAATTATGCAAAACTCTTAGCATAGTGCCTGGCACATAAATGGTCAACAAATGTTTGTTGTCATTATTATTTTTTAACTAACCATTTCAAATGACATGCACACAAAAAAGTATTAATAAGAACCCAAGAATAAACTGTAGAATCTGAGTTTCCATCAGTTCTGCCACTAATTCATTCAGGAGCAACTCACTTGTTCTCTCAGATGCCACATCTGTAAGAGATGTAACACTGGTCTGACCCTGAGAGTTACAGTAAGGAACAATGTCATCCGAAGCACGCTGGTTTTACCTTGATTATAGCACTTATAGCTGAATGCTTTTACAACTGTATGCCACTGTCTACTTATTTGTGAATTGATAAAAGGAGGAGACCATATCTTAGTCTTTGCATTTTCCACTCCAACCTGGTAGAACATTGCATCAGGTAGGTGCTCAATAAATATTTGATAAATTCAATATCACTGCACGTCAAAAAGGTCAAATAAATTAATACAATGAAACAGTCACAAGAAACACAAAGAAAAATCCATGCCCTTAAACTACAGTCCCTAGTTATCCAACCAAAAATTTAGACACTTTTCTCTTTGTAAAATAAATGGGTGCTACTAAGTTGGCTATACAGTGGATTCTGCAGAGCACCTCCTCCTCTCCTATTCAGTCCTTCCAATGCAGCATGCTCCAGCAGGCCTTTGCCCTTCCTTCTCAGAGGACAGGATTCATGCCTTTTTCTCCTTTATACAGCCAGGGTTTAGAACAGTGGCACATTAAGTCTTCAATAAATGTTGGGTAAATTGAACTTGGGATAATGTCAGACATTTGACCTATAATTTTTCAATTTGTTGAGTAAGAAAACAGTGCATTTTTATATGCAACTCGTTTTTTCCAATTCCATTGTCCTTTCTATCCTGTTGGTTACCCTGTCAGTCCAGAATTACAAGAACTTCTCAGATGCCTTTAAATACCTTGGACTAAGAACTTCTAGCTCAGTTTTCTACCTTTTTCTTTTTTACAAGGTCAATACATACCTATGCTGTGGTATCACACTACATTAAAAGAGACAATCTCTTAATATATTTAACATTCAATGCTAAATTTACTCTTTTTTTGTTTATTAATTTCTTTAGCTCTTATGTGAGTTTGTTTAGCATATGCATCTGGGCTAAAATCCCATTAAAATGACTAATGGTATTTTTTACATTATATAAAAAAGAATTCTATAGAAACAAACACACAATAAGAACCTGTTGAAAAAGGAATTCCCATTTATGCTCCAATGGAAAGACCCACCCAAAAGACTGTCACCTGATTATGCTAAGTCACCTTATAAATCCATTATGAAAACCACTTCTAATGTCTTGATCTTGGTCTAATCTTCTAAATGCCCAGGTTGGTGATAAACTGAGCTACAGTTAAGTAGTTAATGGAGCTGTCATACTCTCAAAATAATGTTTAATCTTTCTTTAACTTTTAATTTTGTCTCAGCTGTTTTATATATCATACCATTCTTACCCTTCGTAATTGCCCTTTAACTGCCACCTTAAACACTCCAATCACCTCAATAAAAACATTTCGTCCACAAATCCACCAAAACCAGAAAAGGGTACTAAGAAATGTTAAAAGGTATATACATCCTGATACCTTTTTTTTTTTTTTTTTTTTCCCGTTCTGGATATCAATCATTTCTTAATACTTTTAAATTAACCTGAAATGAAGCATCAGCTCTCACTTAGCTGTAAATTTCACATGTTTAAAACATTTCTGGCTGGGCGCGGTGGCTCAAGCCTGTAATCCCAGCACTTTGGGAGGCCGAGACGGGCGGATCACGAGGTCAGAAGATCGAGACCATCCTGGCTAACACGGTGAAACCCCGTCTCTACTAAAAATACAAAAAATTAGCCGGGCGAGGTGGCGGGCGCCTGTAGTCCCAGCTACTCGGAGGCTGAGGCAGGAGAATGGCGTGAACCCGGGAGGCGGAGCTTGCAGTGAGCCGAGATCGCGCCACTGCACTCCAGCCTGGGAGACAAAGCGAGACTCTGTCTCAAAAAAAAAAAAAAAAAAAAAAATTTTCATTTTTTTTTAAGTCTACAAAATAAATTTAGAATAGGAATTTTTACCAATGTTTCAGACATACACAAGAAGTTATGTTTGAACGCTTACCAACATACTCAAATATATATATTTTTATATATACGAGAATACATATATAGTACATGTGTATATGTATATGCACACATACATATACACATATATGCACGCGCACACACACACACATATATATATAAATTTGAAAAGCACTAGTATCTACTAACAATCGGTGTCTTTGAGGTGGCTGATGGCATTGGAAAGAAGACAAACACAACCGAGAAATCCAGCACCTTGTTTCTTATGGATCTTCTTGTGATTCCATACACTGATCATAACTGAATCAGACTTTTCAATATACCGAAAAATCAAAACAGCTGCATGAGTATGTTGGTAGTTATAGGCAGTTATCGTAAAATTTTTCTCTTGTTCTTTTTATACCCTAAAGTTACAAATATGCTTCAGAGCCTGGCTAGATTATGCAAAATACGTGAGTTAATCCACAGGATTGAATTTAAATTTTTAAAAATCTTGAAAGTAAAATTTTTAAAAACAATTTTAGTATATTTTTATCACATCTGCCACTCTCAAGCTGGGCTATAATTCTGGTTATTAAAAAGGCTATTTTAGTAGCTAGTGTCTAATAACACTAAGGAAGTTTATTAAATAACTTCTTTCCAAGAAAAAGAATCTTAAAAACTTTTATCACGGTCACATTTTAAATACATTTCAATGACATGACCTACTTTTCAAGGGATAGTGTCAAGGCTGACAGACCAAAAATCTGACCTACCTGTTATATTTTAAAATGCTGTAGAACAAAAGCTGTTTGTAACGCTTTTCCCCTGCTTCTTTCCTATATGCAGGCCTTGAGCGAGCAGGACTCTTGCAGATTTCACTTCACTGTCTGCAGAAAAGCAGAGCAGGGAAAAGCGTTACTGTACTTGTCTGTGCATATACCTGCAAGTATGTAAAAGCTCTACCACAGCCAATTGTTAACATGGCATCAATCTGTGCAAAAAGATAATAACATAATTATGTCAGTAGAATCCTAGCTCTATTTCAATGACATTAAGAGGTAAAAGTTTTTGTCTAAAGTATTGCTAACTCAATAAATTAGCAATATCAGAAAAATTCACCCACTATAGAGAAAAGCCTAAACCACTTAAGTAAGGACTAAAATTTTCAAATAAGGAACATGGAAGGTACACTTGAGCCCCGGGATCCAGCTGTGCCTAAAAAATGCCCACCCCTGGGCTTTTCATTATGCAAATCAGTACATTCCCTTTTAAAAAAATAAAGCCGATTTGAACTTGGTCTCTGTTGCTTGCAAATGAAAAGATCTGAACTAAAATATTGTTCAGTATGCATGTACCAATTTTCAAGTACACCTACCCGATCTGTCTTGGCATGTATCTACTGGCATGTAATTCCAGAGCCAGAATCCAGTATTAAGTAGCTGAATTACCCAAACCAAACATTTTTTTTTTTTTTTTTGAGACGGAGTCTTGCTCTGTCACCCAGGCTGGAGTGCAGTGGCCGGATCTCAGCTCACTGCAAGCTCCGCCTCCCGGGTTTTTACGCCATTCTCCTGCCTCAGCCTCCCGAGTAGCTGGGACTACAGGCGCCCGCCACCACGCCCAGCTAATTTTTTTTTGTAATTTTTAATAGAGACGGGGTTTCACTGTGTTAGCCAGGATGGTCTTGATCTCCTGACCTCATGATCCGCCCGTCTCGGCCTCCCAAAGTGCTGGGATTACAGGCGTGAGCCACCGCGCCCGGCCACATTTTTTTTTTAAAAGTCACATTAAACCAGTTGTCCAACTAGTAAGCCTGGTTTACAGGTATACTGAAATACATATATTGATTACCTCAGTCCTCAGGGCAACGCACCACTGGCTTAAGCAACTTCACCTGTTTAGTCCAGTAAGCCATAATATTTTTTATGTGTACCATGATATGAAAAGGTTGGGAAGCTCTACATTAAACCATAATAAGAAATTGCTAATTATGGACCTTCTGGAAGACAGCCTAACTCTGAATTACTCAAAATTATGACATATACTGTATTACTTAAGTGTATATGTCACAAACATTCTGTCTAAATATTCCTGGGCCAGAAATTAATCAGAAATGTTACCTTTTCTTATACACAGAGAAGTATATGCTCTCACTTTAATGAATCCTCATGTAATGTAACATACATGGCCACATAAAAGAAAAAGTAAAGCCTTTTATAATTGAAAGTTAAATAGAGGGCTCTATTAGCTTCTATTAAAACTTTGACTTCACTAACAAATATATGATTTATAAACAAGTTTCAGGATGTTTTGTTGAGACACATAGATGGCAACCTCTGTAGGTGAATATAATGTTACCATATAGACCAAAGCATAATATATATACTCAGGATTTTGGGCTAAAATTTAATTATTAGACTTTTCTTTGTACACTTAGCCAATTAAAGGCAAGGATTTTGCAAAATGACCTCAGACACAAGCAAGAGAGAAGCCTCTGATAGCCAATTAATATTAACTGTAACATAAAACCTAATAAGCACATGGAAAGATGTTCAACATCATTAGTCATGAGGGAAATGCGCTTCAAAACCATGACGAGGTACAACTTCATACCCACTGAGGGGCTACAATTTTTTTTTAAAGGAAAATAAGTGACAGAGGAATAAAGAAACTTCCAGTGGGAAACGATAGTCATGACAGATCAAAATCAGGATGCCATCAGCAATACTCTGAACCGACACTGTCCAAAATGGTACCCACCAACCACATGGGACCCTTGAGTACTTCAAATGTGGCCAGTCCACATTGAGGCAAGCTGCCAAAGAAACCACTGAGTTTTTCTTAACATAAAATGAGAAAACCGCTGATTTTTCAAAGACATAGTAAATATGTATATATACATAAATATGTAAGTAGCTCAATATTTTTATACTGCTGTGTTGAAAATATATTTGATATATTGAATTAAATAAAATACATTATGCTTAATTTTAAGCATCATAAATTATGCTTATTATGCATAACATAACTATATTATATTATGGGTCTTGCTGTGCTGCCCAGTGTGATCTCAAACTCCTGGCCTCAAGCTATCCTTCCACCTCAGCCTCCAGAGTAGCTGGATTACAGGTGCAAGCCACCATGTCCAGTTTATTGTGCTTAATGTCATCTGTTTCTTTTTACTTATCTTAATGTGGATACTAGGAAATGTAAAATTACAGAGGAGCTTCTGTTCGTGGCTTACATTATATTTCTACTCAACGGTACAGATCTAAACCTAGAAGATAATGGAGCAATGTATTCAACATTTGGAGATAAAATGATATTTCACCTAGAAGCTTATACTTAAATCATACCAACAGATAAGAAGTCAAAATATATTTTCTGATAGGATCTCAACTTTCTTCCCACCCTTATATTATTTCTCAAAATGACAACAGAAGATATAGTTCACCAAATCAAGAGAGTAAACAAAAAAATAGGAAGTCATTAAACCTAGAGGAGACAAAGGAAATTGCCAACATAACAATAAAGGCAAGTCCCAGGACAACTGCACAGCTGGTCTTACAGAACCATCACACCAGACTGAAGAAAGAGAACAGAGACTCCCAGGAGGGGTATCTCCAAGAAGAAACAAAGCCAACGGAATACTGACAGAACTGAATATATGGAGAAAAGATCTTTAGTTCTGTAGGGGAGTTTGGGGATTATGACATATAATTTCTCATTTCTAGCTATGAGATAAATAGAAAACTAAACAAAAGGGGAAAGTAGCTGCTAACTTCAGAAAAAAACAAAAGCTGTCAAGAAAGAAAATATAATTCTTGTAACCATGTGACCCAACTATGGATATTTACATAATCATTATAATGTAATCATGGAACAATGGTTTAACCAAAAAGGTTCATATAATATACTGGAAGACTAAAGAAAGGAGGGGCTTGTGTCATGGGAATGGGGATGATGAATACCAATTTTAAAAGCCAAATCACTGGGCTGGGTATCGCAGTCCATGACTGTAATCCAAATATTTTGGGAGGCGAAGGAGGGAGAATCGCTTGAGCCCAGGAATTCAAGACCAGACTGGGCAACAGAGCAAGACCCCATCTCTACAGAAAATTACCAAAAAAAAAAAAAAAAGAAAGAAAATCAGCTGGGCATGGTGGCACGCACCTACAGTTCCAGCTACTCAGGAGGGTGAGGTGGGAGGATCAGTTGAGTCCAGGAGTTTGAGGCTGTGGTGAGCTACGATTACGCCACTGCACTCCAGCCTGAGCAACAGAGTGAGACTGTCTCTAATTTTAAAAGAATTTTTAATAAAAAATAAAGCTGAATCATCTTCTAGGTAGGAAATTCGAAAATACCTAAAACTAGGCTGGGCGCGGTGGCTCACGTCTGTAATCCCAGCACTTTCGGAGGCTGAGGCAGGCAGATCACCTGAGGTCAGGAGTTGGAGACGAGCCTGGCCAACATGGTGAAACTCCTTCTCTACTAAAAATACAAAAATTAGCTGGGCATGATGGTGGGCACCTGCATTCCAAGCTACTTGGGAGGCTGAGGCAGAAGAACTGCTTGAACCCAGGAGGCAGAGATTGCAGTGAGCCAAGATGGTGTCACTACACTCCAGCCTGGGTGACAGAGCAAGATTCTGTCTCAAAAACAAAACAAAACAAAACTACCTGAAACTAAAAAAAGAAAACTGATGGTATAAAATAAGGAACATATCTAGAAGCATGAAAATACCAGAATAAACAGCCAAAGTTATTAAAGCAGTTGCCTTGAGGATGGGAATCAGGAATAAGAACGGAGCAGGGAACTTGCTGTTTTCCAGTAAAAACTTTATAGTATCATTTGCCTTTTTAAAAAGGTGCATAAACTCCTATGATTAAAATAAAATTTAAAAGAAAGAAACCATCCATACAAAGGCAAAAAGAATGCCTATTCAGTGCAAACCAAATTCTGATTTCTGGTTTTATAATTGGTCTAAAGTGGTGAATTAATGCCTTTATTTGTTTGGAAAAAGTTGGGGGGACTGCTCTACTGTGGGCCAGTTTCATTGTGTTCTTTACAGAATTTTAGGGATACCTCATCTTTCGGAACCTGTCTATAAACCAAAGCACATTCCCACTGGGCTTTTCTTTACCCCTTTTGTGAAGACCAAATTATACCATAGTTGAAGCTCAGATCATTTCCCATGATTCTTTTCAAAGACCATATCAAGTAATAATTATGTGTTTCATTTCAAACTAATCGTTTAAACCTACAGGTCATAATGCTGATGCCACTTTGGATTGAGTGTATTCTCCACAGTATCTGTAGAATGGCATTGCCCAGATCCATCAACCACCACCTTAGCAAATGGATCAGGAAGTCCTGTGGAAAAAAGATTTTTTAAAATTAATAATTTGACATGTGAGATAGAAGATTAATTATACAAACGTTCCATTTGCTACAAAAGATTATTCCATTATTTTTAAAAAGTTTAACAGCTATAAATGAATAGTTCATTTTTTTAAAAAAGACTAAAAGTTACTTCTAAATAAAATACCAAAACTACATTTTTTCTTGTTTCTGTCTCAAAATAGTCCCAGTTTAAACTACCAAAATCTAGAGATTACTTCATAATGTGGAAGTTTTTGTAGGTTGTTACCAGCCCTGTGGCCCCAGGAAGGTGAATTCTTGGAACCATGCATGGCTTTTTCTTTCCAAATGTCTCCCTCAGTAGCTCATTTAAAGGAGAGATTATTAAAGGTTTTTATACAGGAACGCAGGCTACAGAGAAATCAAATTAGCAAATGGGTTTTGCTGAATAACTACCAGGAAAAATGAGACCAAAACAAAAGACGTAACACTCTGCCTTGAAAGAGTTTACTATCTAAGTGGAAAGATAAAAAATACTATACACGGGGAAAAAAAAAAAAACCAAACCTGAGAATAAACAAGTGCTTAGTGATATTGATTATAATGCAAACACTTGTATCACTATGTTAGGTACTATTCTAAATACTTTACATTCATCCTTAATCCTTACAATAACCCTATGAGGTAGATACTATTATTTTCCCTATTTTACTGACGAGGAAACTAAGGCACAAGGGGGTCAATTAAGTAGCCCAAGGTCACACAGGAGTAAGTGGCAGAGCCAGGGTCTGAAGTATAGATGCTAAACCCGTCTGACTCTCGACTTCATGCTCTTAACCACTATGCTGTACTTCACCTCTCATTTACTATGTAGTTCAACAGTGAGTACAAGAGCTCAGATAAACAGGAGAACAGTGTGAATCTGGACAGTATAGAAAGGGCTTTGGGGGAGAGGGGAACTCATCTGGGCTTTAAAGCAGGGGTCTTCAACCCCTAGACCATGGGCGGGTACAGGTTTGTGGCCTGTTACAACCGGGCCACACAGCAGGAGGTGAGCAGCAGGAGAGCAAGCATTATGGCCTGAGCTCCGCCTTCTGTCAGATCAGCGGCAGCATTAGAGGCTCATAAGAGCTGGAACCCTATTGTGAACTGCACATGCAAGGAATCTAGGTTGTGCGTTCCTTACAAGAATCTAATGCCTGATGTACTGAGCCGCAACAGCTTCATCCCAACACATCCCCTGCTCCCCATGTCCTTGGAAAAACTGTCTTGCACAAAACTGGTCCCTGTGCCAAAAAGGTTGGGGACTGTTGCTTTAAAGGACATACAGGAGAAGGAGGACTTTCCTAGCAACAGGAAGAGTGCCAAGGAGGGTATGACAATACAGTATTTAAAAGACTTTGAAGAGTCTAACCAAAGAGTTTGTGCTAAGCTGTAAAAGTAAACACTGTTGGAAATATGAATGATTCAGTAAGAGAAGTTTAAAAGTCAGACGATAGGGCTTGGACTGATTGAGGTAGATTAACAGGGAGCCATTTCAGGTTCTTGAGCATGGCTGGAACTACAGTCATTTTTTCTATCAGTGGTATTCAGGGCCCACTAGGAGAAAGAAAGATTAGAGGCAGACCATATATGAAGCTGTTGTAATCATCCAACAGTAGGATGAAAAGACCCTGAATGAGGGAAGTCATATGGAAAGGGAAAGGAAATGAAAATTAAGAGAGCTATTCTGAAAGATCTAATACAAATCAGTAAGACACTTGTGTCAAAGATGACAATACAGTTTTCGGCCCAAAGCAATAATGAAAATGATTGTTTTGACAAAAATGTAAAAGGTGGAACTAAAAATGTTAGACAAAAATGACACTTCACATGTAAGACATATGGGGATAGAGTAGATTTCCTGTGGACAGCTAAAAATACTAGAACAAAACAGCATTAAATGTTTGTGACTGGAGAAATTTTGCATGTTGGTATCAATGCTAGTTTTTTTAAGATACTAATTTGCCAAGTTTCGAGGACAGACAACTCACCTATCAGTTCCCCAATTCTATGATTCTGTGATCTATCACCTTCAAATAATAAAGGAAGACCAAAACTTAAGGGCTATGTTTCAAAGAAACTTGGTAAGTTAGGGTATTAAATCTATTTGACTATATTGTTCTTGAAGCCGAATGCTATGCATAGCATTTCAATAACACCTAACCATTTATAAACGTGTTCAGTAGAAGAATTTTTTACCTCCACCCTCAATTCATGAAGTATTTCCTCCTGGGAAGAATTCACTCTATCTTGTTATTTTCACTCTACTATTTAAACATATAAATTTATGTTTATAAGGAAAAACAAAAAATCACATTTCTACACTTTCTCTTTGGGTGTTATTAAACTAGTTGAAGAATTAAGTCTCTCTGCTGGCTTCTGGCTTTTTTAAAAAAATTAAAATAAAAAGAATTAAAAATTGGCCAGGCACAGTGGCTCACGCCTGTCATCCCAGTACTTTGGGAGGCTGAGGCAAAAGGATCACTTGAGCCCAGGAGTTTGAGACCAGCCTGGGCAACATAGTAACCACCTCTACAAGAAAAGTTAAAAGTTAGCCAAGGGTGGTGGCATACGTCTGTAGTCTCAGCTACTCAGGAGGCTGAGGTGGGAGGATCACTTGAGCCTGGGAGGCTGAGGCTGCAGTGAGCCATGATCATGCCACTGCACTCCACCCTGGTTGACAAGGCAAGACCCTATCTCAGGGGAAAAAAAAATTACGGATTAAGAAAAACATCTGACAAAGGACTAATATCCAGAATCTACAAAGTATGCAAACAAATCAGCAAGAAAAAAAAAAAATTCCATCAAAAAGTGGGTTAAGGACATGAATAGACAATTCTCAGAAGAAGATGTACCAACCAAGATAGGCCAACAAGCATATGGAAAAATGCTCAACATCACCAAGTATCAGGGAAATGCAAATCAGAACTACAATGCAATGCCACCTCACTCCTGCAAGAATGACCATAATCAAAAAATTTAAAAAAAACAGGTGTTGGCATGGATGCAGTGAAAAGGGAACACTTTCACACTGCTGGTGGTAATGTAAACTAGTACAACCACTACGGAAAACAGAGTGGAGATTCCTTAAAGAACTAAAAGTAGCACTTTGGGAGGCCCAGGCGGGCAGATCACGAGGTCAGGAGATCGAGATCATCCTGGCTAACACGGTGAAACCCTGTCTCTACTAAAAATACAAAAAAATTAGCTGGGCATGATGGTGGGCGCCTCTAGTCCAACCTAGTCAGGAGGCTGAGGCAGGAGAATGGCGCGAACCCGGGAGGCGGAGCTTGCAGTGAGCCGAGATTGCATCACTGCACTCCAGCCTGGGGCCTGGGTGACAGAGCGAGACTCTGTCTCAAAAAAAAAAAAAAAAAGAAAAAAGAACTAAAAGTAGATCTACCATTTTATCCAGCAGTCCTACTACTGGATATCTACCCAGAGGAAAAGAAGTCATTATACAAAAAAGATACTTGCACATGCATGTTTATAGCAGCACAATTTGCAATTGCAAAAATATAGAACCAGTCCAAATACCTATCAGTCAATGAGTGGATAAAGAAAATGTGGTATGTGTATACAGACACACACACACACACACACACACACACATACATATATATACGCCATGGAATACTACTCAGCCTTAAAAAGAAATAATGGCATTCACAGCAACCTGGATGAAATCGGAGACTATTATTCTAAGTGAAGTAACTCAAGAATGAAAAACCTAACATCGTATGTTCTCAGTCACATGTGGGAGCTAAGCTATGAGGATGCAAAGGCATAAGAATGATACACTGGACTATAGGGACTGGGGGAAAGGGTGAGAGAGTAATGAGGGATGAAAGAATACACACTGGGTACAGTGGACACTGCTTGGGTGACTTTAGAAATCCCCACTAAAGTACTTATTCATGTAATCAAATGCCATGTGTTCCCTCAAAACCTACTGAAATCAAAAATTAAAAGAAAAGAAAAATAACTTTTTCCATACAAAATGTGGCTTCCAGATCCTTAATTAAGTAGGAAAGTCACAGCCTTTTATGTTTCCTTTCTGTTAAATAACACAATAAAGAAAAATACAAGTTCAATATCTTAATTTTAAAAATAGGTTTCAACTTAACCTGATTATATTATTCTACAAAAATTTAACTTGAGAGCCAAGTTACTCTCATGTGGTCAAAAGCTATCAGGTTTTCTGAAGTTAGTGAGACATCTAGTGGTAAATACAAAGTGGCTAGATAACTTTCCGCATTTAAAAAATTTTCTCGGCTGGGCAAGGTGGCTCACGCCTGTAATCCCAGCATTTTGGGAGGCAGGGGCGGGCGAATCACGAGGTCAGGAGATAGAGACTATCCTGGCTAACACGGTGAAAACCCATCTCTACCAAAAATACTAAAAATTAGTCGGGCGTGCCGCCATGCGCCGGTAGTCCCAGCGACTCGGGAGGCTGAGGCAGGAGAATCGCTTGAACCCGAAAGGCACAGGTTGCAGTGAGCTGAGATCGTGCCATTGCACTTCAGCCAAGAGCGAAACTCCATCTCAAATAAATAAATAAATAAATAAATAAATATATAAATAAATAAATAACGTCATTATGGTGTACAGGCATACTTAAAAACCTGTGTAACAGAATAAAGCTGTAATTTTTAAGGCCTTGAATTAATAAAATATGTAATGAAACAAGATTAAGACGCTAGCATATCTAAAGGGAAATTTTTAAAGTTAAATTTCCTTACATTATAGACAAGGTTAACCTCTTTATTGCCAAGGGCTTTGAAATTAATAATATGAGAAGCAGCATACAAAAACATTAAATTTATAAAAAGGTCTGAAATAAATGTTCTGGAGGAGTACTCTTACTCTACTTCTCCTACCTAAGAATCTAAAATATTAGAAATTACACTAAACTGCTAGGATTACAGGTGTGAGCCACCGCGCCTGGCCCCCATATACCTATTTTATCTGAATTTTATTATGAGTTGGTGTTGAATTTTTGTCAAATACTTTTTTTCTGAAATTAATTGACATGATTTTTTTTTCTATTAGCCTTTTAGTACAGTAGACTACATTGATTAATTTTCAAATACAAAATCAGCTATGTATCCTTGTAGTAAACCCCACTTTGTCATGTTGTGTAATTCTCATATATTGATTAATTCTATTTGCTAATATTTTGTTAAGGATTTTGCATCTTTACTTACAATGGGTATTGGTTGGCAGTTTTCTCCTTTTTTGTGTGTGCTTCCTTTGGTTTTGGTGTCAGAGTGAATACTAACTTCTTAAAATGATGAAGCAATGTTCTCTTCTATTTTCTGAAAGAGTTTGGGTAGAAGTGGTGTTAATTATTATTATTATTTTTTGTTGTTGTTGTTGAGACAGTCTTACTCTGTCACCCAGGCTGGAGTGTAGTGGCACAATCTCGGCTCACTGCAACCTCTGCCTCTTGAGTTAAAGCGATTCTCCTGCCTCAGCTTCTTCCAAGTACCTGGGATTACAGGCACCCACCACCATGCCCAGCTAATTTTTGTATTTTTAGTAGAGATGGGGTTTCACCATATTGGTCAGGCTGGTCTTGAACTCCTGACCTCAGGTGATCCAACTGCCTTGGCCTCCCAAAATGCTGGGATTACAGGAGTGAGCCACCGTGCCTGTCTGATTTAAACATCTTCAAGGAAACACATCAAAATGTAACTAGAGGTTGTTTCTAGGTAATGGGACCATGGGGATTTCTATTTCTTCTTTGGCATATTTGTATTTTCTACTTTTTTCTATAAAGAACATCTATTGTTAAAACAGGTAAGATATTGAGTTTTAGCAAGATAAAATATGCAAATAGAAAAGAAATAAAAGAAATATACCCAATATCAACAGTGGTTGCCACTAGATGATGGCATCATATGAAATTTTCATTTTCAACTTTTTTTTCTTTTGAGACAGTCTCATTCTGTCACCCAGGCTTTAGGAGTGCAATGGCACAATCTCAGCTCACTGCAACCTCTGCCTCTTGGGTTCAAGTGATTCTCCTGCCTCCGCCTCCCAAGTAGCTTGGACTACAGGTTTGCACCACCCTGCCAGGCTAAGTTTTGTATTTTTAGTAGAGACAGGATTTCACCATGTTGGCCAGGCTTGTCTGAAACTCCTGGTCTCAAGTGATCTGCCTGCCTTGGCCACCCAGAGTGCTGCCACCTTGCCCGGCAAATTTTCATGTTTAGCTTCGATATTTTCTGAATTTTCCACAAAAAGCATATATTAGAATTATATTGGTAAAATCACATATTATATCACCCCATTTTAGATGAATGGGAAGAGGAAGATAAGTGGTTACATAGTCAGGAGAAGGGTCACTTCAGTAAACTAAAACTAAGAACTTCTGCGTTATCATCAACTGCTATAGAGTCTTTCTTTCAAAGATGTCTAACTGTCAGCTGAGCGCAGTGGCTCACACTTGTAATTCCAGCACTTTGGGAGGCTGTGGTGGGCGGATCGCTTGAGGCTGAGAGTTTGAGACCAACCTGGTTCACATGGCGAAAACCCATCTCTACTAAAAAATACAAAAATTAGCCAGGCGTGGTGGAGCACACTTGTAGTCTCAGCTGCTGGGGAGACTGAGGCATGAGAATTGCTTGAACCTGGGAGCCAAGATTGTGCCACTACACTCCAGCCTGGGCGACAGAGTGAGACCCTGTCTAAAAAAACAAGAAAGAAAAGAAAAGAAAACTCAGGGGACCCTAACAGCTAGCTGCCTTAACATAGCTGATAAGCTATCAAGTTCAGGTCAATTAAATTTGTTCCATGTGGTTCTGCAGGAAGTAGCCACAACCAGTGTGGTGGGGCTGCAATTGGAATTACCCTGAGACAGACCTTGAGATAGAAGGAAGGATTTTTGAGTAGTTTGAAATGGCAGAAGATACACTGGTCTTGAACCTGCTCTTCAAAGTGTGGTGCAGAATTGCAGCCTGGCTTCAGAGGAAGCGTATTAGACAAGTACTGGGTCTCAGCCCACAGCTCAGACCTACTGAATCAGTGCCTGCAGTTTAAAAAGATGCCCAGGGCCAGGCATGGTGGCTCATGCCTGTAATCCCAGCACTTTGGGAGGCTGAGGCCGGCAGATCACTTGAGGTCAGTAGTTTGAGACCAGCCTGGCCAACATGGTGAAACCCTGTCTCTCCTAAAAATACAAAAATTAGCCAGACATGGTGGCAGGCACGTGTAATCCCAGTTACTAGGGAGGCTGAGGCAAGAGAATCACTTGAACCCGGAAAGGCAGAGGTTGCAGTGAGCTGAGATCATGTCATTGCATTCCAGCCTGGTTGACAAAAGCGAGACTCTGTCTAAATAAATAAATAATATTTCAGATAGTTTTTTGTGCCTATTCTGCTTATGTAAATAAAAAAAATTTTGAGACATGATCTCACCGTGTCACCCAGGCTGACATACCATACTGAATTCTCATATTACTTCCAGTAAAATCTTAGTTGATTCTCTTAGGCTTCTTTGGCTGTCTAACATTTATCATTTCATATGCAAATAATGATAGTTTTGTCTCTTCCTTTTCAATACTTATACTCTTTCCTTCCTTTTCTCTTTCCTTTCCTTTCCTTTCTTTGTTTTTCTTTCTTAGGGCCTTGTTGTCACCCAAGCTGGAGAACAATGGTGTAATCTAGCTCACTGTAACCTCAAACTCCTGGGTTTAAGGGACCCTCCTGCCTCAGCTTCCTGAGTGTCTGGGACTACAGGCAAGCAAATAATTAAAAAAAATTTTTTTGTAGAGATAAGGTCTCGCTATGCTGTCCAGGCTGGATTTTGTGCCTCTTTAGAGGAAGGACTCAGGTTTCCTTTTCTTCCTACTTTTAAGAGTTGTTTTTGTTTTTTTTTTTTAAATTGGGAATTGTCTGTTCAATGTTAGCTAAAACAGTCAATAAAAGGTATTAAATGCCAGCTGCATGAAAGACCCTAAGTTAGACACAGTCAGCCCTCTTCATGAGCAGGTCCACATCTTCAGATTCAACTGAATGAGGCTGAATATTTGAAAAAAGAAACAATAAAAATACAAATAGAAAGTACAGTATAACAACTGTCGCCATTGTACAATATCTATACATTTTATTAGTGATGACTTAAAGTACATAGGGCCAGGCACTTGTGCTCACACTTGTAATCCCAACACTTTGGGAGGTCAACCTGGGCAGCATAGTGAGACCTTGTCTTTATTAAAAATAAAAATTAAAAAAATTAGCCAGGTATGGTGGTATGCAGCTGTAGTCCCAGCTGCTCAAGAGGCTGAGGTGGGCAGATCACTGGAGCCCAGGAGGTTGAGGCTGCAGTGAGCTGTGATTGTGACACTGCACTCCTGCCTGAGCGACAGAGGGTGATCCTATCTCTAAGTAAGTAAATAAAGTATATGGGGGATGTGTGTTGGTTATATGCAAATACTGCACCATTATATGTAAGGGATTGAGCATCTACAGATTCTGGTAATGGTGTGGGGGCAGTATCCTAGAACGAGTGCCCCACAAGATAGCAAGGATGACTGAACTGTGGAAGAGTCAAAGCTCTGTTGAACAGCATACAATTCCTGTCTTCAAGAAAGTTATCTCATTAGGTAGATGAGACTTATAATGAATAAAAGGATTGAATACAGATTTGGAGATAGCGGTTGTTGTGATGGATAATCTTAATTGTGCTTTCTTCCAAAACAGATCCATTCTCATAGAAGGGCATCAGAGGAGGATAAAGAAGGACCCTCGGCCGGGCGCCATGGCTTACGCCTGTAATCCCAGCACTTTAGGAGGCCTAGGCAGGTGGATCACAAGGTCAGGAGTTAGAGACCAGCCTGACCAACATAGTGAAACCCCATCTCTACTAAAAATACAAAAATTAGCCAGGCGTGGTGGTGGGCACCTATAGTCCCAGCTACTCGGGAGGCTGCGCAGTGTGCCACTTCACTCCAGCCTGGGCGACAGAGTGAGATTCCATCCCCCACCACCACCACCCCCCCCCCACAAAAAAAAGAAGGATCCTCAGTGTCAGACATCTGAGCCCAAGCTAACTCCATCATAACCCCTGTGACCCACACATATACATGCTCCACTCCAACTAATCAATCGACCTTGTGACATTCTTTCCCTGGACAATGAGTCTCATGATCTCCCGACCCTGCATCTTGTGACCCCTCCCCTGCCCACAAGAGATAATCACCTTTAACTGTAATTTTCCACTGCCTACCCAAATCCTATAAAACTGCCCCATCCCATCTCCCTTTGCTGACTTTGTGGACTCAACCCACTTGCACCCAAGTGAAATAAACAGCCTTGTTGCTCACACAAAGCCTGTTGGTGGACTCTTTTCACATGAACACACATAACAGTTAGGAGTTCGAGACCAGCCTGACCAACGTGGTGAAACCCCATCTCTACTAAAAATACAAAATGAACCAGGCATGGTAGCACAGGTCTGTAATCCCAGCTACTTGGGAGTCTGAGGCAGAAGAATTGCTTAAACCCAGGAGGCAGAGGTTGCAGTGAGCCAAGATCGCGCCATTGCACTCCAGCCTGGGCAACAAGAGTGAAACTCCATCTCAAACAAAACAGAACAAACAAAAACCATGAAGCTGCACAACAAGGAGTCTTCCAACGAGGATGAGATCTTTAACAGGGACGCTGGGTAAACGACAGGGCCCTCAGGGTTCCCATCTAAAATGAGGAGGGAGTGAGAAGCTTAATTGCTCCTTTCAGGAATCAAAACCTTGGCATTGTTATTCTTATCCCAGGGACAGCGAAGGCCCAACAGAGAAGACCCCAACAGGAGAATCAGCTGCTGAGGGGGAGGAGAGTAACCCCAGTCCACCTCAGGGCTCCTGCAAAATTACATATTTTTCTTTTTTTCTTTCATAATTGAGATTTTATTGGTTGAGGATCAGTGTCACGCGCGTCCGTGTGAAGAGACCACCAAACAGGCTTTGTGTGAGCAACAAGCCTGTTTATCTCACCTGGGTGCAGGCGGGCTGAGTCCAAAAAGAGAGTCAGCAACGGGTGGTGGGATTATCATTAGTTCTTATAGGTTTTGGGATAGGCGGTGGAGTTAGGATCCAATGTTTTGTGGGCAGGGGGTGGATCTCACAAAGTACATTCTCAAGGGTGGGGAGAATTACAGAGAACCTTCTTAAGGGTGGGGGAGATGACAAAGTACATTGATCAGTTAGGGTGGGGCAGAAATAAATCGCAATGGTGGAATGTCATCAGTTAAGGTTATTTTCACTTCTTTTGTGGATCTTCAGTTGCTTCAGGCCACCTGGATGTTTACGTGCAGGTCACTGGGGATATGATGGCTTAGCTTGGGCTGGGAGGACTGACAGTACAGACATTTCAATTTGTACACAATTCTTATTATACGTAACGAAAATCTAAAAAGCCAGATATTGTAATTCTTTTTTAAAGTTCTTCCAGTGACTTTCCAGCTTAAAAATTGGAAGCAAATTTTCCTTAAGAGGCTATCAAGTACCAGTATCTTCACATGTTGATAAGCTGTTATATACGGCCCACAGTTCACAACTGAATAGCACATACACTACATATTCCAATTTTTAACCTTTCACATCACAGTAACAAAGTTATTAGGAAAACAGGACTACCACAGCCAAATATGTTACGGACTGCACACAATTCCGACAGGGAGAGTCATGATCAAGGAGTGGTTTTCTTTAGGAAACAATTCTACTAAAAAACAAGATGGGAATAGAAGTAATTTAAAATGGTCAAGACATTAAATGCAGGACTGACTCCATATTGCCGTTTAATATGCTTTGTATTCTAGGATATAAAAACTAACCCCCCATCTATAGAATGTTAAGCTGACACCTGAGACAGTCAAAGTCTCTCAGAATTCAATATCCTACACTATTTTCTGGTTGTACCAAAAAATAAATAACCAACAAATGATTTCGCCTTTTAAAAAAAAAGCATTTACACTTAAGAAATGGGATGAGGTGGGATTCCCTCCTTCTCAAAAATGTTTCTAGAGCTACTAAAAAAACCTGTATTTACAAAATAGTTGATGAAAATATTCCTCTGGATTGTACAAGAAGGGAGACAGGGACCACTGATAAGACATGGTATATGGTATTAATCAGACTTGGCTTCTTTCTCTCCTGCTTCATCAGAGGCTGGACTCTCCTCAGTTTTCATTTCCCCATTCATTTTCTGCAGGTAAATCTTTTTTCTTTTCTTTTTTTTTCTTTCTTTCTTTTTTTTTTTTTTTTTTTTTTTTGAGATGGAGTCTTGCTCTGTGGCCCAGGCTGGAGTGCAGTGAAGTGCAGTGAGGCGATCTCAGCTCACTGCAACCTCCGCCTCCCCGATTCACGCCATTCTCCTGCCTCAGCCTCCCGAGTAGCTGGGACTACAGGCGTCCGCCACCACACCCGGCTAATTTTATGTAATTTTAGTAGAGACGGGGTTTCACTGTGTTAGCCAGGATGGTCTCAATCTCCTGACCTGGTGATCTGCCCGCCTCGGCCTCCCAAAGTGCTGGGATTACAGGCGTGAGCCACCACGCCCGGCCACTGCAGGTAAATCTTTAGTTTCTTGGTTAGCCACTTTGGCCTGTTTTCCATTTGCTCCCTTTCCCTTTTGTTTGCACTTTTTTGTCTGAAGATTTACCCTTAGCTGCTGGCTTTTTCGGCTTTGCTTCCAGTTTTGCAGGAGGTTTAGCTGACAACCGCGCCTGTCTCCTCTTGGGCTATTCCTTGGCGGCCCCTTCAGCGGAGCTGACCTTCCTTTTGGGCATCTTGGCGGCGGGGAAGGCGCGTGCCAGGTGCCTTCGGGCCGCGGTGTGCCGAGAGCCGTCGAGAAGCTGGGCTACCTGACCACTGCCACTCCTTCGGCAGCCAAAGCTGCTTTTATTTTTCTTTTATCAAAGAATATATATAACTAATTATAGACATGCAGTAAGACATTAAATGTGTAGTTAAACATTTATGCATAAATAGCAAAAGCCATCAGAAAGAAAAGCAGGACTGAAGCCAGCGGCCCACACATCCACAGAGGCAGCGGGCAGAGGAAGCACAGGGCCTTGGTTCCCTCCCTTGTTTCCCAGTCTAATTAGTCACCCAGACCTGAAAACATATCCTCAGGGGGTGGAGATTTTACAATTAAATACCGTTGTTCTTGGTGCCCTCTCCCTTGGTTCATCAAGCACCAGTCATAAAATACCACATACTTGACCTCCTGCCCACAGGCGACCTCCCACCTCCTGGCCCCTCTCATGGGATCACCGGGCCTGCCTGCACTGTGGGGCCAAGCCCCGTCTTTTTCCCAAGCCCTCAAGCCCACGCATGAATGTTCATCCAGTCTTGGTGGGGGCTTTTCACCCTTACAAGATGGCAAAAGATTCACTTGGTTTTTTAAAAATTTGTTCTTTTTAAAAATCCCAACCTAGGCCGGGTGCGGTGACTCACGCCTGTAATCCCAGCTCTCAGGGAGGCAGAGGCAGGAGGATAGCTTGAGCCCAGGAGTTCAAGACCTGCCTGGGCAATATATCGAGACCCCGTTCTCCACAAAAAGGAAAAAAAAAAAGACAAAAAAAAAAATTCCCAACCCTTGGATAGCAGGGAGGTGCTGGAGGGGTAGGGTCAAAAGAGTGTGTGAGAGCAGTAATTTCCCAAGACTGCCCTCCGCGGGACTGTATTTCAGAAAACATACTCGGGGGACTACCTCTCCATTCACGTACTGCCCTAGCCTCTCCCCATCCCCCACGGATGCACATCCATAGCTGCACAGTTCCACAACGGCAGTAGAATGTTGCAGAAGGCGCAAGGATTCCTCCACTCCATCTTCAAGGAAAAAGTCACTAATAAATCACATTTGGTAGGTTAGTGAACATTAAATACATTATTGAGCAAAAGAAAATCAGAATGAACAAGAATTGGTAATCTACCTAACTGAACACAAATGAACTCAGGCAGTTGGTAATAGGAGGTAAAGAACGGCGCTAACTGCAGAACAGCTGCCCCCCACCTTCCCAGGAGCAGTGTGACTGGGAAGCAGCCCCGTCACACTGGGCTGTTCTTGCTGGTGTGCATGCATGCTGGTGGGATTTCTAAGCAAAGTGAGCCATCCATCAGTTCCGATGAGTTTGCTGATGTTGGACAAAAGACACCTGTTGTCTAGCTGCCTGCCCCAGTTATCTCCCAAAGTTCTTTACTGAGAATGAAAAGCATCTTTCTCTGTGTAGTGACTTCAGTGGGCCAACAAATATTTGAGTTTAAAGCACAAGACTAAATAGTCATAGGCAGAGCAGCAGCTAACAGTTACAATTTGGCTTCTTGATGCCAAACCCTGGGTTAGGCCTTTTACAGTCTTATATCATTTTGCCCAGCAATCCATGGAAGCATAGTTTTTTTTTTTTTTTTTTTTTTTTAGACGGAGTCTCGCTGTGTCGCCCAGGCTGGAGTGCAGTGGCGCGATCTCGGCTCACTGCAAGCTCCGCCTCCCGGGTTCACGCCATTCTCCCGCCTCAGCCTCCGAGTAGCTGGGACTACAGGCGCCCGCCACCACGCCCGGCTAGTTTTTTTGTATTTTTAGTAGAGACGGGGTTTCACCATGTTAGCCAGGATGGTCTCGATCTCCTGACCTCGTGATCCACCCGCCTCGGCCTCCCAAAGTGCTGGGATTACAGGCTTGAGCCACCGCGCCCGGCCGGAAGCATAGTTTTTAAAATCATCATCTGACTTAGGTGACCTGCCCAAGTGTCCAAGACCACACATCCAAATGACAAGTTAGGGTTTTAAGCCAGGACTGTTAGACTTCAAAGCCTCTTAACCATTCCACTGCCCTGCTGTAGGGCACAGGGAAATAGAGGGGGATAAGCCATGGTTGCCATCAAAGATTCAATAACGATAACATACGGATGGTGAGGATGATGGCAGCTGCTGTTTATTGGGCACCAGCTGTGGTCAGGTACAGTGCTGCGCACTTTAGTTCCACTGTTAAGTCACCAGGACAAAAACTCCCCACACCAGCTCTGTAATAGGGGTGAGTGTTGGACATAAGCAGGGAGCTGACAAGAAGCCAAGATCAGGCTGGGCATGGTGGCTCATGCCTGTAACCCCAGCACTTTGGGAGGCTGAGGTGGGTGGACCCAGGAGTTCAAGACCAGCCTGGCCAAGGTGGCGAAACCCTGTCTCTACTAAAAAATACAAAAATTAGCTGGGGGTGGTGATGCGTACCTGTAATCCCCGTTACTCAGGAGGCTGAGGCAGGGAGAATTGCTCGAACCCGGGAGGCGGAGGTTGCAGTGAGCCAAGATGGGGCCACTGCACACCAGCCTAGGCAACAGAGCGAGATTCCATCTCAAAAAAAAAAGAAGCCAAAATTAGAGATCCTTGCACTGCTAGGCTCCCAAAGTCTGGATTCTGAGCACCTCCAGGTTCCTATTTTGGCATATTTACATAATTTCACATTTTAATGCCTAGGTAATTTTTTTATATAACAAAACATTTTTTACGTATCTCAAATGTGTACCTTTTTCCTTTGAGATAGGTCTTGATCTGTCACCCAAGCTGGAGTGCAGTGGTGCATTCATAGCTCACTGCAGCCTCAAGTTCTAGGGCTCAAAAGATCCTCCTGCCTAAGCCTCCAGAGTAGCCGGGGGTCTACAGGTGTGTACCACCATGCCTGGCTACAATTATTATTCCCAAATGCTATCCCACCATATTTCTAAAAACTCCCAAAGTAAGATTCTACTTTGCCCAGTTTGTCCTTAATTGAGCAGTTTTGTCTAAGCCCAGAATTTCTGCTGGGCCAGCCTGTGTGGATGAGCTCTCTCTCCCAGGCGGGTGCCCATCCCTTTCTGTAGCCTGGGAGGGGGAGGGGCACCCAGGGTCACGTGGAACAAAACAAGACTGCCTAGGGCTACCTCTGTCTCCATCTCACTGACGGCAAACCACAGCTCAGAGGGCCAGCTCTTAAATGAGACCTGAGTGCCAGAGAGGTGGACACAAGGCCAGCAGCTACTAAATGAATTAAAATTCTGATTCCAATGAAACCTACTAGAAAAATAAAATATTTTTTAAAAGATGGTTAAATAAGGCGATATCTGATTAGGGCAAACTTGATGCAGACAGGAAATGCAGCGGTTCAGAGGAGGGAAGGTCAGGCCACCTGGGGAGAGTCCATGAAAAAGATGGAACGTGCCAGACGCTGTGCCTGGTGCTGGGAAAGAGTTGACTAGGACAGCATCCCTTTCCTCAAAGGGCTCCTAGACTCAGGGGAGGGCCGGACATCTGAACACATCCTGAGGAGACAGTGTGGGACGGCACGGTGGCAGTGGAGCCAGCCCTGGTTCTTCTCTTGGTTGGCTGGAAAGGAGTAGATGTAAGGGATGGCTTAGAAGAAGGGAAGTGGAAGAAAAGTTTTCTGAGCTGACAAGAGGAAGGAAAGGCCTTCTAGACAGGACACTACAAAGGCAGAGAAGCCCTAAGCAGAGTGAACACCAGACTCCACAGGTTAAGGGCTCAGTCACACAGGACCACCCCCACATCAGACCCCAGGTGCAAGGCCAAGCATCACCTATGCATCTGACCAGCTGGCTATAAACTAGAGGTCCCAACAGCTCCCTCCTCAGGTTTGAACATTTGCTAGAACAGCTCACAGAACCCAGGAAAACAGTTTTCTTACTATTGCTGATTTATTACAAAGGATATTTTAAAGGATACGAATGAACAGCCTGATGAAGAGATACACAGGGTGAGGTCTGGAAAGGTCCTTGTGGAGTTGGGGTGCACCACCCTCCCGGCACATGGATGCGTTCGCCAACCCAGAAGCTCTCCAAGCCCTGCCTTTCAAAGAATTTTCTGGAGACTTTATCACATAGTCATGATTGAGCTCCCGCTCCATTCCCTACCCCGGAGGCTGGGGAATTGGTCTGAAAGCACAAAGCTTCCACCCATAGTTAGGTCTTTCTGGTGACCAGACCCAAATAAAGAGCCCACCAAGAGTCACCTCATGAGAACAAA
Organism: Chlorocebus sabaeus; assembly: GCF_047675955.1. NCBI lineage: Eukaryota > Metazoa > Chordata > Mammalia > Primates > Cercopithecidae > Chlorocebus > Chlorocebus sabaeus. The sequence continues at coordinate 66,289,313 of NC_132919.1, forward strand.
GGACGCTTCTATCACCCAGAAAATTCCAAGGGATTTAGGAGCTCTGTGTCAGGAACCAGGTTCAAAGACCAAATGTTAGAACAAAAGATATGCAACCATAAAAAAACAGCAAGATCATGTCTTTCGCAGGAACACGGATGGAGCTGGAGGCCATTATCCTCAGCAAACTAAGACAGGAACAGAAAACCAAACACTGCATGTTCTCAGTTATAAGTGGGAGCTAAATGATGAGAACTCATAAACAAGAGACACTGGGCCCTACCTGAGGGTGGAGGGTGGGAGGAGGGAGAGGAGTAGAAAAAACTATTGGGGACTAGGCTTAGTACCTGGGTGATGAAATAATCTGTGCAACAAACCCCCATAACACAAGTTTACCTATATAACGAACGTGCACATGTATCCCCTAACCTAAAATAAAAGTTTAAAAAGGAAAAAACACCTGGGAGAAAAGAAAAATGAAAAATTAACAACAAAAAAAGAAGACAATGCTCTTAGCGCCCCCATCATTCAGGAATTTCCAAAGGGTTTAGGAGCTTTGTGTTAGGAACTGGGGGCAGAGACTATATATATATATATGTCTTCTTATGTTACACTACCCCAGATAGGAAAACAGAAATTACTCTAGCTATTTCAAACAAAAAGGGGTTGTATATAGGCAATTAGTGCTTATCACTGGAGGGGCTAGAGGTGGTGAAGGTTGGGGAGGAGGAGGTTGCACCACTGGCTTTCAGGCTGCTTTACCACAGCTGATTTCCAGAGGATGGAAGAAGTCAGGAAACTCGGGAAACCACTGCTGAGGTCCTTGCAGCCCCAGGGTCCCCAGGCTGGTGACTGGTGGGGGAGTATGGAGTCCAGCTGACCAGAGCCTGCACATGTGCTGCTACGGAGGAGGAAAGGATGACTTCTACCTCCCTTCCACATTCCAAATCCCACGTGACTCCATTTTATTGGCAGCACCCCGCTGGCAAGGGAGCCTTGATGTGTGCTTCCTGGGCTTCCAGCAGCTGCACACAAAGGGGTGAAATGAGTGTCACGAGCAGCCACCACCCTGCAGCACACTTCCACATTCAGGCATGCTGGGGAACCCCACTTATAATTGGATGTGTCCTGGCACTCTACTCACTTTTGGTAGGTGTTTGGATGTCCGAGGCTTTGCAAAAGAAGAAGGCGGGGAGTCTACGGTGGAGTCACATGGTGGAGACCTAGCTAAGTCAGAGGCCTGGAGAGGTGTCACTCTAGCTGGGCAGCAGGTGACACACAATCATGCCCTGAGTTGATTGGAGAAACACCTGAGATTGACCTGGAGTTTGTTCTAGAATGTTTTCACTGGAATGAAAGCTAAGCAGTCTGCAGGCCATATAGTACTGGAGGAAACATAGCCCTCATCGAAAAAGGCTGCCAGAGAAAAGGTGTCCACAGGGAAATTCAGCGGTTTTGTTTGTCTGTTTGTTTTTTCTTTTTTTTTTTTTTTTTCAGATGGAGTTTTGCTCTTGTTGCTCAGTCTGGAATGCAATGGCACGATCTTGGCTCACTGTATCCTCCACCTCCTGGGTTCAAGCAAGTCTCCTGCCTCAGCCTCCCTAGTAGCTGGAGTTACAGGCATGCACCACCACGCCAGGCTAATTTTTATATTTTTAGTAGAGACGTGGTTTCACCATGTTGGTCAGGCTGGTCTTGAAGTCCTAACCTCAGGTGATCCACCCGCCCCAGCCTCCCAAACGGCTGGGATTACAGGTGCGAGCTGCCGCGCCCAGCTTGTTTTTTTGTTTGTTTGTTTGTTTGTTTGTTTTTTGAGACAGTCTCACTCTGTCACCCAGGCTGGAATGCAGTAGCATGATCTCGGTTGACTGCAACCTCTGCCGTCTGGGTTCAAGTGATTCTCCTGCCTCAGCCTCCTGAATAACTGGGATTTTTCTAAAAACAGATTCCACCATGTTGGCCAGGCTAGTCTTGAACTCCTGACATCAAGTGATCTGCTCACCTTGGCCTCCCAAAGTGCTGAGATTACAGGCACGAGTCACTGCGCCCCGCCAGCAAATTCAGTTTCTGAAAATACACCTGTGGATCTCTAGCCTTGAGCATCCTTGGATGCTGCTTTAAATGACTGATCCTCGATGCCTCCCTTCTAACTCACACGCGCACTCCCCTACATCAGTCTCCCAGAAAAAGGGACTTCTTTTATTTTATTATTATTATTTTTAGAGACGGGCCTCACTTTGTTGCTCAGGCTGGTTTTGAACTCCTGGCCTCAAGTGATCCTCCCGCCTTGGTCTCCCAATACTGAGATTACAGGCAGGAGTCCCTGCGCCCAGCAAATCCTATATTAAACCCTTTTATGTTCACTCTGCCTGCGGTACTGCAGAGAGGGCAGGGAGGAAGCAGAGGTGCCCCGGCGTCTTCAGCTGGAGGTGAGCAGGGCGCTGAGGGTGGGAGAGGCCGGGCGCCTGGGGATGGGAGGCGGGACCGCACCTTCACAGGAACGCTGCCACCCCTATCCCGGAGGTCAGGGCCTCTTGCCCAGCTCTGGCTCTGAGGTCCTGGAGGGAGGGAGATGCTGTTGCGACTCCGAAGACTGGGGGAGGGCCACCCCCATTCCAGAAGAGTGAAAAATCCTGGGCCTGAAGCAGAAGTGGAAGCGGTTGGAGCTGAGGCTTTAGAGAGTGGCTTTCGAAAGAGGGTCTGGCGCCGCCCTGTGGACTGTTTGGGCTCGCAGGGCTGAAGGCTCCGAAGACCCAGACTTGCGAACCGTGGGGAGGTTCCACGCGGATGGGGGCCACAGACCCCGCCGGAGCCCCCACACGAGCCCTGGACTTCTCCACCGACTTAAGACATGAGAGCTCAATAAGCTCCTTATTTAACGCACTGTTGTATCAGGTCCCTGTGGGAGCCACTTGCCCTATACCTAATAAAGGAGCGGGTGCACGCATTGGGTTGGTGAGCTACCGCCACAGCAACGCGTCCTAATCAACCATCGCAAACGGCGGCTGGAACAAGGTTCTAGCAGGCCTGTGCTTGGGCTTCAACGCTGGGCCGGCCGCTGCGCTCTGCGGCTCCCTGAAGGCCTGCGGATCGGCCAGGGGGCTCCGTTCCTTCTGGGCCGAGGCTGAAGAAGCAGCGGCTGCACCAGAGAAGGGTTTCTGGGTGAAGGTGGAAGCGCACGGGGCCCGCGGAACGGCCTAAGGCGTCTTCAGACGTGGGCTTGGAACTGGCAGGCTTTCGTTTCTGCTTCATTCCATGGCTAGTGCAAGCCACGTGGGCAAGCCCGAAGTCAGGGGGCGGGAAAGTACCCTCCACCCACAACGAAACTATGGCAAGCGGTGGGTGCAGGTAGGGCTGAGGAATTGGGGCTAATAGTCTATCTATCCTGGTGAGTGAGGAGACCTGCTTTGGGGGTTGCACAGCCTGGGTCTGCTTTTACAGTGGTGTCTGTCACTATGAAGACTCCACCACGGGTCGCCATCAGGTCAGGGACCCTGCAAGGCAAGAACTACATCTTCCTCTGCACACAACCCCACTCCCTTTCCCCCATACCTAACACCACACTCCCTTCCCCCCATGCCTAACCCCACACTCCCTTCCCCCCATGCCTAACCCCACACTCCCTTCCCCCCATGCCTAACACCACACTGCCTTCCCCCCATGCCTAACCCCACACTCCCTTCCCCCCATGCCTAACCCCACACTCCCTTCCCCCCATGCCTAACCCCACACTCCCTTCCCCCCATGCCTAACCCCACACTCTCTTCCCCCCATGCCTAACCCCACACTCTCTTCCCCCCGTGCCTAACCCCACACTCTCTTCCCCCCGTGCCTAACCCCACACTCTCTTCTCCCCGTGCCTAACACCAAGCCCCGCCCTGAGGGATGACTCAGGAATAGTACTGAGAGCATTTTAGGCCATTCCTGCGTTATCCCCATGTGACTTGTTATGAAATATAGACTGACTTCCTGAAGATCAGCAAATAGTGCGAAGTATTTGGCTTGTAATCTGTAAAGAGACTCTGCCATTTGGAGCTGGGATCTGTCCCCAGATCTGTCAGACACCAAATCCCATATCTACTGCCACCCAAAGGGAACTCCAGAAGAAAGGGGTTATACAGGGTCAAATACCAAGGCAAGTTAGTGAAATTTCTCTAGAGGCCATTTAAAGCTGGAGTCTCACCACCTGAATTGCCCTCAGAGGAAGACTGTCTAGGGCGCAAACCTAGTCAGGGGTCCACATGAACTTAAGGACAATGTTTTTGTTTTTGTTTTTGTTTTTGAGACAGTGTCATTCTGTCGTCCAGGCTCGAATGCGGTGGTGTGAACCCGGCTCACTGCAAGTCTCAACCTCCTGGGCTCAGGTGATCTTCCCACCTCAGCCTCCTGAGTAGCGGGGACCACAGGCTCATGCCATCATACCCAATTAATTTTCTTTTAAATTTTTTGTAGAGATAAGGTCACCCCGTGTTGCTCAGTCTAATCTTGAACTCCTGGACTCAAATGATCCTCCTGTCTCTGCTCCTTAAAGTCCTGGGACCACAGGTGTAAGCCAATGCACCTGGCCTTATTTATTTTTTTATTTATTTTTTTGAGACAGAGTCTTGACCTGTCGCCTAGGCTGGAGTGCAGAGTCGCCATTGCCATCTCGGCTCACTGCAAGCTCCGCCTCCTGGGTTCAGGCCATTCTCCTGCCTCAGCCTCCCGAGTAGCTGGGACTACAGGAGCCCACCACCACGCCCAGCTAGTTTTTTGTATTTGTAGTAGAGATGGGGTTTCACCGTGTTAGCCAGGATGGTCTTGATCTCCTGACCTCGTGATCCGCCTGCCTCGGCCTCCCAAAGTGCTGGGATTACAAGCGTGAGCCACCGCGCCTGGCCACCTGGCCTCTTAAGAATAATTTTGAAAACAATGAGGTTCACCGTCACAGCCCCTGCTGCTCTACTAAGTCCTTTGGCCCCTCTCTCAGGGCAAAAGCAAGCTCAGCCCCAGATGTTCTGCTTAATGGCCACCTTTCCCAGGAGACTTTGCTCTATGAAGGAGAACCACTTAGAGATATGAGCAACCTTAAAGAATGCCACCAGCACTACTGAATGCCTGGCATGGGCCACGTGGGTGGAGAGTATATTTTAGGGCAGTCATTCATGGTAAATTATTTCCGCCAGCCCCCAAAAGTGACTACTCAATATCCAACTATGTCAGGCCCAGGCTGATAAAAGTAGAGGCATGAGGAACCTAGGGTTGTTTTGATGTGCCTTGGTTATGGTATATGTGGAAGATTTTAGAGCTTGTTATAAAAAGGGATGACCCATGGCTCTCCAGGCTGGGTCTGGGATTGCCTTTGTGGATTACAAGAGGATATTATGCAGCAGTTTTTTTAAAAATGAGGCAGACTGGGACAATCTATCTCCAAGATACATAGGCGCTGTTAAGGGAGCAAAGCAAGATGTAGTAGGGCATGTATAGTATGCACTGTATGCTGTGTGCTATCTGCATAGAACTGTGAGGTCTGATACAGTAGCCACTAGCCACATATGGCTATTAACATAGAAATTTAGGTTGAGCCTGGTGGCTCACGCCTGTAATCCCAGCACTTTGGGAGGCCAAGTGGGAGGATAGCTTGAGGCCAATAGTTCGAGACCAGCCTGGGCAACATAGTGAAACCCCTTTTCTACGAAAAAAATTATTTATTTATTTATTTATTATTATTATTATTATTATTATTATTATTATTTTTGAGACAGGTCTCACTCTGTCACCCAGGCTGGAGTGCAGTGGCTCAGTCTCAGCTTATTACAACCTCTGCCTCCTGGGTTCAAGTGATTCTCATGCCTCAGCCTCCAAGTAGCTGGGTCTACAGGTGCGCACCACCATAGCCAGCTAATTTTTGTATTTTTGGTAGAGACAGGGTTTTGCCACGTTGGCCAGGCTGTTCTTGAACTCCTGACCTCAGGTGATCTGCCCGCCTCAGCCTCCCAAAGTGCTGAGATTACAGGCATGAGCCACTGCACCCGGCCAAAAAATTTAAAACTGTAAAAATTAGCCAAACGTGGTGTCTTGCATCTGTAGTCCCAGCAACTTAGGAGGCTGAGGTGGGAGGATTTCTTGAGCCCAGGAGGTCAAGGTTGCAGTGAGCTATGACTGCACTGCTGCAATCCAGCCTGGACAACAGAGTGAGGCCCTGTCTCAAAAAATAAATAAACAGGAATTTGAGGCCATGTTCACATATGGCTGCAGACCAGTCTGGTAAACAGAGCAAGACCCTGTGTCTTCAAAAAAAAAGAAATTTTTTTTTTAAAGTCAGCTCCTAAGACACACTGGCCACATATGAAGTGTTCAACTGCCCCGTGTGGCTAATGGCTACCAAACTGGGCAGCACGGGCGACCATTTTCATCACCAAAGTTCTGTTAGACAATCTCTGGAAGCACACACAAGAAACTGGTAATGGTGATTGCCTTCGGGGAGGGAAACTGGGAGGGTGCAGGGCTGTATGCCCTTTTGTACCTCTTGAATTTCATATCATGTATTTGTATTAGGTGTTTACAAATTATTTTAAAAACAAACTGGGAATTAGGAATCCCTATATGGAATCACTGCAGTGGGACAGTGGTTCCCAAAAAACTGCTTTGCAATTTGCCTAAAACAAATTAAGGTAATAGCTATCATGATTTCATATTTAATATTTTTTCACAGCTTAGAGTTTCTTAGCTCCTGTTGCTCTCTCTCTGCTCTTATGAGCTCACAGGGTGACAAAGTGAATTAGTAAGTAGCAGGATAACATTAAAGGAAAAATTCCTGGGAAACATGGCAAAACCCTGGCTCTACAAAAATACAAAACATTAGCCAGGCATAGTGGCACGCGCCTGTGGTCTTAGAGACTTGGGAGGCTGAGGTGGGAGGATCGCTTGAGCCTGGAAGGCAGTAACTCAATCCCAGCAGAATCCCAGGGAGCGAAGGTGACTTATCCCAAAAGAAAAACAAGAAGGAAATTTTATTACCAGAAGACAAAGGGATGAAATGAGGGATGGAGAATCAAAGACTGAAGCTACTAGGGTTTGTTTTTATTAATTTTTAATTTTTTCAGAGGCAAGGGCCTCACTATGTTGCCCAGGCTGGTCTTAAACTCCTGGCCTCAAGCTATCCTCCTGCCTGAGCCTTCCAAGTTGTTGCATTCAACATGAGCCGCTGCATTCAACTTTGGTTTTTGTTTGTTTGGTTAGTTTTGTTTTGTTTTTTTGACAGTTTTGCTGTGCCACCCAGGCTGGAGTGCAGTCAGTGACTCAGCCTCGGCTCACTGCAGCCTTGACCTCCTGACCTCAAGTGATCCTCCCGCCTCAGTGCCACCCCTCACCACCCTCCAATATCTGGGACTACAGGCGCGCGTGACCGTGCACAGCTAAGTTTTCAATTTTTTATAGAGATGGGGTTTCGCCATGTTGCTCAGGCAGGTCTCCAACTCCTGGACTAAGCGATCTGCCTACCTTGGCCTCCCAAATTGTGAGCCGCCGCACCCACCATTTAAGATTGAAGCTAGACCAAGCAAACCCTTAAGCCTAAACCAGTAACAGTTTTTCACAAGTTCATAGATGTGACTGTGATAAATAACACACAAATTCACTTAAAAGCAGGTGTGTCCACGTGGTAATTTTTGGTCCGTATTTTTATTTTTATTTTCAGTTAATGGATATTACAGATACAACTTTTTTTTTTTCTTTTTTTTGAGATAGGGTCTCACTCTGTCGCCCAGGCTGGAGTGCAGTGGCATGATCAGAGCTCATTGCAACCTCTGCCTCCTGGGTTCAAGAGATTCTCCTCCCTCAGCTTCCTGAGTAGCTGGGATTGCAGGTACATGCAACCACACCTGGCTAATTTTTGTACTTTTTGTAGAGACAGGGTTTTACCATGTTGCTCAGGCTGGTCTTGAACTCCTAAGTTCAAGTGATCCACCTGCCTCGGCCTCCCAAAGTGCTGGGATTACACATGTGAGCCACCATGCCTGGCCTAAAGATATAACTTCTATCATGAGGAGGTCCAAGAACTATTCTCTTTTTCTTTTTTTAATGTTAGAAAGGGATTCTTTTTTTTTTTTTTTTTGAGACGGAGTCTCGCTGTGTCACCCAGGCTGGAGTGCAGTGGCCCGATCTCGGCTCACTGTAAGCTCCGCCTCCCGGGTTTATGCCATTCTCCTGCCTCAGCCTCTGAGTAGCTGGGACTACAGGCGCCCGCCACCACGCCCGGCTAGTTTTTTGTATTTTTTAGTAGAGACGGGGTTTCACCATGTTAGCCAGGATGGTCTCAATCTCCTGACCTCGTGATCCACCCGCTTCGGCCTCCCAAAGTGCTGGGATTACAGGCTTGAGCCACCGCGCCCGGCCAAGGGATTCTTAACTGAGTATGTGCTGCAGCAAAGGCAGGGGAAATTAAGCAAGAAGAGAAGGGAGCCAGGAAATAAAGGCCCCAAAACAGGAAGCAGTTAAGCAAATTCCGGGATGACCACATGTGACAAGTTTAGGGGATAACTTGAGCACATGGAGGACAGAACTCGGAGAGGGCACTGTGGGCATGGGCCCCACCCACTCTGCCAGAGCACTGGAGGAGAACGAGGGCATGATAATGGTAGATGACACTGAAAGAAAAGGAGAGAGCATGAGGCACCCTTGGGGGAAGCAGCCATCATCAGAGTGTATTTTATTTTTATTTTATTTTATTTTGAGATGGAGTCTCACTCTGTTGCCCAGGCTGGAGTGCAGTGGCATGATCTCGGCTCACTGCAACCTCCGCCTCCCAGGTTCAAGTCATTCTCTGCCTCAGCCTCCCGAGTAGCTGGGACTACAGGGGGGCACCACCACGCCCGGCTAATTTTTGTATTTTTAGTAGAGACAGGGTTTCTCCATGTTGGTCAGGCTGGTCTTGAACTCCTGACCTCAGGTGATCCGCCTGCCTTGGCCTCCCAAAATGCTGGGATTATAGGCGTGAGCCACCGCGCCTGATCTCACAGCACATTATTAAGCTCTGTGGTGAATAATATTTATATAGTCACAATTCTGTAAACACTGTTAATTTTCTACAAATTGTGGCATAACCAAACCTCAAGAATGGACAGGGCTAGGGTGTCAAAGAGCTAAGGCCTTGCCTGGTTTACTAGGAAGGCAATAGATAGTGTCTAAAACTATGAGACAGCTGGGCACGGTGGCTCACGCCTGTAATCCCAGCACTTTGAGAGGCCAAGGCGGGTGGATCATGTGTGGTCAGAAGTTTGAGATCAGCCTTGACAACATGGTGAAACCCTGCGACTACTAAAAATACAAAATTAGCTGGGCGTGGTGGCATGTGCCTGTAATCCCAGCTAGTAGGGAGGCTGAGGCAGGAGCATTACTTGAATCCAGGAGGCGGAGGTTGCAGTGAGCCAAGATGGCGCCACAGAACTCCAGCCTGGGTGACAGAGCAAGACTGTGTCTCAAAAATAATAATAATAATAAAATAAAAACAATGAGACGTGTAGGAGATGCAGGGAGAAGCACCAGAAGATTCTGCTGAAAGCCTGCTCCCCCAGAAGGGTGGGGACAATGTACTGCTGTTTTTCGTTATGTTTCATCCCCATTCCGCTTCATTTGATTGAATTGTAAACCATGTGTATAATAACACTTTTTAATCAAATTTTTTTTTTTTTTTTTTTTTTTTTTTTTTTTTTTTGAGACGGAGTCTCGTTCTGTCACCCAGGCTGGAGTGCTGTGGCCGGATCTCAGCTCACTGCAAGCTCCACCTCCCAGGTTCCCGCCATTCTCCTGCCTCAGCCTCCTGAGTAGCCGGGACTACAGGCGCCCCACCTCGCCCGGCTAGTTTTTTGTATTTTTTAGTAGAGACGAGGTTTCACCGTGTTAGCCAGGATGGTCTCGATCTCCTGACCTCGTGATCCGCCCGTCTCAGCCTCCCAAAGTGCTGGGATTACAGGCTTGAGCCACCGCGCCCGGCTTTTAATCAAATTTTTTAAAAAGAGAGAGTGGAAAGAAACAGCTTCCTACAACAAAACTGAAGAGCACACCAGTGATTCCAGGGTCCAGAGAGGAGGGTGCATTAACGCTAGTTTTATGATTTCAATCAGATGCCAAGTAAGGATGTATCTGGGGTTCAGACAAGAAAGGCTCTCATTCAAGTGCTTAAAAGAGCAAAGGAAGGCAAGGACCTGCCCAACTGGCAGGGTGAAAGTTAGCCAGAACTGGAATAGTAACAGCTGTTTGTCTTTGAGCACTTAACTACAGGCCAGAACTTGCATTAAGGATATCAGCTTTTTCTTTTTTTTTTTCTTTTTTTTTTTTTTTGTTGGTGGTTGTTTTGGAACAGAGTCTCACTCTGTCATGGTGGCTGCAGTGCAGTAGGGCAATCTCAGCTCACTGCAACCTCCGCCTCCCGGGTTCAAGCGATTCTTGTGCCTCAGCCTCCCAAGTAGCTGGGACTACAGGCATGCACCACCATGCCTGGCTAATTTTTGTATCTTTGGTAGAGATGGGGTTTCACCATGTTGGTCAGGCTGGTTTCGAACTCCTGGCGGCCTCGAGCAATCCACCCACCTCAGCCTTCCAAAGTTATGGGATTACAGGCGTGAGCCACTGTGCCCAGCCAGGATAGCATCATATTTGATCCTCACATCAACTGACATTAGCCCCAGTTTACAAATGAGGAACTGAGGCTCAGAGAGGTTTTGGCACTTGCCTGAGGTCACACACTCTGGGCTCTCTGCTTGGGGCTGAGGGCCAAGGGGCGTTGTGACTTACTCCTCTCTCCTGAACATCAGTAAAATTCAATTTAGAAATTTCTGTCTTAAGTGCTATCTCAAGGGGCCTGTGAAAAATGCTGACTCTGTGGCAGCTGTCTTAGCCCCATACTCATTGGGATGCCCTGGGCCCCACACTGTTTTAAGGAAGTCCCAGCAAATAATATGGGGTAGAGTCAGATTCAAACCTAAGCAGCTCTGGCTCTAAAACCCACTGAACAAAGCTGCAACTAGAATCAGAAAGAACTAGGTAAGAATCCTACTTCTAGCACTTACTAGATCTGTGGCTATGGCCCCCCACAAGTTACTTAACCTCTTTTTTTTTGTTTTTCATTTTATCTTTTTAGAGACGAAGTCTCACTCTGTCACCAGGCTGGAGTGCAGTGGCGTGATCTTGGCTCACTGCAACCTCTGCCTCCTGGGTTCAAGCTATTCTCCTGCTTCAGCCTCCTGAGTAGCTGGGACTACAGGCATGTGCCACCACACCCAGCTAATTGTTTGTATTTTTAGTAGAGACAGGGTTTCACCATGTTGGCCAGGATGGCCTGGATCTCTTGATCTCATGATCCACCCACTCATGATCTCGGCCTCCCAAAGTGCTGGGATTATAGGCATGAGCCACCATGCCCGGCCACTTAACTTCTTTTAAACCTATTTTCTCATCCATACAATGGAGATAATGGTAGCACACACCTTTCAGGTGGCTGATAAGGAATATAAGGTGAACACAGGTGCCTAAGTGGGTTCCTCCATTTTCCATAAATGTTAATTCCCTTACCCCTCATCTCCTAGGTTAGTCCCGGAGGACAGACTTGAAGTTTGAAAACAGAAAGTAACTGCCAAAAGGGATTATTTAAGGCAGAGATTCCCCCCTTTTATTATCCTTTAGGTCCCCAGTGGTGAGGGCAGGGGACAAGAGAGGTGGGGTCAAGTCCAAATTCTTGGACCTCATCCTAGAGTGATTCTTTAGGGTTAGTGTGGGGTTAGGAATCTGCATTTTGGACCTGTCCCCAGGGCATTCTGATGCTTGCAGTTCTCCCGTCTGGCTTTGAGTAACTCTGGGTAGTGCTTTAAATCTAAGCTGACAGACCAGTGGGATGTGAACCGTCCTTGCAAATGTTTTGAGCCCTTCCTGCACTGGCCTCCAACTCTGCCTTGCTCAGTCTGTCTTCAGCTCCCCTTCCATTCCGGCCCTCTCCCCTTACCCTTTCCTTTCTCACTTGCTTTTATTTTTATTTTTTATTTTATTATTATTATTTTAAAAATTTTTTGAGACACGATCTCACTCTGTCACCCAGGCTGGAGTGCAGTGGCACTATCTTGGTTCACTGCAATCTCTGCCTCCCGGGTTCAAGCAATTCTCATACCTCAGCCTCCCTAGCAGCTGGGACTACAGGCACACACCACCACACCTGGCTAATTTTTGTATTTTTAGTAGAGATGGGTTTCACCATGTTGGCCAGGCTGGTCTTGAACTCCTGACCTCAAGTGATCCAACTGCCTCAGTCACCCAAAGTGCTGGAATTACAGGCATGACCCACCGCGCCCAGCCTCCTTTTCCACTTCCTACCTTCCTCCCCACCTCTGGGTGCACCCTCCCCTGAGCACAGCCTGTATTCCTGTCTGCTGGCCACTTACCAGCCAGGCTCTTCACCTGTGATGCCCTTTACTCACCTAGAAAGCTCACATCAAAAGTCGCCTCCTCTGGGATACCTCTCAAGTTCTCCTCTCTGGTCCCTTGGCCCTTTGCGGGTACCTTTTTTCTTGTGTAAGTCACATGATAATGTGAGGGGTTTTTTTTCCCCATCTGGAGTCTGCCTGGTGGGCTCATGGTCCATTTGTGGAAACATGCATTTCCCTCTTCTCCGCTCCCCCTCCTTCATGATCCATGCTTTATGCAGCTTCCCCAAGGCATGCAGAGCAAGCTGAGAGAAGGTAGACAAGCCTGCAGACCTTTCACAGAAGCGAGGTGGCTTGGGAAGTAAGAGAAGACGAGGAGATAGGGGTTCCTAAAAAGCAGACAAGACATTACCGAGGGGTTCCCCACAGCGCCAGCACACAGCCGCTGCACAAAAACGCAGTGGAATTACTGAGGGACATTATGTGCTTGATGGGGGACAGGGAGTGATTGTGCCAAGCCACCAAGGATCATGCTGTGCCAGTTGTATACTATCCTTTTGCCAAGGTGAAATGATTTCCCTACTAAATCCCTTACTTTCCACTTCGTTTAAAATGAGTTTAATACCAAGAGAGTAGTTTGTGTCTATGTCCTTATTTCTAATCTTCCTGCTCAACCATTAACCGCACTAAACACACTCAGACCCATCTAGTCTAAAATTGAGAAGGGGAGGTTCTCACTCCTGGAGAGAGGATTACTGAAAGGGTGGCCCTCATACAGTCCGGAGTCACACTCCCAAGTGCTGGTTTTATACTTGAAAGCAGACAGCAGGACTCTGACCTTTGCAGAGAAAGGAGGGACACCTTCCTACCCAGAGAAGCCAAAAGAGCACAGGACGCCCAGGCCGAGGGTAGTGAAGCTTGCTTCCAAGAACTGGTCCGTTCCCCAGCCAACCCCTGTGCCCACTTAGGACTGGCATGTAGCAGCACCTCTCCTCATCCACACTGAGGCCCTAGGCTCCCAATTGACCAAAGCCTGCAAGTATAAAGTGTCCAGAGCATGGGTCCCTGCCAACACTCCCTGCCCTGCTCTTCACTAGCTGTGGTCACCACTGATGACATTTTGTCCCTAGTTCATCTGAAAGAGCAATGTCACTTTTGTGTTAGAAAGGAGACATACAGGCCAGGTGTGGAGGTTCATGCCTGTAATCCCAGCGCTTTGGGAGGCCGAGTCATGAGGATCGCCTGAGGCCAGGAGTTGGAGACCAGGCTAGGCAACACAGTGAGACCCCGTCTCTACAAAATAAATAAAGTTTTTAAAATGAAAAAATTAGCTGGGCGTGGTGGTGCACGCCTGTAGTCCCAGCTACTTGGAGGCTGACGTGTGAGGTAGTGAGCCGCCACAGCACTCCAGTCTGGGCGACACAGTGAGACCCTGTCTCAAAAACAAAAACAGAAAGGAACAAAGAAATCCTCTACATGGCTAGAAGAGAATAACCGGGCCCCTAAGCTTCGTGCCAGGCGGTGCTAATGGGCGAGTTACACACGGGAGAGTGCCCAAGGGGACCTCAAGGCGTTCCCTTGGGATAAGGCATGGTCAAAACAGCTATGTTTATCCTGAAGCGAAAGGCGGAGGCTCCAGTTTGGGTCCCGGCTCCGCCCCACGGGCTGCACTGCTGCCCTCGGGGAGGCAAAGATAGGGCAGGCGTTGTTAGTCCCACTCACAAGTGGGAACTCTTCAACTGAGGGAGGCGAAGTGACAGCCCCAATGTTGCATAGATGGTTCTGAGGCCAAACGAGGTCAGGAACCCAGAAGCCAGGATCTAGTTTGACGTAGACCTGCGGGAGGCGGGCGGTAACAGACTCGTTCCCCCTGACACCGGTGCCTTCGCCTATTTGCGCCCCGCAGGCGCTCCCGGTTCCCCAGCCTCCTACACCTCGCATCTGCCCTGGAGCTCAGCTCCCAGGGACTTCCGGGAGCAGCTGGCCCCGCCCCAAGGCTCCTTCGGGCCGCGCGATTGGCACGGCGGGCCGGGGGCAGGGCCGGAGCGCCGAGCCAACGTGATGGCGTCAGGGGCCGCGGGCGCCGCTTCCTGTTGTCAGTGGCCGAGAGGCCGCATCGTCTGCTCCGAGTGCTGAGGAGCTGCTGCGGCCGGGAGCGTCCCCAGCCTCGCTCCTCGCTCCGCTTGGTGAGTTAGGGGGTCAAGATGCGAGGAGGGCGGCGGAGGGGCGCCGGGGCCGAGGCGCGAACGGGCGGTGGGCCTCCTGCTCCCTCCGCGATCCCCAGCGCCTGGTTACCCTGAGACTGCCCGGCTTCAGAGCCCTCAGCTCTGCCCAGCCCGCGCCCGCCCCGCTCCCACCCAGCCTTCCCCCTGCACCGCCGCTGTGGCCCCGTGCCCCACGTCTGTCCAGCCCCCAACCCGCGCCCGCATTCCTTCACCGGCGGTCTTGCTTAAATGCAGCTTCACTCGTGACCCCACTTTACCTTAGTTCCAACCCCGATCTCGGCCACGTCTCTTCGCCCCGCCCTGACACACCTCGTCGTCTCTCCCGAACCCTCTGGTAATCCCGATGCTCCTCGCTCACGTCCCCAAGACCCACCATTCAGGTTTCCCCTTCTCTGGCTCAGCTTTCTTATCCCAGTCACCCCTATCCCCTGTCCAGCTCCCCAAGATCTGCTCATCTCAAACACTCTACCTCTGCCTTCTCATCTAAGACCCACCCCCAAAGTAAGTGCCCTGTTGAGCTCACCGCTTTCTTCCGGATAACTCCGATCTCAGCCTTATTCCAAGTCTTAACTGTGTCTTCTCGTCCTTAGTCTCCTCGCCCTCTGTATACCTTCCTTTGCGTCTCCTGCCGTACTGAGGACACCCCATCCCTAAGTCTTTGCCAAACTATCCCTAACTCTTGCTGCCTCCTTTCCTACCACCCTCACCCAGTCTTGTTAAAAATGACATCTCCATGTCCTTTCACCCCCGCTGACCGACCGCAACTCTTCACCCCAACTCTGCGTCCATTCCTTCCCTGGACCCAACTCTCATTCAACCTGAGAACTTTAGTGCAGAGTCTCCTGCCAACTCCACCAGCTGCCCCTCAACAGCCAAATGTAGGTGTTCACTCAGACCCGCAGTTAGAGACTGAGCAGCATGATTGGCGGGTGTAGGGGCTCAGATGGTAAATAAGGGTGGAGGAACAGTGGGCTCTCCCCAACTCTTGGGTGGGGCCAGGGTTTTTCCTGGCATCTGGTCTCCTGTACCTGTCCTCAGGGACTGTGTTTCTGGCATTTATATTAAATGACTTGTGCTGGCTGCTGGAATGGTAGGTATCATTCAAATATCTGGAAGGTGAGAGATGGCCACTTACTCAGCTCACTTAGCACAGAATCATGGAAGCTGTCACTTCCTTCTGGCTGGTGGAGAGCCTCTGGGAAGTTCTGCGTGGTGTTGGCTGTGGTCACAGAACATTGTTCATGTTCCTTTTCCTGGCACTTGTCAGGGCCTCTCCCTGCCAGAGCTGATGGCAGATCAATCCTGATGCTGAATTCAGGGGATATGATGGGTGTCAGAGGCAGTGTTACCTGTTGTGAAGAGTATAGGTGAGTAGCTCCTGGGGAGGCTGAGGTCTAGGTGGGTACAGAGGCTCTTGAATCGCTTTCTTTTCTTGCAAGTGCTGGATCATTGACTTTTGGTCACTTAGGTTCCATGAACACAGGAACCACGTTATCTCAGAGTAGCTGAGGGAGAAGGACGTTCCAGAGGCACCCAAGTCTCATGCTCAGCGTTTATAGTTTCCAGGGGGCTTTTTGGTACACATTTTCTCTGAATCGCGAGGACCCGGCATCAGATGGGTGAGCCATTTGATTGCAGTTTCTTTCTTTCTTTCTTTCTTTTTTTTTTTGCAATGGAGTTTTACTCTTGTTGCCCAGGCTGGAGTGCAGTGGCACGATCTCGGCTCACCGCAACGTCTGCCTCCCAGGTTCAAGTGATTCTCCTGCCTCAGCCTCCCAAGTAGCTGGGATTACAGGCATACACCACCATGCCTGGCTAGTTTTGTATTTTTAGTAGAGATAGAGGTTTCTCTGTTGATGAGGCTGGTCTCCAACTCCCGACCTCAGGTGATCCACCCACCTCGGCCTCCCAAAGTGCTGTGATTGATTACAGGCGTGAGCCACGGTGTCTGGCTGATTGCAGTTTTAAAGGGCCCCAAAGAACATTGTCTCTGCTTGCCATTTATAGTCGTACTCCTTTGAAAAAGTGAATACTGTTTACCGTCAATGTCCTCCCATTAATATACAGTATATTTAAGTTGTTTTCAGCCTTATTGGCAGCTTGGCTTAATGACAGGAGCTCCACAGTTGCCCCAGCACTTAACAGTTGTTATACCCCAACTTCCCACATTGGGTGAAATCGAGATACCTGCCCTATGTCTTGTTTTTATTAATCAATTTATTCAACAGCTTATTTTTTGAGCACCAGTGTTTGCCAAGCACTGTTCTAGGTACTAGAAATACATTGGTGAATGGGTGAGGCAACAGTCCTGTTTTCATTCAGAGTTTGGTCCTTGTTAGAATCCTCTGGGATATGGGACAAGAATATAGGGAAGATGGGTGTTATTGGATGGAAGGAAGGAGGGAGGAAAGAAAGATAGCCAGTGTTCACTGACTCCACAATTCTGCCCTCATCCACTAGCCCTGAGTCTGGGAATCACAAGCTAGAAGTTTCTCACCTTTCATCTGGTATTTAATTGCTTCAAAGCTCCGACCCCCACCACCCCACCCATCACAGAAATCCAGCTTTCCTCAGGTGGACAGGGGTGCAGTTTCCTCAGTCAGCACTCACATGCCTGAAAGATCAGCTGCCTTTCTGAATCAGAGGATAACTTTGTCATTCTTTTCCAATTGAAAAAACATGACTCATCAATTGGTACAGCAGTTGGATGGCTTAAAGCCAGGCTGTGGCTCTGAACAGCCAGTTACACAATTCAGGCAGTGGAGAGAAGGCCTTGGGGGAGTGGCTGAGAAGTCCCTCGAGAGAAGAGGTTGCTGTTCACTGATGGTGGAGTGTTTTGAGAGTGGTGAAACCAAGTTATACCTTTCTTCTTTTAATGTAAGTCTCATCCAAGTCATTCTCTTTTTTTGCTTCCTTGATCTCTGGAGGAAGTGAAATTGGACATATAGAGAAGGCCAGGTAGTATAATGCAGGAAACCAACCGGAACTGTTCCTTCCTAACTATGTTGGAACATTTAAGAAAGTATAGCTCTGAGACTTCAGGAGCATTGGTAGGACCTGGGCTCAGCTGGTTGGGGCTATAAATCTGATTGACAGAACTGTTTCTTTTTGGTTTTAGACCTTCTGTGATGAAATGGAGCTTCCGAGTACCTCTGAAGAATAAATAATAGTTTGCCTGAACTTGAGCCAAAGACCTGAGGCCTTTTGGTCCAGGGAAAGATGCAGGAGTTGGGATGAAGAAACCAGAGAGTTCTGTCCTTTACCCGAGACCCATTGCTACTGAGCCTCAGTTTTGTCTTCTGTAAAATAGGGATAATTACTCTTTCACGGGATTGCTGTAAGAATTAAATGAGGTTAGAGAGGAACATCAGAGAAGCCTGCTTTCTGCACTCTGGAGAGCTATGTGAGGGTGAATCAATACATAGGGTGGCAGTAAACTTGGTGTGGTTTGGGACTTCCTAAATGGCACCAGTCACCTTTCCCCTGCTAAGCTTTCACCGGTCATGTTCAAGGGCCCTTGGGTAGTGTTGCCCAACTTTGCCTTACTCCCTTCAGGTAGGTCTCCTTGAAGCCACGCCTCTCTTCACTTTGGTTCTTGGTGTCAATGAAGAGCATTTTGAGGACAGAAAGTGGAACCAGTTCCATAGGATGGTAGATTCAGAGTCTGGGCCACCAGGGTGGGTGACGCAGTGCTGTCCCCACAGTCAAGAGACACAAAGCCTCCTTCCGATCCCGCCATGAGTTCTTATGTCACTGACCATCTGAGCCCTGCCTCCCTGAGCATGATGGAACAGACACGGATAGGTAGGGTGCTATGACTGCCTACAAACAGAGGTGTCCTGCATTGTGGGCGGAACCCCAGAGGCTCAGTCCTATCTTGTGAATTTTCAAGTGGCTCTTCTGCTGGATTTATCTGAGCTCTTGTCAGTCATTTTGTGGCATTTCTGACTCTGTTTTAGGCCAAGTGACCCTTCTCTTGTCTGGCCCTGTCTCTCTTAGCTTCAGTTTATTTTATTATTTATTTATTTAGAGAAATAATTTATTTATTTATTTATTCTTGCTTTGCTGCCCAGGCAGGAGTGCAGTGGCACAATCTCGACTCACTGCAACCTCTGCCTCCTGGGTTCAAGCGGTTCTCCTGCCTCAGCCTCCCGAGTAGCTGGTATTACAGGCATGGGCCACCATGCCCGGCTAATTTGACCTCAAGTGATCTTCCTGCCTCGGCCTCCCAAAGTGCTGGGATTACAGGTGTGGGCCATGGCAACTGGCCTACGGCACCTGGCCTATTTTGTTTTCTTAGCATACAGTTACTTGGCCAGAGCACCCACTTACCAATGGCCTGTCCCTCCCAGTGAATACTCTGTGAATACTCTATTATTCTCAGCTAATTAGTTAATGAGGTTGTAATGGGCCTGGGCTATTATTCAAATTATTGGGTTTAGGCCCTTAGGGTCCCGCCCTGTAGCTGGCTAAGGGAAGGGCAACTTTGGGGCTTTGGGCTCTGTCTAGAAGGGTGGGCCTGAGGGCCTTAGACCATTGGAATTGTGGACTGGGATTGGAGCCCAGGGTTTTGGAGCCAGAGAAGCTGGATGTGGCCTGCTGAGCTGCACAACGGTGGCCTTGACAGAGCCTGACCTCAAGACCAGGCCTGTTTCTGGAAGTGACCTTAGATGCAGAGTCACCATAGCATACAACCCCCTTTTCCTGTCACCCCGTGGCCAGAATGGGGAACTGGTCTCCGGAGGAGGGCCCTGAGAATCCCTGGGTAGCTGGGAGCAGACCATGGTGAAGGGTGAGGCAGTCAGAGGGGGCTGTAGTCAGGACTGAGGGCTCTTCTGGCCGTCTGCAGCGCCTGGCCCGTTACTGGGTCTGCAGGAACCGTCCTCCACACACGCCTGCTTCCTCCTAAGGGACCTGACTTAGGGAGGTTGGCTCTGGGTCCTGACTCCCTGTGTCCTGTTTGCCCTCTGCTATCCCCAGAGGCCAGAGATCCAATCAGAGCACCTTCCACCATTTAGGGCCAGCCTGCCTGTCTGCTTTCCAAACCTCATGCTGCTCCAGCGCTGTCCAGGAAACCTTTCCCGCCACACTGGCCTTAATGTCCCCCTGCACCCCCTGTTCCCGGCCTCCAGCGAAGGGGTCTTCCCAGACTACCCCTGGAATCCTAGCTCTGAGGTGATGGCACTGTTGATGAAAAAGCCAAACTCCGTTAAATATTGGAAGAGGTTTATTCTGAGCCAAATGTGAGGACCATGACCCGTGACATAGTCCTGGGAGGCCCTGAGAACATGTGCCCAAGGTGATTGGGTTACAGCTTGATTTTTATCCAAGTTACAGGCAAAGACATAAATTAATACATGTAAGGTATACATTGGTGGGGGCAGGGTAAAGTGGATTAAAAGATTTCCTGATTGGCAACTGGTTGAAAGAGTTGAACTTTGCCTAAAGAGTTAAAGTCAGCAGAAAGAAAAGCTTGGGGTTAAGATAAGGTGGGTTGTGGAAGCCAAGGTTCATGTTATGTAGATGAAGCCTTCAAGAGAATAGATGGTAAATGTCTCTAAGGTGTCAGACTCTTAGTTAAATCTCTCCTAGATCAGGAAAAGGCCGAGAAAGGGAAGGGAATCTCTGCAGGATATAAATTTTCCCCACAAGAGATGGCTTTGCAGGGCCATTCCAAAATATATCAAAGAAATACACTTGGTGGTAAAATACTTTGATTTCCTTTAGGGCCTGTTATCTCCCATGTGTTGTTAGACCAGAGTCAGGTTGGAGTTGGTATCTTAATTGCTGAGAGTCTGCTCTGTCAGTCTTAGTCTGTTTTAATGTTAATGCTGCTCAGTTGTGTCTAAGCTCCAAAAGGGAGAGGCTAGGCTGAGGCATGGCCCACGCCCCACTTCCTGTCATGGCCTGAACTCAGTTTTTAGGTTTCTTCGAAATCCCTTTGGCCAAGGGGGGCCCATTCAGGCAGTTTGGGGGCTTAGAATTTTAGTTTTGGTTTACAGCACTCACTCAGCAATCTGGTTTTCCTAGGGCTGGGGTTGACCTCCTTCTGGAGGCTGGTGGTAGAGTCAGGCCGCTTATCAGCCCTGGGACCTCAGGAATGTTCTTGACCTGGGTCAGCTGCCATTTCCTTATCTGTCAGGTGGAGACAATAAAACAGCACTCCTAGGGTGCTTAGGAGGACCATAAATTAGGCAATATATGTAAAGAGAATCGAGCCCATTTAACTTTTCTTGGTTTTGTTAACTTCTTTGTGCGGTGATTGTTTGAGAGCCGAGACAGCTGTGATATCACCTTCCCCAGCGTTCCCCTGATGCTCAGCCGGGCGTTCACTAGAGATTTGTTTACGTGTGAATGTGCCTGCCTAGCCCAAGTCTGTCCAAGTTTCTGGGGTGGGGCCAAGCCAGCCAGCAGCCCCCTCAGGCTCAGGCCCTACCCCACCCTACCCCACCCACTCCCAGGAGGAATCTGGCAGCCCTGAGGGATTTAACCACTTACTGACTTCAACTCTTCCTGCATACTCATTTAGGCGATGACATTCTTGGTCTGTAGGTTTAGGTGGCCATATCCACTGGGATGACAGATACCAGGTACAACATATCAGGTACAGGTACGTATCAGGCCCCGTGACAGGCGTTTACACATTCTCCATCTGAGAGGTCTGCGCATGCCTACCTGGTTAGTGGCAAATTGCGATGAGACCTTGTGGTTGTCCTGATTAGACAAGTCCCTGTCTGTGCTGCTCACACCAGACCCTCGAAGTCCTGTTGAGAAGCAGAAGTGTAGCAAGGGAGCCCTTCCCTTTTGAAGCCATTACAGTTGTACTTTTTACTGCTGAGCTGGCAGACGTTGGACTGGAACAAGGAGTGAGGGGTGGGGGCAGGGTGTTGCAGGACCCAGCCCCTGAATGTGAGCCCCTGCTTCCTGGTCCCAGTGGGTTCCTGCCACTTTCAGCTGCAGCCTTCGCCTCAAACCCGCAGCTCCGCATCCGAATCAGCCTGTCATTCCCTGCCTACAGGTTTCGATCCTACAGAGCCCTGGCTTTCTGGGCAGCATTTGATGTGAAGCGCCCTTACCACCCACTCCTTGGGGTGGACCCACCCCCGGCACCCAGGACTCCTTGCCTCCCAAGGACTGAGCCCCCTGGACTTTCCTTCCTCACTTCCTTCCTTCAAATCCATTATCAGTTTTAACTTTTGTGCTCTTCAAAGGCCTTTCGGCTGTGGTTTGAGTAAGAGAGGCTGACTTCCTGCTGCTTGCTGGGAAAGGACTCTGGCTGGGGGATAGTTGCCTGCCCATTCATCTGGCTGCCATCTGTCTCTTCAGGTGCCATGTGATTCTCCGAGGGAGCAGCTGCGTGAGTGGAGATGCTCTCGGTGGAGAATGGACTGGACCCCCAGGCTGCCATCCCGGTAGGTGGGCGAGGGAGGATCAAGGGTAGGGAAGGGCTGCAGGGGAAGGTCATTTCATCTGCTTGGCTCACTTCAAAATGAAGGGCACTGTCCTGCAAGAGAGGCCAGGCTGAGAAGAAGTTACAGCACAAGCAGGCTCCAAGGAGACCCTGTCCTTTCTAGATCACCTTATTGGTGATGAGATGGAGATTTACAAAAAGCAGTGGGAATTTAAGATCAGTAACCTGAAGACCAAGGATTTCCATTCAGCCCTTCAGGCCTCTGCCCTTAGGCCATGATTTGGTCACAGTCTGGCCAAAGCACTGAATTGGTGGGAAACAGGTATTCCCAGGCACTGGTTTGTTGTTTTAGTAATGGGGGTAAATTGGTAACTTACATGTATCTGAATGAACACTTACCATTTTCTAGGATATTCTAAATGTAATTATTTTTGAGCAGTTCACTGGAGCCCCCTAGGACCTTTTCTTGGAGAGCCCTTTGCACCCTCCTGGGCTGTCTTGGGTACTCTGGATGGAGCTCTCTGTTCCCTTGGAAAGGCAGGAAGTCAGATAGCTTTGGGGCTGGTCCCTTAGCAGCATCTTGAGGTGGCTTTTGGGGAGAAGCCAGGATTTCCCTTTCCTCCCTACTGCTGCTTCCCAGCTCAGAGAACTCTCTGCTTGAAAGAAACTATA